>NC_071388.1:197379137-197679137 GCF_022682495.2 Desmodus rotundus | reverse complement strand
GGCCTGCAGTTAATTTAATATTTCAGAAGCCTTTTCAACATTCTCCAGTTCAAACCAAAGCTAAAACAATACTTATGGGGAAAAACTGAGTGAGAAAATAAGATCTAATATTTATGTAATTCCACAGATCAAACAATTCAGGGACCATAGAGCAGCATTTTAGCTGATTCAAGTTCAAAATAATGGAACAACCATTTGCTAATGTAAAACAAAAATTCTGGCTAATTTTACTGATAACACATTAGGCATGATGGCTTTATCAGCTGAAACACTTAAAATTCTGTGTAAGTTTATTGCAGGTGTCACAAAATCAATATGATCAGCCTTCTTGATTTGCTCTAGCCCTTCTTTCCCCACAAACACAAATAAAATGTCCAGTTTTGGAGTCTTTCAAAGTGTAGGAAAATGCAATGATGTCAAATGTGGAAAGAATATCACTGGGGATTTTTGTCTGCTCTCTTCTTCTGAAGGCACACCCAGTTCCTTTGGGAGAACTGCCCACTGTCCCCCTTTGCCCCCCCATCAATTTCAACGGTAACCTTAACCCTGGCTGCCAATCACAGCCCCTGCTTACACAGACTGGCTCCTGGCCCAGTGATCCAAACACAGCCCTCTGCACCCCTTGGACAGCGTTTGGTGCAGTAATGAGCTCGTAATCCAGGCCAGGCCAATTAAATACCTTTCCTGAAATTCTCCCCATTGGACTCCTTTCAGGAGTGAAACAGAGAGAATTTAAGCCCAGACCTCCCTGCGTGCGGTCTGAGACAGAAGGCAGCCCAGAAGCATGGGGCCGCCATGCAGAGAGAAGCTTGGGAAAGAGTGGGAGAGATTTCCATTGAAGATGTGGGCCTGGGGACCTCTATACTTACACTGTAAAAACCACTAACTGTCCTTTTGATCTGGAACAGGTTTGAGTTAGTTTCTGTCATTTGCATTCATGGAATCCTGGCTCATGCAGGTAGATGGTGACCTTGAGTTTGGGCATTCCCAATAGTGGTGAACTTAAAGGGTTGTCTTCCTAGTCCTAGTGCCTTTGCAGTCCATAGGGGTGGTTTCTGAGGTCCTGTTTTCTGTCATCCTGCCAAGGCTTACTGGTCCAGGGTTGTGCCTGAGTCAATCGAAGTTTCATCTCAGGAAGTTAATTCGGGTTTTTATCTGAGAGAGAATTTGGTCAGGGCTAAATTCTATGTGCAGTGGCACTCTAAAGGCAGGGGAAGATGCAGTCAACATCTCCCTGGTTCTGGCCCTTCCTGAGGCTTATTTATTTGACCCCATCCATGATGGATTCCAGGAGCTACCCAGTCCTTCCCAGACTGCAATTGGTTTCCTCTTCAAACCAGAGAACATGAGATTATACACCAAAAAACTGTCTCTGCAAGTCATTGGTTAGGATACTTTTCACTATGGGAAATATAAGACTTCAAAAACAATCCCCTGGAGCAATAAGGAGCTTTTACCTTGAACAGTGGGCCTAGAGGAAGGGTGGCCCAAGGTACAGTATATACAGCAGCTAAAGAACATCGCCAAGACCCGTGTTTTATCTCCCTGTTTGCCATGAGCACAGCTGACTTCTCTCAGAGGCCGATTCCCCTGGGGTCCCCAGTGGGTGCTGCTCACCGTTGGGACCACCTGTGTCATCATCCCCAGCCAGCAGGAGACAGAGAAACTTCTCCATGCATGGACCAGCCTAAGCAGTTTTGGAAATAATATCCTGGCAGTGGTGTAAGAAGAGCTCCAAGATGTCTTTAAGAGTCAGAATTAATTTGGCTTGGTGACTGCCTGGCTGGTGGGGTGTGGGAAGGGAGGAGCCAGGGGATACCAAGTATCTTATTTAGGCATCTTGGTAGGTGGAGGCAGTGCCAGAGCTGGTTTGGCAGGATGGGTGACAGTACATGCAGGTTCAGTGTCTCGACTGATTCACTCGGAACTGCCCAGCAGTCAGCTGGAGCCTGTCCGGAAGCGCTGCCATCAAAGGGAGCCACCCGCCCCTGACAGGGAGTGAGTTTTGTTGTGGGTGAGATAAGTTCCCTGTGAACTGCTCTCCCCCTTCCTGCCCAGGGAACCACTCACATGAAACAGGCACCACCTGCGTGACTCACGAGCTGTGGGTGCCTACACAGCGGCCATCTCCACCTTCCCTCCACCTTCCAACTCTGGTTTTGTTCGGGAACACACACACGCCCCATTCTAGAGGGTAATTAGCCTCATCAATGGCTCTCAACCATGGCTGCCTATTAAAATCAACTGAGGAGCTTTGAAAAAATCACCAATGCCCAGGATCCTCATATACATATGATTGTGGTAAAAAAAAATCACATAACAAAATTTACCGTCTTGACCACTGTAAAGTGTACGGTTCAGGCATTAAGTGCATTCACACTGTCATGCAACCATCACCGCCATCCGTCCCCAGGACTTTCTCGTCTCCCCGCACTGAAGCTCTGTGCCCCTTAAACAACTCCACATTGCCCCTCCCCTCAGCCCCAGGCAACACCGTTCTCTTTCCATCTCTGTGAATGTGACTCTTCTAAGTGCCTCATGTAAGTGGAATCATACAACATCCATTCTTTTGTGACTGGTTAGTTCGCTTAGCGTTAGGTCTTTAAGGCTCGTCCAAGTTGGAGCACGTGTCAGAGTTTCCTTCTTTCTTTATTTTAAGGAGGGATAACATTCCGTTGTGTGGATGGGCCCCTGTCAGTGACCACCTGGGTGGGCTTCCATCCTTCAGTTATTAGAATAGTGCTGCTGCTATAAACATCAGTGTCCAGATATCTCCATATTTTTAAAATGCTTTCCATGGGATTCCAATATGCAGCAAAGGTTGAGAACCATTAGTGCAAGGTGGTCCCCAGAGATTGTGAGGGGTCCCGGGGAGAGGCAGGCCCCCTCAGTGGGCCTGATCCATCTGTTCCATTTCTAGTACTTGTCACATCCAGTGATCAGATCTTCCACGTCTGTCTCCATCAACAAACTTGAAGACTCAGGTGGGTGGGATTAGGTTTTGTTTGCTCAGTATCTCCCAGATCTAGCTCCAAGTCTGGCATCCGGCAGGAGCTTATTAAGTTACCGCTGCATAAAGACTACCAACCCACCACTTAACTCTATCCGACCATTAAAACCGACTGCTCCCTTCTGCTGCTAGAAATTAGGTACCATTGGACCCTGGGCCCTTGCCCATGGCCCTGATGGGGGCCTGGGCCTGAGTTGGGGACTACGATCTTTATGAATTAAAATTACATGTGCAAAGAAGCCCCAGCGCAGATGGGGGAACAGGACAGTGGTAGGAATAATAGGGGCCACGGCCCCTTGCTCTGGTTTCTTCCAGGTCAGATGCTCCAAAAAGGGTGGCTGTGCCACACACACCCTTGCACCTGAATGACCTTCCCTGAGAATGTTTGTTTCCCCATCTCCACAATCCACTTTACAAGGAAAAGGAAGCCATATGCTGTATTTTTCCTGAGGTGGGTTTTCCAGGCCCTCTATTCACGTCTGCAGCTCCACATCCTTGTGTTTACTGTGGTTTTAATTTTTAATCTGAGTTCCTAAGATCAATTTTTACTAAAGCCTAAGGAAGTTGAGAAGTAGGCCCAGATAAAAGAAATACCCAAACCCCCAAGAAAGCTCATTTTACTCCATAGTTAACTCTGTGGAGATAGTTGGAGGGAACCTCCTCATAATGGGAAGCAGGGGTATAGCAAATTGAGAATGCCTGTCTCCCCTTTTGTCTTAGAAGCCACCAGACACACTGTGCAGTGGGACAGGGCAGCAGGCACAGGCCATGGCAAGCAGAATAGTAAGCATGTCCCCTACTTCTGTAGTATTATCCGGTGCCTGGGGCATGGAGGCTGGGTCATGCAGGGTCAGAGCTGGTCTTTATTTGAAATGTGCAGATTTTGCTTATCATGGGTATTTTTTGCATTAATTTTGGCTTCTTGAAGTAGCACATTAAAACCATTTCTCCTGGTTGCTTATTTGGCACCCATTCCATTTTGTGCCTTTCTTGACTCCAGTCACTCTGGGCACCTCCCGGCTTGCCTCTGAGGTAGGACTGGCGTTTTCAGGAGGAAAGCCTGAAGCTGCCCTCTGATCTCACACAGCCCACAAGCCCCCTTTCTCTGGGCTGACTTCCTCCCAGGTCTCTGCCTCCACCCATTCTGACACCCCCCCCCCCCTCAGTCTGTCTGCCCTCCTGCTCTGCCCTCGACCCCCTCCCACCACTTTCCCAGGGTAACCAACACTAGGGCACCAGGAAGACACAAGAGGGCCAGTGAAGGGTGGGCATTCCCCATTCCTGTGGGGGTCTTTGGCCAATGCAATTTTTGAGCTTCAGATGGACACGAACACAATTAGCAGGGCCTGTTCCTTTCCAAAGAAATCTTTCTTGTACCAATGATGAAGCTGATAGTGCCCGAGGTGAACCATGGCCAGCCTCAGGCTCTGGAACCTCAAGGCAGCAGGATGGTACACTAGGAAATGGAATTCTATGTAATTGTAAATGTACTCAGCATGGCAGCCCAGGAAAAAGTCCTGATAGCATAAAAGGGTGGACAGATCTTTAAATGCAGATAACCCTACTTGAGCAATACCCATTTACTGATCGTGAAGAATTAAACAGGAATGAAGACCACAACAACTCAGGCCTTATGAAAACTGCTGTACCATGTGAGCTACAAAGAATTCTTTAAGAAGGCCTTACAATGAGTGTATAAATAACTGTGTGTATCTTTGTACCCCCACTACCTCCCTAGAACAGTATGGAAGAAAGCAAGCCCATGAGTCTGGGCTCTTCCGGAATGGCAGCTGAGAACCCTGAAATTCAGGCCCATCTCTGTTAGGACCTAAGAGGGAACTGCGTCCACTCATCACATCCTTGACCCTGGGTGGTGTTCCTGCGCTACTTGCTTCAGCAGCAGTAAACCCGCCTGAACATAAATGACCATGTCTCTGTCACTGTTTCAGCCAATCTTCAAAGTCACAAGGATCTAGCCCAGCTCGTCCTCCTTGGTCCTATCTTAATAGTTCATTACTGTTATTACGGATGTGCCCTAAAATAATAATTACTCCACTCACTGGCCTGATGTGAAATGTAATTACATATGCAAATAGCTTTATAAAAATATTGTGTGAAGAACAGCCTGACACACCAGTCACCGTGCTCGGCAGCCCATGATCCCCAGGCCCAACCACAAAGCCTTACCAGGACCGTGTGCATCCCAGTGTACAGCCTGCTGAGGCACACCAGCATGGAGAACACCACAGCCATCATCAGCCCCAGGCCGAAGGGGTACTGCAGGGAAGAAGAGGACACAGGGATGTTAGGTGGTGCTCACACACACACCGTCAACACCCCGGGAGGAAGCAGGGCTCCTGGTCCAGTAACGCCAGTCTGAGCCTGGCATGCCCTGGACCAGCAAGCTGATGATCATGTGACACTGGGGAAACTGAGGAAGGAGGGGGAAGATGCCTAGGAATATAGTTCTGGGAGGAAGTTTCACAACATAAGACATAGTAGAACTTGGCTGTAAGACTCATGTCCACAGCGACTGTTCTGACTATTTTCATGCAGTAGATAATTATTTCTTTCTACATGTTCTTAGAGTAAAACTTACGAAGTGTACAGTGTTGAACAAGGGGCAAGCTAGCACCATGGTGAAATAGCTTGGCAACCACGGGCTTCCCGAGGAAGGACAGGGACAATAGGCCCAAGCTAAGAATGGGCGTGGTTGTGTACAAACGTCAAGGCAGAGGCCCCGACTTCGCTAAACCTCAACATTCGCTGGTGGGAGAGCAGCCGGGGGAATCGGGCTAATGCCGAATCGTGTAAGGAACATGTGAGTATTCTGCTTATAAACTAGACATTGGGCCATCATCCACGTGCTTCAGGGACTCATTAGTCTGGCCTTCCACGGAGAATAAAGATAATAGAGAACAGTCTACATTATGCAATGCACTTTACAGTCACGATCTCACTTAATTTCCACCCAACGCTATGAAGTAGGTTCTATAATTAGCTGCACTCCACAGAGGAAGAAACCCTTAATCACAATAAGTTGCATTAGTGTTAAAATTTAGCACAAAAATGCTTCCCCATCAATCATCACATTTGATCCTGAAAACAGGAGCTGGGGATCAGAGAGGCAAAATGTCTTTCCCAAGGTCACATGGCCAGAAATGACAGGGTCAGAACCCGAAGCCACACGGTCTGAGACCAAGGCCAGCATATTCTTTCCAACGTAACATGTGAGTACAGTAACATACAGCTGTACATCTTTTCTTAAGATTTATCATTAACTGGGTGTCAGTTTGTCATCAAAAGAATGCTAAAAATGAATACATTGATGCATTCTGAAATTAGAGTCTAGGCATTAGGTTCAACACATATTTATATAAACAAATCCATATTTAGTGCTATTTAGAAGCGATAACTCAAATAGCTAAATATAGTTATCCTTAAAATTAAGTAAGAAAGACCTTTATAAGTCAGGCCTTATGAAAACTGTTGCAGCCAGGTGGTGAGGGACACCTTTAACTGGAACCTAATTAACAAAAGAAACAAGCAAGCAAAATATAACCAGAGACATTAAAATTAAGAACAAATTGACAGTAACCAGAGGAGAGAAGGGAGGGGATAATGGAGGGAAGGGGGAAGGGCTTTCAGGAACAACTATAAAGGACATGTGGACAAAACCAAGGCAGGGTGGAAGCAAGGGAGGGAGGGAGGTTTGGCTGGGGTGGTGGGGAGTGGTGGTGGGTAAACGCAGACAACTATAATTGAACAACAATAAAATAATTAAAAAAAAAGAAAAGAGACACTAAAAATATTTAAAAAATAGATTCAGCCTTAAGTTAAATATTCTCTACGAACTATACTGATAAGATAGAAATGGGGGGGGGGTTGAAAAGAACCTGTAAATGGAGAATATATTACCAAGTGAAACTCATTAAATGTTTTAGTTGTTTTGAAAAAATTAAATATTTATAAGAATAAAAAAAGAAAAGAAAACTGTTGCATCATGTGATCTAGAAAGAATTTTTTAGGAAGGCCCGGGTGGTATCCACTGCACGTTCAAATGGTGGTTGTCTCCCTGCAGTCGGCCTCCACCGGCTGGTTTTTTCGGAGTAAATCGGTACGTTCGCAGGCGCTCTGGGTGCTGAGAGCAGCCCAGTGAGGCCAATGCGGGGCCCACTACGTCCTTCTGGGGAAGAGGTCACTGGGCACGACATAGCTCAGGAGTCTGCCTTAAGTTAGTTCAGACAGGCCTGGGGCTCCCAGACATTTTTTGATCCTGGCCTGACATTGAAGCAAGTTACGACACAAGGTTATACTTGGTTAGAGATATTCCTTATACCTGTCCCTTTCCCAGTTAGGTCTAACCCCAGGTGACCAGGTAGATGACAGCCAAGGTAGAGCAGGACCCAATGCTAATCTTGTCCTCCTCCGACACATCAGGGCTGACTCCCCCATTTCTGCTTAACCTGGAATGCAGAATGTCCCTGAGTTTCTTGGGTATAGGGCAGGGCAAAACAATACTGTCATTTATGAATAATACTGCTAGATTTAATGAAATCTACATTTTCCAGCAACCAAAGGTAAAATTATGACAATTAATTATGAAATTTAACACAAACTACAGCAAGAGTTCCCAGACAGGCAAAACAGAACTTCATTGCAGTAATAATATAACTTTGTAAAGGCCTGACTGTAACTGGCATCTACGCACATATTAAGTGAAATTCTTCTATTTCCAGCATTTATTAATCTCCTGTAGTTTAGACAGTAGTCTAGAAAATATGGAACCATTACTTCTAGTGGCTAAGCCCCCACATGGCACAGAGGCATCTTTGGGGAGTAATTCGAGGCTCAAACTCTTTGGTCCCCCACCCTGGGAAGTCTAGCAGGAGGATTTGGTGGCCTTATCTCAGCCCTGGAGGATCATTTACTAGGATCAGAAATGCCTCGTGTCTGTTGCAGACAGGATGAGAAAACCGACTCAAGTACTGTCTCATCAGGCAGCTCTGGGGGGGAAAATACTTTCTGCAGGGGCCAGTGACACACCCTGGTTCCTGGATTGTCCCTGTTTTGCTGGTGTCCACTTCCATTCTTAGGCACAACCTGATCTGGATGCTATATAGGGTCACTTGACTCGGGAAGAAATTGTCATGGACAGTTCAATTGGTTTCAGTTCCACTTCATAAACTTCAAAGTCCCTCCAAGCAGCTTTAAAAGAATCTTGAGAAGTGAGACCTCTCGCTGCACTTTCACTGTATGGAGAGCCTCAGATGGGAGGGAGAGGAGTCAGGTGCCTTACCTGGTACCTGTCCATGGTAGAGATGAGGAGGGTGAAGGAAATGGCAGTGGCCGCCATGGCGTGGGTAGAGGGCATTCCAAACTCAGCAATCATTCTCTTCTCCAGTTTCACCACGGGAGGGGATAAAGGGCGGGGCCACTTCAAGATATCCTTGGCCACCTGGCCAATGTACATCACCAGCTGCAAAACCAAAGGACCAAGATGACTGTAGCCAAATAAGTGACATTAGTGAACTCCTACATTTCATGAATTTTGGTGAGGGGTCAGGGGGAAGGATTCCCTGTTTGTTGACTGAAATCCCCTTTCTTTCAGAACCAGCTACATATTGTGAAAGCCTTGCAGAGTGATATTTAATTGATCAAAAGAAAAACAGGCCTGCTGGATTCCACAGAGCAACTAAGATACAACATTAACTCTTTTTAAAAAAAGATTTATTTATTTATTTACTTTTTATTTAAAAAAGTAAATAAATTAAATAATTTACTTTAAATTTACTCTTAAATAAAAAGTAAATAGACAGAGGGGGAGTGAGGAAGAAAGAGAAGGAGAGAAACATCAATGTGTGGTGGTCTCTCATGTGCCCCCTACTGGGGACTTTGCCCGCAACCAAGGCATGTACCCTAACTGGGAATCGAACCAGCAACCCTGTGGTTTGCAGGCCAGCACTCAGTGCACTGAGCCACACCAGCCAGGGAGGGACATTAGTCTTTATTTTAGTCATATAGTTGACAAGCATTTATATAGCTCGGATACGTGTGCAGCACTGTTCTAAGAGCTTTATGAATATGTACTAACTCACTTAATCCAATAACACCTATAGAGTGCAGACCCCCCTGTGCAGATGAGTAAACCATTGTAAACAGTCAGTAAATGGTGGGACTCACTGGATTTCTATCCAGAGAGTTTGGCTTCAAAATCTGTGCCTTAAACAACCATCTGATAGTACCTATTCAAACACAGGATGATCCTGGACTAGAAGACCATCTAATACTCAGATCAGACAGCTGTTGTTTTCTAGTTTTAACCAGAAAAGTGACTGTCCTATGGGACATCTAGCTAAAATTTTTTTGAATGCTACTGTTACTCCTGTTATATGCAGTCAACATACTGGATCTGACTTAACCTCACTCAGTAATCAGAAGCTTCAGTAACATAAATGGTATGATATTTTCAGTCCTACAATAAAGACAACTCAATCTGGAGGGTTTTTTTTTTAATGACTTTTGCATGATGCCATTAATGAAAAAATTTCCAGTCCCTTTCTGTTTGTTCTTAAAGCAGAGACAAAGATCAGAATTTGATTTCTATAAACCCAGAAATGAACAGGACTGTTAACTGGACATTTATTTTGTCAGAGAGCTTTCCAAGAGGATGATTTCACGATCTGTTATAAAAGAGGATAAAGCAAGCCATTTACTGAAGTCTCTGCATTTGTCACTCAAAGTGTGGTCTGAGAGCAGAACTACACAGGCGCTATTTTAAGATGCTGCTCCCAGGCCCCAGCCGGGCCCGCTGAATTCGAACCCCCACTTGCACAGGACTCGTGGGTGGGTCGTGCACACAGGGGACTTTGAGAAGCCCTGCTTTACCCGGTATTCTTGCACAGGTCATTTTGCCACTGCCTCTAATCATAAACTTCCTTGTCTTACCATGACCATATTGATCTTACTAGGGTTTTATTTAGCTCCTGATGGATGGGGTTACCTTGCTTTGGAACAAAACCCACTGATGGGAGAACTATTTTGGAACAATTTTGATGAGTCAGCCAGATCGCCTTAGGCTTTTTCCCACATTCTGGTGCTTCCTTTTAGCTTGAATAGTTGTTTTGTTGCCCATTAATCCTGAGCATCACCGCAGCAGAGGCAGTAGCCCTGCAAGGCACTGCGTATGTTTTTGTGCTCAGCTGCCACTTTGCTCTGGGTTAGCAACTGAGACCCACTGTCAGTGCACAGCAGGCCAAAGCCACAGGCTTTAAAGGCCCAGGGACAATCACTCCAAATTCCATAGCCGTGATTTCTAATGGGACTTTGAAACTTAAGCTGTTTACCACCCCCTTATTACCAGCAACCACTGTCCTGGAAACCAGCTCACTCTTTTATGTTTCTGCCTCCTCCTGTGAACCTGTAAAAACCACCTCAGACAGACTGTTATCTGCGGAGTTGGAAAACTTGCAGACATTGTTGGCTACCAAGGACTTCTCAGAGGCTGCTTGAGATCGATTTTCAACCCTGCCCCCTTGCCACTCACCAACATAAACAAGATATTACGGGCATGACGACTAATTCTAGTTTGCTCAAAACTACTTTAAAACCCTTGGACACTGGCGACCTTAAGATCATAAAGTGAAGACAGACTGGGCGACCCTCATTCAGACAAAATTTACTTCCCTTGAGGTTCATGAGTTCCTCTGACGTCATTTATAATTTCACCTTCTATGACTGAAGGATGTTTTTAAGAATGAGGGCAGTTGCTCATTTCATTTTAAAATATTTCCACAGCTCTACCTTTTTTCTGATCAATAAATCTCAAATAGCAATTCTTGTAAGGACATTTCTCTTTAAGCAAGAAAACTAGCCGTATTTTTCAAGTCACACAGAAAGAGTACCACTTACAGGGGGTGTGTCCTGTCTCACATTCATTACTACAAGGCTACAGGGGGCCAAGCTCTGCATTAGGTCTCCATCCCAGAGTGGGACAGACAGCCGCACAAACAGGGGATCTCCTCACAATACAAACATGCTTTGAGACAAATTGTCCACAGAAGTCCATGGGTGTGTCTATATGCAGAGACAGACTTTCGTTCAACCTGGGGGACCAGGAGCACTTGGGCTGAATGTTCAAAGTCTATCGTTTAACTAAGAAGAGGGATGGGTACAGAGGCATCAAGGTTGCAAGTGTAGCAGGAGCAAAGGCTTGGAGAAGAGATGCTGGGAGGGGAGGAGCACTAGAGTTTAAACCATGAGGCACGGCACTTCCGATCTGTTAGAATGGCTATGATTAAAGGGACCGACCACACAGGGGATTAGGGCAGATGGGAAGCCCCTGGAAATCTCATACACCTCGGGAGGGCAAGCAAAACACTACGGCCACTTTGAAAAAGGGTTGGACAATTTCCTCAAATGTGAAGCACACACTCTCCATGTGATCCAGCTGTGCCACTCCTGGGCACTCACCTGTGAAGAATGAGAGCATAAGTCACACAAAGACTTGTGCATAAACATTCGTGGCAGCTCCTCTGTAATAGCCCCAAACTGGAAAGACCACCGTTTCCATCCATAGGTGAACAAATAAGCAAACCAGAGTATAATCATACAGTTGCATACTTCTCAGCAACAACAAAATAAACTATTGATACCATACTGCAGCATAAATGAATCTTAATAATTATTATGCTGAGTTTCTGCAGAAGCCAGACCAAAAACAAACAAACAAAAAAGAGAGTACATATATGTTTTCATTTCTACAAAATTCTTGAAAATGCAAATGACATTCAAGGACAGAAAGCACATCAGTGGTTTTCCAGGAGGTGAGGAAAGAAATGACCAATCAGGAAACTCCTGGGAGTGATGGCTACTCATCTTAATCATGGCGATGATTACAGGGGTATGTCCATATGTCAAAATGTGCCAAGTTATACATTTTAAATATGTGTAAACTTTGTGAATCCACTGAAAATTATTCAACCATACGCTCTAAATGAATGAAGTGTACAGTATGTAAATTATACCTCGATAAAGCTGTTAAACATGTGTAGTTTATTGTGTGCTGATCACATCGCAAAAGTGGTTGTCTAAATCAGGTTGGATGGCATAGCCTGGGTGACTCACAAACAACAGAAATTTATTTCTCACAGTTCTGGAGGATGGGAAATCCAAGTTCAAGGTACTGATCAGGGCCTGCTGCCTGGGTCACAGATGGCCATCTTCTCAGTGCTAAAAAGTGAGCTTTCAAGCCATGAAAAGACATGGAGGAAACGTAAATGTATATGACTAAGTGAAAGAAGCCAATCTGAAAAAGCTACATACTGTATGATTTCATCTACATGACGTTCTGGAAAAGGAAAAACTGGAGAGACAGTAAAAAAAATCAGTGATTGCCGGGGATTAGGGGAAGGGAGGGCGAACTGGTGGAGCACAGAGAATTTTTAGGGCAGTGAAGCTATTCTGCATGGTCCTGTATCGGTGGATACATGTTGTTATACATTTGTCCACACCCACAGGGTGTACAACAGTGAACCCTAATGTAAACTATGGGCTTGGACAATTATAGTACATCAATGTAGGATCATCAATTGTAACAGAAGTCCCACTCTGGTAGGAAATGTTGGTAATGCGGGGGGCTGTGCCTATG
This sequence comes from Desmodus rotundus, assembly GCF_022682495.2. NCBI lineage: Eukaryota > Metazoa > Chordata > Mammalia > Chiroptera > Phyllostomidae > Desmodus > Desmodus rotundus. The sequence goes on along the minus strand of NC_071388.1, from coordinate 197,666,478 downwards.
GGGGGGCGGTATATGGGAGCTCTGTGTGCTTGCCACTCAATTTTGCAGTAAACCTAAACTGTTGTAAGAAATAACATCTATTAAAAAGAGTCCTGTGGCAGAAGATAACTATTTGTCCATTCAGGTTGCAGTTAAAGAGTGTAAGGATTAACTTGATAGGACTTGCCTGAAATGGAGAACTTTGCTCTGCACCTAGAGGACCAATTAAGTTCCGACATCTTTCACATTCCTTTGGGTTAAGGCCCCAAAGGCCTAGATGCAAAAGAAAAATCCAATTTCACATCACTGACACCTTAGCAAACCAGCTGGGTCCCCTGCATGGTACTGGTGGTGATGGGTGGGGTGGGGGGGAGTGGAGTAGTATTTCCTGATGAGGAAGTAGTGGATTTTCTTACTTCCGCCCTGATTACAGGATGAAGGAAATATGTAGGTGGGAAGAAAATCCATTTCTCTGGACAGTCTGCTGCTGATCTCTAGCAGACACAGAGCTTTTCTGGAGAACCAATTCTATCAACCGAAACATGTCCCCATCCCAGCCTGGAAGAACTTCCAACTTGGGGTCTGTCCTTGATGGCTGGGCTCATCTGGGCCATCAGAGAAAACAGCCCATTTTCTCTTACTGTGGTGGACTTTCTAGTTATTACAGTCCAAAATGACAAGTTTACTGAACCAAACACATCTCCAACAAACAGGACATTACTCTTCACCCTCTACCTAAACAGTTTAGAAAACAGAAGGTCATCAAAATAACATGATTTCCAGTAAAGCAGCCACAGGATATCACAAACAAAGCGATGTGTTCATTCTTTATATGCTGAGATTGCCAGCTGCCCCCACTTCTCCTTCCCACACAGCACCCCCATCCCGTGGAGAGAAGGCTCCAATCTTATTACAATAAGAGCTAAGTCCACTGCAGGATGGAGGAGACATCAAGAGGTTTCAAATTACACCCCCCACGCCATTCATCCACACACAAACTTTGATAAACTCTAGCATCTTTCCTCCTTCTGGCTACACCCATAGCTTCCTCCACCTGGGGAAGTCACAGCACAAAAAGCTAGCTGACAGGAGTGTGTGATATCTCTTAGGTCTCATGGTGCAAAAACACTGTGAATTACTGGGAATTACAGTCTATCCATGGATTTATTTTCAATAAGACAGAAATTAGTCATATCATTTTTTATCTGTTGGATAGTTGAGAACTATGAGATGTAACCCAACTAATAGAGCTTCTCCACCAACGCATACCCATCCTGTTTTTCAATCGGTCCAAATTAAGCTCATTCCCCTTCTCCTTGGGTTGCTAATATGATGATTTGGAGAAAGAGAAATCAGACACCCAACCATTCCACTCCTAGGTACATACCCAGTAGAACTGAAAATGTATGTACGTGAATGCCCTCAGCGTCATCCTTCACAATAGCCAAAAAGTTTAAACAACCTCAACACCCATCAACAGTTGAATGGATAAACAAAATGTAGTATAGCCTTATAATGGAATATTATTGGACCGAAATAGCAGTGAGGTACTGACACATGCTATAGCAGCATGGATGAACCTTCAAAACAGTACGCTCAGTGAAAGAAGCCAGATATGAAAAGGACAAACACTGTATGTTCCCATTTATATGAAATTGTTCAGAAATGCAGACCCAGAGACAGGAAGTAGATTAGTGGTTGGCAGGGCGGGTGGGGGGGGGCGGGGAGAAGGGTATGGGGAGTGAGTACCAATGGATACGGGATTTATTTGGGGGAAGACAAAAGTGTTCTGGAGGTAGATGGTCGCACAACTTTGTGACTGTACTAAAAACCACTGACTTACATTCTTTAAGAAGGTAAATATGATGATATGTGGATTGGACCACAATTAATACAAGAGTAAGAGAAACTAGGCATTAAGATGGGTCCTGAAATACCCCTTTGATGTGTCCTTTAAGTCCTTTGTTCCAAATGTTATTGCCAATGTCCTCAAATATTCATTCAGCAGAAGTAGCTTTGGGGACTATTAATATCCTTATCTTCAAATGTCCTGCCCAGCGGTGGCTCTGACCCCCCAGTTCTACAGGACACTGAGGAGGTGACGGCATATGCCATAGAGGAAGCTGGTGAAAATCTACCTCCTTAAAATCATGAGTACAAAGTTTGTTTTAAGAGCAGCTTTTGGCTGCGGAAGGTTGTAAGATTAAGAATTTTACAAAAAAAAAAAAAAAGGAAAAGGAGACTAACTACACTAGCCCATGTGTTGCTTCTCTCCCTGGAATGGACACACACTGCTCCCTATTTGCCTTCAGGGAGTGAATTAAAAGCATTTTTTTGTTGTTGTTATGGTCATTTGGGAACATTCTAGAGACTACTGGTTACTATCCAGCATGAAAAGTTGTTTTCAATAGATGAACCCCCTCTCCTACTTGTGGCAGTATTTTTGTTTACTTTTGAGAATCCAGGGCTCCTTTACAGGGCGCATCATGTGGGTTTGTGCATGTTTATGGGGATAGAGCGGTGGTGGCAGTGAATCACGGGGAGAAACGACTGCAATTTTAAACTAATAAAATTTCATTCCATGCCTGAAGCACCAGAACAATGAAATTACAGAGCAAACATTATAACTCACAGAAGACCATCAGAAAACTGGTCTTCACGTATCCCAAGTTCCGTGTGCATGAGAAACATTAACTAAACAACGAACGGCAGGTGAGGAAAATAAAACCATTAAGTTGCCACATTTTCTTGCTCTAAGCCTCTATTTTTTTTCAAGCTCGTATCTTCTTCTGAAAAATTAAAAAACAATTTTATTGATTGATTTTAGAGAGAGAGGAGGGGGGAGGGGAGAGTGAGAATGGGGGTGGGGGCAGAGAGAGAGACTGAGGGAGAGGGAGAGGGAGAGAGGTATCAGCTTCTTGTTCCACTTACTTACACATTCATTAGTCGCTTCTCGTATGTGCCCTGACCAGGGCTAAAACCCGGGACAATGCTCTAATCAACTGAGCTATGCAGCCAGGGCTGCTTCTGAAATTTCTGAAGACAAACCCTAAAGGTATAAAGATCAGTAGTTAAGTCATAGGTGTGGCGTATCTTTAGGAAAGTTACTTCAAAGCAGCAGAGCCTCCTTTTCATTGTTAAGAAGGAGTTAGGTTAAATTATAACTCATGTTTGCACGGTGATTTCTTTAGTGTGTGTTTGTAGACATTACTTAATGCCCACATCATTCCCGTTTTACAGATGAGGAAATTGAAGGTCACAGAGGGTAAACGTCTCACCGAAGACAACGCCATCAGTGTAGATGAGCTGGACTTGACTTCTGTGTTTTGATTCCAAATCCTACGGTCTTTTCTCCACATCCCACCACGTAGCATCTGACAAATAATACCTGAAAACGAATATCTACCCTTAAAACATGGATGTCATTAAAATGGGGTTCAGGCTCAGTATACCCTGAATATATTCAGCCTCAAAGACTGAGACAAGAGCAAGTGTGCCCACACCTGCACTCTCCTGTCTTTTTAGGTCAGCATCTGTGTATGAGGTCGGGGCGGCGGCCATCGTGCTGACCTGACAGATGTGAGCCTGATTTTAGGCTAAAGGTCATTAACATCGAACACCTGGCTTTTCAGACCACCCCAGACCCTCCTTACACATTTGGTTAGAGCTGGATCATTTCACGCTGTAAAGAGATGGTTTTGGGGTTGCAGAACCTTGGGAGCTGAAGGTTGCCTCAGTGGGTCAGCCATCCTAGTCTTAGGGAACTCAGGAAAGGTGTGAGCGGTGGTCACTCAAAAGAGATAGATAAAAGATTTGTTTCTGGAAGGATTAAGACTCCGCAAAGTCGAGCTGTGCAACCTCATCTATGCCAGCTCTGCGTCCCGGTCCAGGGAGTCTCGGTGGCGTGCCTCTCATGGGACCCGCCGGCCGTTCTGCACGGTAAGGCGCCGTGAGAAACTGGGACTTGTGGCGCGGGCTGGCACAACCTGTGCTGTAACCTCTGGGCGTTAAAACCATTCCCCGTCACGAAAGCAATGTGTAAAAAGCACTTGATCTGATGGTCCTCGTTTGAGAAAGTTCAAAGGTTAGGGGCTCTCTGTCTGTCTGGATAGGTTCCCTTCTCACATGCCCAAATCTTCCCACTTGTCTTAGTCAGTAAATAATTTAACACTGAACTACCTAACTGGTGACAAGAACGGTGCAGGGTTAGCCTCACACCCTCAGGTCTAAGTGAGTGTCTTGGTCCCTAACAGGCTGCCCGGCTGGCTGGCTGCGTTTCCTCAGGCTACACGTGTGCACAAGGGCGGGGGGCACTTCACAGCGAGGAGCTCTGTCCGGCAGCAGCCCACGAGCAAACTAAATTACCAGTTAAGAAGAGGCTGAGAGGAAATGAAGAGCTAAGGAAACGCATATGAAGAAAAACTCAATATGCAGGCTAACAAAATTATGGGAGCCATAATCACAGGATGCAGGGAAGCAAATTCACTTATGACAGTGCAGATGATGTCAGTCTTCCGTCTTCAGAGAGGGCGCCCTGGATATGTATCTACTCAACTAACGGGGGAGCAGCCAAATGGACTCCGCTATTTCTTTATACAACATCTATTTCTGCTCTCAGTCTGATGTCACAGGCTGGGCTGGCGACACTGGGCACAGCCAGTACGCATTTCAAACGACTGCCAGCAAGGCGACTGTGAAGGGGCATGGCTACCAGTCAGTGTGCCCGAAGGGGTCCAAAGTCCAGAGGCTCGGCCAGCATATTACCTCCACAATACCCTAGTCAGCTGTGTGTGTATCAGTGCCCCTATTTACTCCTCACTGTGCTGCCTCCCAACTTTTCTCGTCGTCATGAAAACAGTTTTCCTTCCATACTGAAAACACACATTCAGAGGAAAGTTGGGATCCACACTGTCATCACATCACTGCTCCTCTCTGCCACCATCATCACCACAGGGAACAAAAGCGGTCACATCTCACCTGGGAAAGAAACTGACCTTGGTCTGAGATGTAACCTCTCTCCTGGGCAATGTCTAAACCTTGTGACAGTCTCTTCCGTACTGAGGCAGAACCTGAGCTCTGGCATCAGGGGTGGTCCCCTGACTCAGGAATAAAACCTCTCAGCGAGAATGATGGAATGAACAGTCTCCTTGACCCCGGGGTCTAATTCTGCCTGCCTGTAGGTAACACCTTTCTGGCAACCAAAGGGTGCAGACATGCCCCTAGTCAGGCCGGAACTGAGGACTCAGTTCTAGTCTGGGGCTCCGTGTCCTGAGTCTTCAGGCTCCTTGGTCTAGTAAACACCAGGGAAGGGCCTGTTTGGAGTAAAAAAACATATGACACCAACTTTTAGAGCCCAACCAAAAAACAGTCAGTCACCACCTCTTGAGATGAAAATAGTGTAAGAACTAAGATTACACTGCATTTGACAAGGGGCTGTAGACATGTAAATACTGTCCAGCCCATCAACTCCCAAAACCAAGTTTCCTAATTGCATTTTGGCTGCAATCATGACTTCCCTCTAAATGACTGACTTTTCTCCTTATCCCCCGTCTTTGCTGCTTTGTCCTCATCACGGGCAGGAGGGCTTCATTACCCCATTTCTCCCAAGCAGAGAGCAATGGGTCCTCCTCCCCTGGTGTTAGATGGCTTTCCTCCTGAAGAGCCAGTCTTTGAGTAGAAAGGGACAAGAGTCTCCACGGGTCCCCTGCCTGACGCCTGCTCACTGCAGGGAGCAAGGGAAGGAGGTTGGATAGCAGAGGTGAAGTAGGGGGGCGGAAAGCAGAGCGCCATTGATGTGCCAGTGGGCCAGTGAGTGATTAACTCCAACCCTATTAGGAGGGGCTGTCAGGCACACAGTCAGAACCTCCCCCAACAGGACTGGGGGCTGTAACCTCCCCGTGACCCTCTGTGGTGAGCAAGGCTTGCCTGGAGCCTGCCAGCACCTGCCTTCCAGGCCCACGGGTGGCCTCCACCTCTTCTTTCTGGGCCTTTTCTCTGCAATCTCCACATTCCTCCCTAAGGCTGAGTGAAAGCATTTTTACCAAACAACTGTTGGATGAAATGTCTTATCAGATCTGAATCACAGCAAACGTTTGATTGAGAAAACCAACTCAAACATGGCCTGGCCTTATACTTTTATTCATTTATTTTTTTGTAAATCCTTACCTGAGGACACTTTTCTCATTGCTTGAGAGAGAAAGAGAAAGAGAGAGAGAAACATCAATCAGTTGCCTTCTCATAGGCACCCCAACTGAGGATTGAACCCACAATCTGGGTATGTGCCCTGACTGGGAACCGAACCTGTGACCTTTTGGTTATGGGACAATGTAGACTAATATTTTTACTTTATCAGCCCCAACCCCACCTCAAGTGCATGCTCGGTCTTGTTCAGGACCTGGTGTCTGGAACCGTGTCTGGAGCAGTCTGAGCCTGGAACTCTCTCCCCCAGCACCTCACCTGGCTGGCTCCTTCTCATCCTTCAGGCCTTAAGTTAAGTGAAACTAATGCAAAGTGCTCTTTCTTGACCATCTTCTTTAGAGCAGGTCTCTGCTATCACCCCGATTGTGGCCTAAGCAGTAATTGTATAACCTTTAACTGTTGTGTTGATTTACTTATTACTGTCTGTTTAGCCTACGACTAAATCCCAGGAGAGTGGTATGGAGTCTGTCTTGTTCTCTGCTTCTCCTCTCCACACTTAGAGTGGTATTTCATAATAGGCCCTTGTCAGCTGTTTGTAAAATGAATGAAAAGTTGTTGCTCACCAATTGCAAAGTAAGAAAGAGATCCATGCTTTTTAAAAAGCCAATGAAATCTGGTTTCTGGTTCAAAGATTTCTTAGCAGTTCACTACTTTCGTACTGAAAAACCCTGATGGAATCCTGACCAAATGTGTGTCCTGACTATCCATCAAGGCCACTGGGGAGGTGTTTCAATGGGGAACAATTCCATTTTTAAAAGATCTCTAGGAACTACCTTAGTACTTTGTAGATTTTTCTAGTGTATCTTTAGCACCCCGAACTGTAATTACTTCTGTACGTGTCTGCCCCTGATAGGGGGAAAGCTCTTAAATCATCTTTGTAGAAACAAAGACCCTTTTATTGTTCAAGGAACAATAAAGACCCACCAGGAAGGAGCGTAGACACAAGGTTCAGGGTGGTCTGTCTAGCGGTAAGGTCTGTGCTGAGACTCAAGCAGCCAGGGGCAGGTGAGATCATGCGACACTAGGAACGAAGGACAAAGTAGAGCACAGGCCTAACATACAGGGACTGGGGAGAGAGTGGGATGGCAGGGTGTCATCAGGAGTTCTGTGACTCCAGAGAAGAGAAAGGATAGCAGGAAGGATGAAGGTACAGATTTAGGCAGAGATCTGATTGTGAAAGATAATTTTAAGGTGCTTGGACACATACATGTTTTAAAGAGCGGTTCCTGGTCATTTTTGCATTTGCAATAGGTCACTTTCCATTCTGTGGGGAGAATGAATAGCTGGAAGGAGGTTTATTAGAAGGTTAATGTGATGATGAAAAACAGAGATGGTGCAGGACTGAGGTGACGTTTCCGAACCGGCTGCAAATATAAAACCACCAGTGCCCGGTAGAGAACAAAAATCTGTGCTAAGTGACTCAGTGCCTACACCGCAGCTCCCCAGAGAACTAGACCACTCACTACAGGAAACAGCCAGCTAAGACACCAGGGACTATGGGGCATGCACTGTGTTTGTTGGTTGTGCTTATTTTGTAGCTTTTTTGTCACATATCACGGTGTTAAGTGAGACCGTTTAGATGTTACTGTTGAAAAGTCCTGCTTTTTGGATCTACCAAGCTCATGAAAAAATAAATAAATAAGAGTAAACAAGTCACCTATATTGGTAAATAACTTAGGATTTACAGCTTGTGGCCAGTCTCAAATACTCTAGGAGATAATTAAGACTGTAACATAACATACTATGTAACTTCTTTGATAGATGTAACATCTGATATATAACATCTAAGATATACTACAGGGTAAAAAACAGCTATTGTATGATTCATTACTACAGACCTGATCATACTGCCGGTTACATTAATGTCCCTGAATTAACCGGTACATAAACATATTTGATGGAGTTACTCCAGTGATTTTCAACCTGTTTCTTTTCATGGCACACATAATCTAATTACTAAAATTCTATGGCACACTAAAAAATATATTTTTTGCAGACCTGACAAAAATAAATAGGTAAAATTTAATTCATTCACAGTGGGTGGCCATTGTTGTGTTGACTGTTGTCATTTTTTATTTGACAGTCTAAGAGAAAAGAGGTCCATCCCCCTGACTAAATAGTCAGGTATTGTATGTTTTAAAAATTCTTGCAGCACACCGGTTGAAAATTGCTGTTAACCAACAGCCTAGGTATTCTAACAGAATTAAAATGAATTTTCTATTATTTTTAAATGCTGTAGCACTCTTTAATACCCATATTCTTTGTGAACTATTTATTCATTCGAAACAAGAATAAGGCAAGCTAATTGACTGTGTAGACACAGCTGAGAAATAGGTGCTATACAGCAAATTCTCAATGGTTCCATTAATGCTGGGAAAGCTAGAGCTAAGCTATTTAAAGTGAGAGAAGATACAAGATGTCATTTAATACTGGGCTGTGGAAGGTGCTTTGGGTTACGTTTAATATAGTTACATCCAGTGCTTGCGCATTGGATGTAGAAACGAATGAGGAAGTTGCTCTGTTTGAGCAGCCATCTTTCCCCAGTGGATGCTAGTATTGGCCTCAACAAAATGACTCCTCCTCATTTTCTTACTATTTCTATGTTGCTGTGGTTAGAGGAAGAATTCAAATGCTTTCCTGGAGGGTATTCTGCTAGACACGAGGGGAGAAAACCCCAGCAAACTCTGCCGCAGAGTGATCCGGAGCCTGAGAGCCACAGCGCAGCTCTGCAGAGGTACTCTAGGGCTGCAGTCCCCGTGTTCTCTGTCAAATAAAAAACAAGCTTGGACTTAGGTAAGGACGGACTTTGTTTGAAAGGATGATTGCAAGACTGGGGAAGGGACTTCCTAATTCATTTCTACGTCCCGCAGCACAAGCATTGGATATAACTATTTTCCAACGTAACCCCAAAGCACCTTCCACAACCAAATATTAAGTGACGTCTTATATTTTCTGTCACTTTGTCCCTACTACAGTAGGGAGACCCCTGTGATCGTGAGATCTGCAAGTTCAAGCAGAAGGGGGCTTTTATTTACAGAAGAATGAAGGCTGGAAAGATGCTCGCCGAGTGAGGAGAGGTGACTAGGACAGTAGGCCAGTGCGTGTTCACCCTAAAATCAGCTCATTCTCAGAGGGGCCTCAAGGAAGGGCTGTGTGCTGGCTGGGGTGAAAGTGGGTCAAAGTTCAGGGACCCAGGGGTGGAGAGAGGCTTAACTCAAAAGTTTGGTCAAGTCAAGGTAGAAGCTATTTTGCCCAGATGGGCCAGTGAGGACCAAGTTCAGCTAGTCATTCACAGGACAAAGAATAGGAATTGGAGGGTTTGTGTCTCACCTTGTCACAGGTAAACAAGGGGGGCATCTGTGAGTTTTGTGCAAGCCATATGGGGAAGGCTGGGTCCTTATAGGAAGTTACTTCCTGGATCACAAATGGAACCTTGAAGGTGTGCTTTTCCAGGCGGACAGGGCTCAGGTGAAATTCAAAAGGGTCACCTTCTTTCCTTTCTTTTATTTTTAAGCCAAGAGTTTACTGAGTGCTTTGTCTGATCAGATTTTGATTGCAGGGGAAAATGTAGATTTGAAAAGGGCTTTGGTGAAAGTCCTTTAAGATCAGCTGACATTGGTTACCCCTGTCAGGCTCTAATTAGCCATCAGCAACTCCTAGGTTAAGGACACGCTGAAGACAAGCTGCCAGGAGCTTTCTGAGGGGCTAACGCCAGGCAGAGCCAGAGTTTCTGGCACTGAGGCAGGGCAAACTTCCCTTTAAGAGAGAAAACAAAAATGGTCGCCTTTACCACAGGTTTAAAGGTCTTTAAATCCTGCTCAGCTTTACTCAATGTAGCTCAGAGTGGCTAGTTATACAGTTTTCTTTGTGAAAATTAATAAAGGAGACCTCAACCAAGACTGGAGTTGGGAGGGCCCACAGGGGGACTCTCATGGCTTAACACTCTTTCTCGATCACATAAAACAGGAAGACACCTGCCTTGTACCTCCAATAGAAAGGTGTTTCTACTCTAATACCCAACCAGAAGGAAGGAAGATATTCCCCTCCCCTGGCAGTGGCCAGGCCAATGAGAGACAGTCATGACCCAGCCAATGAGAAGCCATTACACTTCAAATTCCCAGTTTCCTCCAATGGGCTCTAAGGTAATCACGGCTCTTTCCAAACCCCCCTTTTCTCTATAAAAGAACAGTCTTCTCCTTTGTTCTCCAGATCTGCCTCTGGTTTTGTCATACTTGCATGTCCTGAATTGCAAAGCTCTGCTATTCCTGAATAAATACATCTTTGCTGATAAAATAACTGATTTTTATTCTTAAGGTCAATTTCTTTGAGCTTTTATTAAAGATGTATTTTCCTGTCTATGGATATTTCTCCACATCTTTCACATACAGTCTAGACTATTGGGCCCTTTCCAAAGACTCTTCATTTGCTCCAAAGATCCTTTATTTTAAGCCTGACACAGTACCATGAAGTCTAATGAGGGCTGGATTGAGAATGAGATCTGGGTGTCATTAATATCTCCTCTGTTTCATCATATGTAAATGCAGATATTAATATCTTACAAAATTAGTGTTACACTGAGATAAGAACATATTTGGAAGTTCTGTGCCATCTGTGGAACTGTATGCTTCTTTTCTTACATATTATTTTTAGAGACAATGACTGACTTATGGAAATTTTCTTCCTTCCTACTTACATGCCGCTAATATCATATTTTAAATACAGAAATACTACAGAACCTATTTCTATAGTTTGCTTATGTCCAGCTGTTTTCGCAGGAGAGGTGAAGAGTTGACACGAGACCACTTACACTTGAGTACAATCTCATCATCTTAAGAGGCAAGTACAAGGACTTTCTGGAAAAGATGGCAGCCTAGGTAAACATGGCTTGCCTCCTCACACCCCATATCAAAACTACAATTAAAATACCTAATAACCTTCACTCAGAACTGTCAGAAATCAAGTTGAAAGGAAGTCTGAAACTATGGAATTAAAGAAACCACATCCATCCAGACTAGTGGGCGGGGGGTGGGCAGAAGATGCAGAACAGGCTAGTCCCACATCCACGTGTGGTGGATAGAAATTTGAGAGAGACATCTTGGGAGTGAGGAATCCCACTGCCACACCAGGCTCCCCATCCTGTGGTTCCAGGGCCAGGAAGACAAGTCTCCATAACTTCTGGTTGCAAAAACCAGCATGGAGTGAGTCAGTGGAAGACACTTCTGGAATCCCAGCAGTTCCTTTTAAAGAACCCACACACAGTCTTAGACTATTCCCTCTGCGCTCCCACACTGGGGCAGCAGCTTGAAAGGCAGCAGTGGCATACAGGGAGGAACTGAAGTGTCTGGCATTAAGGCAAGAGCTGAAGGACAAAAAGGTGGGCAGAGGCCATTGTCCCTTTTCTGAGCCCTCTCTCCACAGAGCCACAGAGCTGGCAGGCTGGTGCCATATCTGAGACTCCATCAACCTGGCTAACACTGTTTGACCCCACCCTGCAGATCCCTAGAAACTCCATCCTACTTGACTCATGGGACCACCCAAGCTGATTTTCCATATGAATGGCTGGTGGCTCATGCTTCACAACTTCCTAAATCCTCTCAAATAAGCAACAGCCAGTCTCAGTAGTCCCCAGACCCTGTAGCTCTTGTTAAATGGCTGCAGGTCTGGCACTAGCAGCAACCAGCCCAGATTCACAGCTTGACTTCACCTGGGAATCTCCAAGCCCAGCACAAGCAGTAGCCACCTCAGGTGACTTTATAGCTCGGGCAGGGTGGCCCCAAGCAAATCACAGGTGGGGGCTGACCTTGGCCTGTACCACCTAGGAAACCCCAGGGCCTGCACACCCAGTGGACAGCTACAGTGCATGTTGGAGCACCACCACCCCGTGCCTGCACAGCTGATCTGTGGTCAGTGGTTACAGTCAGTCCTTGAAGCTGACTTGCCTGGGTAAATCCCTCCCATTGATTTGCCAACAGTGATCAAGTCTCAACTACAAGAGGAGGGTACACTCATCCCACACAGAAGGCTCACCTCAAGTACCCAGCTTTGGTGGTAGGGGAGGCTGTGCCACTGGACCCTACAGGACACCCCCTACATTAGGCCACACTACCAAGAGATGAAGTCAAAGCAGCTCTACCGAATACATAGAAAAAAACACAGGGAGGCTGCCAAAGTGAGGAGACAAAGAAACATGGCTCAAATGAAAGAACAGATCAAAACTCCAGAAAAAAAACTAAACCAAAAGGAGATAAGGAATCTATCAGATGCAGAATTCAAAACACTGGTTATAAGGATGCTCAAGGAACTTAGTGAGGACCTCAACAGCATAAAAAAGACACAGGCAGAAATGAAGGATATACTAATGGAAATAAAAAACAATTTACAGGGAATCAACAGTAGAACAGATGAAGCTGACAATCAAAGCAATGATATGGAACATATGGAAGCAAAAACAACCAATCAGAACAGCAAGAAAAAAGAATCCAAGAAAATGAGGATAGTGTAAGCAGCCTCTGGGACAACTTCCAGCATTCCAAATTTGCATCTTAGGGGTGCCAGAATGAGAAGAGAAACAGCAAGACATTGGAGATCTACTGGAAAAAATAACGAAAAATAACTTCCCTAATTTGGTGAAGGAAATAGACATGCAAGTCAAGGAAGCACAGAGAGTCCCAAACAAGATGGATACAAAGAGGCCCACTCCAAGACACATCATAGTTAAAATGTCAAAGGTTAAAAGATAAAGAGAGAGTCTTAAATGTAACAAGAGAAAAACAGCTAGTTGCCTTCAGGGGAGTTCCCTTAAGGCTGTTGGCTGATTTCTCAAAAGGAAATCTGCAGGCTAGAAGGGATTGGCAAGAAATATTCAAAGTCATGAAAAGCAAGAACCTATGGCCAAGATTGTTCTACTCAGCAAAGCTATCATTTAGAATTGAAGGGCAGGTAAAGAGCTTCCCAGATAAGAAGAAACTAAAGGAGTTCATCATCACCAAACCATTATTATATGAAATGCTAAAGGGACTTATTTAAGAAAAAGAAGATTAAGACTATAAACAATATAATGGCAAAAATACATATTATTAACAATTGAATCTAAAAAACAAAACTAAGCAAACAAGAACAGAGACAGAACCATGGGTATGGAGACCATTTTGATGGTTGCCAGATGGGAGGGGGGGGTGTGGGAATGGGTGAAGAGGTGAGGGGATTGAGAAGTACAAATAGGTAGTTACAGAATAGCCGTGGGGGTGTAAAGTACAGTGTAGGAAATGGAGCAGCCAAAGAAATGATACATGAGCCATGGACAGGAACAAATTGTGTGGGCACTACCTGAGGGAGTGGGGGTGCTGGGTGGAGGGGGGAAAAGGGGGACAATGGGGACAACTGTAATAGTATGATCAATAGAATATAATTAAAAATGGTAAAAAAAAAAAAAAAACCAAAAAAACAAGGCAAGAGCACTTTAATCTTTTTTTACTTTTTTTCAGGCTGTGCTATGGTGCATCTAGACGTAGTTTAGGAACAAGGTGTTAGTAGTAATAATAATGAATTATGTTCATGGCTCCAAGATCCCCAAACAAAACACAGTGAAGACCTAAGCTCGATGTATTTGCAGCAACAGAAGATTCAGATGTGTTAGGAGACACCTTCAGAGATCACTATGCGTGTCTTCTCACTCGTGTCAACATTTAGTGTTTAAATGCGTATTACCTCAGAATTTGAGGTAAAAATTGTCCAGAGGACCTGAAAGGATATTTAACATTGCCTGTATTTTTATTTGGGCACCTACTCTCCTAGGGTTTTCTAGGAGAATTTCCATCACAAAACCTCTGCTCTACTTACCAAGCGTATTTCCTGAGCCAGAGCCCATGCCATGCACGGCTCTTTATAGTCTCATCTTCAGAGGGGCACTCTAAAACGGCTCTGGGTGACTTCATATCTGCTCAAAGATTTACCTTAAAACATATTCCTCAGGGATGTATAAGTTTGTGCAAAATTAGCATCCTTAAGAGACCGAAATAACAGATTAGCACACCCTTAACTATCCTTTTAGGGAGCTCTAACATTTTAAAAATAGGCACCTGGTTTCCTGAAACTCAAGACTTGACAGAATGTTAATGCTTTAGTCCTTTCAGGGTAAGAGATGCACCCTCTTGATTGTTCCCTAGGGCAAATGGTGAAACACTCTTTGTAGATTAGCAGCTTTTTTTTCTTTTTCTTTTTCTTTTTTTTAGCACAAAACGTAGTGTTGTACATTCTAAAAGCTTCCTACAGTACAAATTTAGGTTTAAATTTCTGAACTCAGCCCCCAACAGGCAAAAGCTTATTTGGGATGCTTACCCAAGTGAACGAGGCTCCACCTTTCCTTATTTTTTAATGCGCTCTAATTAAACAGCCATGTTGTGGTCTCTGCTGGCTCGCGAAAAATGGAGACTTTCAGTCCCTCCCCGTGTCCACTCTTTCTAGCTAAATGTCTTCCCCAGTTATGTAGACAAACACTGGAGAATGCACGTAGCCCGAGTTTAAGAAGCCCTCGTGGGGGTGTGGTCAGGCCGGGGTGGGCTTCGTCCCACTGGCAGTCCTAATACAGGTGTGCCCTCGATGGTGGAGTGAGTTCAATCCAGAAGTGATCTTCCTCCTTTGACTGAGCCTTCTGTGATGGTCTAACCAGAGAAATCAGCTGTCTTATTTCACTCATTTAGCCTTTATGTGTTTTCCAGCGTTAGTTTAAAAGGGAGCAAGCTTCCTGCTGCTCACAACTTGCTAATTTCCAAGTTAGAGTTTTTGGGAAAACCTTCAGAATGTTGTTTCCCAGGCCCTAGAGTCAAATTGCTATGTATTTAAAAAACATTTTCAAATTAAACAAAACATTTTTTTCCCTTCTGGCTTCAGTGCCTGCGAATGCCAGAAGAAATTTAATTTTGAGAGGGATAAAAACATAACATCTCTTTCTAGTTAAATATGGACACATGCTATGCAAACAGGGAATTTATAAGCGTGTACACACTCAGAACTCAGAGCAAGACCTGTGGGCTTTGTGATTACTCTGTGCCTGCACTAGGAGAGCCCTGAACCCCACCGAGGCCCTTTGTCCCTTGGCTTACCAGTGCTTCCTAGTGACTCAGACCCTGGGTGGGTTCAACTATCTCCCTACAGACCCCTTTCACAGAGAATCACTAACTATCACTCCTCTTGGAGGCCCCAAGAAACCTGGTAGGAGCCAGCTCAGCGAAGGCATGTAGTGGGTGTCAGCCCAGGGACATGTGATAGGGCCAGAGGCATTCCTGAAGCCAGACGATACCATTAAAACAGACTGAATATCCTAACAGGTGCACCACCATCAATATTTTTTATAATTGTAAAACTTTCAAAGTAAGAGGGGTCCTGCAGGTATTTTGTTCAACTCAACATTTCACAGACGGTCAAACTGAGGCCCAGAGATCAATGTTATCTGGCTGGTTATTAGTAAACTCCGGACTGCAATCCATCACACCCCTGTAACAGCCAGCACGCTCTGAGCCATCCCAGACTGGCCACGGTCCCCCCAAAGGCTTCTTATTGGATCTGATGACTAAAACACCGGGCTGTGTAAAAGAAACGGAGGTGGAGCAATTTGTACTTGGATTGGAAGCCACGTCTCCTAATTCTTAAAGGGAATAAACCATCCTTTGATTCAATGATTCTTTTAGGTTAAAGATTCAAAGTTATCTCCATCCCATTCTCCTTTTTTAAATTACTCTCAACCAATAAATGTGATAGGTTTAGGAAACTTTTTCTTATTTTTTCATTTAAAAAAAATTAATGTGCAACTAGTAAAATGAAAACTAAAATTCATTGAGCACATTTAACATATAATAAAGCTGGATTACACTTCATTAAGGGAAAAGGGTAGTGCAGAACGCAGTGGTTCGCAGCCAGGGTTCTAAAATAGGAGCCATGGGTTCAGATCCTGGCTCTGCCCCCTGCTGGCTACAGCAGCCTGGCTGGCCTCCTGATGTTTCCTCACCTGTAAAAGGAGAGTCACAACAGCGCTTCACTCCGTGGCGTTTCTAAAGCCCACAGCCTGTGTCCAGCACATAGTGGGGAATCAGCACGTGCTGGCTGTGGCTGCACTGTGAGCTCGCGTCATCTTGAAAGCTGGCACAGAGGCTGCCCCCATCTGAGAAACAGTCACACTGGGCAGACACAGCCCCATGGGCCTCCGTTTATGAATTTTACAGTGTTACTTATTCCTAAGCAGTGGTACTGCAGCTCTCTGAGAATTAAATATTCAATACAGGGGGCACAGTCAGAGCCCAAGGGCTGGACTCAGCTGAGCAAGGGGAATGCTGGGGCCAAGGTTGGGCCTCGGACACTGTAGCGGCCAGGATGGCTGGGGGAGGCCAGAGGTCCCGGAGGGAGGCCCTGGGGTCAGAGTCAGGCCAGGAAGCCTCAGTTTCCCAGTTTAATCTTTAAAATGGCTGAGGCCCAACTTCCCTGAGGCAAATGTAGTGCCTCTGGGTCACCGTGCAGGCCCACTGAGGCCACCAGGGCAAGAGGGCCAGGCTGGTGTCTGGTGGCAGCTGGGCCTGGAAGGAACGGAACAGTCAAGGCTGGCGTCTGGCGGCAGTGTCCTCTGAACAGGCAAACACTATGATCTGCACCAGGTAAATGTAGAGGCTACCAAAGGCACCTGTGGGGTAGCCCCGGGCTGCACTGAAAAAAGAAGAGGGAAGAGGACAGATAATAATACCAGGTTGTCCAGTAACTCTCCAGCTTCCAGAACATTCCAGAGGCCAAAATAAAGTGTGGCCTGTCCCACTGTAAAGCAGTAGAGCACTTAACTGATAAGAGCCTTTCCTTCCTGGTCCCAGCACAGGGGCCACTTCCTAGTATTGGGACTCTGAGGCTACCAGAGAGCAACTGAGGAATGAAGGCTCCTCATCCGCAACCCCCCCACCCCCCCGCCCCACCTCCCCTGCAAAGGACCACTGAAGGAGGGGCAGATGAGGGTACCCAGGGGCGAGCAGCCTGGGAAGGACAGGAATACTGACAAGAAAACACAGCCTTCCCCAGAGGGTTTTGTTCCCTCAGGCAAGGACAGTCCCCTTTGGGGCAAATCCCTACCTTCTAATGGGACACTACAGGACCAGGACGTCGTATGTGCAGTGGGCCCAGGCACTGGCCCAGTGCTGAGCACATCAGCAGGCAGCCTTCCATTCAGTCCTCCAGGCCTGAGGCAAAGACCCCCTGGGCCCTCTCTGCCCTCCCAAGTCCCATGATGGGAAGTGTAAAAAACCTGGGGCACTCGGTCTGATAAATGGCAGGGGGGTGGGAAGGGGTCCGCCCAAAGACCACAGCACAGAGCACTGGGAGGCAAAAAAATCTGGGAAATCTGTGACTTATGACCATGTATATATAGGACACTCGCAAATGGGACTGTGATGGTGTGTGGGGCCTTTCCACCCAAGGAGGCCCGAGTACATTTCTGAAAAATTGAATGGGGGGTGAGGGAAGGGAGAGTAGGGTTCAGCTATTTGAGGACAGGTGGTGCAGTGGAAATACGGATGGTGGTGGGAGATAGACCCAGGTGGGAATACTACCTGTTCTACTCACTGGACATGTCCCCTTGGGTAAGCCACTTCAATCGATGGGTTTCAGTTTTCTCATCTGTGAAATGGGGTTCTTATCTATAAAGCACCTGACTTGTAGAGGAGGCTCAGCAGGCAGCTGCTGTGAGAACCACATCCGGTCAAGAATGCAGCCTGGGCTGCAAAAGGAATTGATTGGTTTAAAGAAAAAAATAGAGTTACATTTTTATTTGAAAATTTCATCTGAAAGAAAGGTCCCCATGGCCTATTGTTCGGCTCATTCTCTTTCCTTTTGTTTCACAAATGAATGGGAGAGAATCTGGGACACAGTCCAGTCCAGAGGTGCCTGGTGAGGACCCCTAGGGACTGGTTTGCCTGAAGGCAGTGGGTGGAGAGCAGCCTCAGCCTCTCATCCCAGCCCACTCCAGCTGAATTCAGAGAGAAACTGAACGCCCTGTGCTCTGCCCTGCCAGGAGCTCCTTGGTTTCGGGTCTGGATGTGACCTGGCAAATGTGACTTGTGTTGCTTAATAGGACGTTCAAAGCTACACCGCAGACAAAGGAAAAGGAGAAGGACTCACTGTATGAAGCGTTTTAGGTTTTTTGCATCATTTTAGCAGATCTAATTTTGTCCTTAAAGACATCCAGCCCCCAGGCCCCTGGTATTTCAAACAATTTCATACCCAGCTAATCTTTAATCACACCTCTAAGAGATAAATTAAGTGAAAGCATTTAGAAGAGATGCTTGGGTGTTGGGGGGGGGGGTGCTGGTCTCTATCTGGGAGGATTTCAATTCTGCCCAACCAAGACAAAACACAACCCAAAACAGACCAAAAACCACCACTGCAGTCTTAGGGGGCTGGGAGCAGGAACAGTAGCTAAAGGGGGGGTGTGGGGGGAGGGCAGGAGATCAGGGAAGCATGGGGCACTTTCCCCCGTCCTCATCAAACACGAGAGGGTAGGGAATCATTTTTCAGGTAATCATGGTGATAATCAGAGATCCAAATCTGTCTATTCCACCACAGGAGCCCAGTTAAAAGGGCTTTTTTAAAAAAGGAAACTACACTAAAATCAAAAGATTTCCTTATTGTGCTTCAAAACCAATACAGTTTGCATAATAAACCCCCTAGAGACATTTACTTAATATTTAACTAAGGCTAAATTACAAGATTCTACTTCAGAGGCACTGGGCAGAATCTCTGACGCCTAATTCTGTTCCATTCAATGCAAGTCAGCAAGGGTTACAATCTGGCCATTGTTGAAGACTTTTCAAGACTCATTAATCTCAAGCAAGAACCAATTTAACAAGCAGGGCAATCTTTTGAAGTGAACGGTGGTAGTGGTTTAAACAGAGGATTAGGAGATAATCACATTTCAAGTCATCTTTTGGCACTAAAATTGACCCCAGTCTGGGGGTTGTGAATTATAGGGATGGGGCAGGCTGTCTTCCTCTCTTCCCTCACCCAGTGTCTCAGACTCCCTGTGACAGATGGCAGCCAGTCCACATCCAGAGATGCCACTGCATTTTGACGTGTTATCCCAAAGTTCGCCTCTGAACCAATTTATAAAACTGGTTTATAAAATAAGACCAGAGACTCTGCTGCAGATAGAAGCTATCTAGACAGTAGGTGCCATTTAAATGTGAGTTTTAGGCCTGCTCTGTACCGCAGGTATCAGCTAGCTAGCTTTCAACAATCAGAAGGTGAGAGATGTGAAATCCATCATGTTCAGCTCCAGCTCCCCAACAGCAGTTATTTGACGTGGAAGAATCGGAGCAGAAGGACTGGCCAAGAGGAATATTCTCTTATGGCTTTGTTATCGCCAGGGGTTTGATTGTGTAAAAAAACAAATGCAAATTATATTCATAAAGCAATTAAGCATTTTCTTTTAAAGCGTTCCTCCAATCGTGTTGGATACAACACAGCAAATGACCGAACATTATTGAGCGATGGGTTTGATATACAATTCCAATGTACTATCAGATACCAAGGGGATTCACAACACAACACAAAATAAGTAAAGCCATGTTAGCACTCAGTCTGCAAAAGAAACAATGTTCCTCCGCCTTTCTCTAATGTTACTCTGCCCAAATTTTGCTCTTTTTCTTCTTACTCCATGTCATGGATGGACCTCCTTCAAGTGTCACATAGTGAGTGTGTAAAGAAGGCTCATGACCACATTACAAGCCTCCAAGGATGCTGTAGCTGGTCCCTTTCATTTTAAAGCTACAGACACTCCAGGCCAGAATCCTAAAGAACCTTGAGCAAGATTCCACCGCTAGAGTTATAGTCCAAATCTCTTGACATTCCATCCTCATCCACAGCTCTGAGCCCTAATTAATTGTCTATCCTCATCCCTGGCACAGCTGTTTGGACCAAGTACAGCCACGGCACACACCGGCCAGCGATGGATGGAGTCACGCCACACAGCGAGCCGGGTCAGACTGTCTTGAGAATCTGAACTAAAAGATGGTTGGAGAGTTACCAGCTGGCAACAGGAGGTAAAGACGCAGATACGTGGAATGACAGCTTAACTGTAGCAGACAGCTGTTTACTGGCATCAGTTCCTGTGTGGGTCTGGTTTTTATGGATTTCCTCGGAATCTTACAACAAACCCCGCACTTTCTGGAGCTGGTTGGAATGGTCCCGGTTTCTGGAAACCAAAGAACCCTGCCAATAAACATCAGCCTGGTGTTCCTCTCATGGTATTCCAGGACCACGAGTGTCTAACCAAACCTTGAAGCTGCTGCTGGAGGTGGAAGCAGACCTCCCTCCCATATACACTCCTTGCTTCCAATCAGGAATATCATCAACAGCTATGAGTTGTTAGCCCTGACTGGTGCGGCTCAGTTGGTTGGATGTCATTTTGTGAAGCAAAGGGTTGCTGGTTGATTCCCAATCAGGGCACATGTCTGGGTTGTGGGGTTGGGGCGCATACAAGAAGCAACTGGTCAATGCTTCTTTCCCTCTCTTTCCTATTCTGTTCCCCTCTCTCTAAAAATAAATAAATAAAATCTTTCCAAAAAGTTATGCATTCTTAGAAGAGAAATCAAACTTGCCTGGAAACTTTCAGGAGCAACCAGGGCCTTCAACACAATCAGAGAAACTATAGGGAACAATTTGGATATGATAATTATTTTAAAATAATCACACATAGGTTAGGAACCTATCTTTGGATGTTAGGCAAAAACATTCTTTTACGAATGGCAAAAAGGCAAGGAAAAACTCAAAGACAAATTTTAACGTTATTGGAGTTCAGCTGGCATATCAGGTTTTCTAAGGGCTGGTCATCCCTGAGTAAGCTATTGGGTTGGCCAAATAGTCCATTTAGGTTTTTTATTTAAAATAAAAGACACATTTTTCATTTTCACCAATAACTTTATTGATTTGGATATTTTGAGTATGTTGGCTACCTCCTACTATCGGCTTCTAGTGGGTAGAGGCCAAGGGTGCTGCTAAACACCTTTCAATGCACAAGACAGCCCCACAGAAAAGACTTATTTGGCCAAAATGTCAATAGCACCAAGAAACTTCACAAATTGCTTTTGACATGTTTGATCAGTTAGAGCTCCTTCTCCATACACTACACAAATCTTTTGCATTTCGTCACATTTGTACGCTTCTTGAAATAATAAAGCAGAGTACGCTGAAACTGTTGCATGTCTTCTTCCATCTTTGGTATTAAAATGGCTGCACAAAAATTCACTGATTTTGATAAGTTTTTTTCAAATGTATGCTGAGATGACAGTTGTCACAATACAATCTAACAAAATTGTTTCAAATGAAGTTAAAGGCAACTAAGCGCTACTAGAGCCATCATATGGAAAAAAATAAACAAACTTTTTGGCCAACCCAATATTTTACTGTAAGGAAAACAGCAGGCCAAGAAGATTAAATGCCTGAAGACAGGAGTCCCAAATTCAAATGCCTTAAAAGAACCAGGGAGGTCACAAAGGGTCAGACAACAGGGAGTGGTGAGGTCTGTGACTAAACTCAAGTGAACACACAGTATAAAAGCATTAAAATTCCACTCTAAGTGATTTTCTTAGGTCACTGCTGATGTAGCGTACAATGAAATACCATTTCTCAAAGTCCTGAACTTCTCAAATCTTATATATAAAGACATGTGGCCTCTGAGCTATGAAAAATCAATAGTTCAATGTCATTTTATGTTAGCAGCTGGTGAAAATCTATTAAAATATCAAAGCTCCTTCTAAAAATACATGAAAGACAGACTTACAATTCATAGAAGAGTTAGTACAAATGGCTAATAAAATTCTGAAAAATGTTGTCATCACTAAAAATATATGAAAGGAAAATGAACTGAGATACCATTTTTCACTGTTTAAATTAACAATGATTAAAAATGACCACGCCCTGACCGGTGTGGCTCAGTGGGTTAAGCGTCATTCCACAAAGCGGAAGGTCGCTGCTTCGATTCTGGTCAGAGCACATGCCTATGTTGCGGGTTCAGTCCTGGTCAGGGTGAGCTCTCTTCCTCCCTCCCTTCCCCTACTGCTAAAAATAAAAAAATAAAATCTTAAAAAAATATATTGACCAGACACAAAGCTCATGAGGAACAGTCAAAACGAGTACTCTCGCATAGGTGATGGGGGCACTAAAACCAAGCAATGTATCGAGGAAAATAATTTCGCATATGAATCACTGGACATAATGTGTTTATCAATCCTGTGTGGCAGGAAAATGTTTCCTCTCTTAGAAATAAGCCTATTATTTCCCAATGGATCGTTCTTTTTTTTTTTTCCTTGAGAAGTTTTATAAGAGTTTATTTGAGCCAAACTGACACATATGCTGGGAAGCAAGACCTCAAATGCTCTGGAGAAATGAAATTTCATTTTGGTTTGGTGGAGGCAAAGTTCAAAGAAATTCATGGCTCAACTTAGAATCAACAAGCTCCATTTAACTTTAGACCTTAATCTCCTCTCCTATCTGCATTCCTCCTAATTTTGATTTTATCTACTTTTCCCTTTTTTTTGTATATCTCATCTTGAATGCCATGAAATATCTGTAAAAAGAGGCAGAATATAAACAAGTAAAATGTCATAAGGACAGAGAAAATGAGTCTTCCAAGAATCAATTGTGTCAACAATATTTGCATTGCTATTTTACAAAGTGGGAAATAAGCTTATGTAGCCAAAAGTGAATTTTGCTTCATGCTCTAAAGCTGAACACCATGCAGTTCCCATGAACTTGCCCCTAACCTTTGTAAGATCCAGCACCAGCATTTTAAAACCTCTGTTTTAATTTTTGGTGGGGCTGTCACCATACTGCAAATGGAAGTCAAGCGATCAGCTCGTCGCTTGGTTGGACCGTGGCTCTTTCTGAAGCACTATCTACAATATCTTTTTATGAGCATCTCATTAAATAACCCATTCATCACCTTTTCTGTCCCAAAGTCAAAGATTCTGCTGAATCCAACCAATGACACATCAGAAACTTTGATAAGTGATAGATGACAGAAATAATGGCTTGAGTTGATATCTTTCAGTTCACTTAACAAAGGCTTATTTTCTGGGATAAAATACCTTTGACTGCCAAGAAAGGTATATAAAAGACATTTATGTAGAATGAAATTGATAATGTAATCTGGCCAGCCACAGCAGAAAAGCAATAGAAGAGAATATTAGGCAAAACATTTTAATGCTTAAAGCTTCAGCTTTAACATCTCTTTTAAAAAAACTGACAGTGAATGCTTTTCATATCGTGTAGCTGTTCTAAGAAACAGAGATGGTAGCCCTTCCTCTCTCTCTGGCATAGAAGCCACATTACCTAATCCAATGTGATCCTGGACAAGTTATTTAACCTTTCTACATGTCGGTTTTCTGATCTGTAAAATGGGCCGGCAATAACCACGGATCAGGATTGCTGGCAGGATAAAATGAGATATAAAATGCACTATTACAGTGAAATGCAACATATGACATGGCTTATTAGCATTTGAAGTATTACTATCCCGATCTAAAAGATGATGAAAATGACATTGACTGTTATGAAGATCAAATACGGTAATGAGAAAAAGCCATAATGAAATGGAGGCCAATAAAAGCCAGAAACGATGTACCACGGAGGGTGGAACAATTGTGATTGTGACCTTAAAGCAGTTAGAAGACCTAAGTTCTGCTAAGCTATTTCAGACCTGTGAGTCACCCTGAAGTTAACAAGTGATTTGTAAAAGCAATAAAACCTGTTGGGACTTCATCCAAAGACAACTGTAAAATTAATTAAAAAATTTGACAGGAGGTCTGGAGCTCCTGAATGCAGCTGCCTTCCAAAGGCTGTTGGGTGTGATTAGATGTTCAAAGTGACAAGACTTCAAGCTCTGCCCCTTAGGTGATTAACATTTCTTAATCCTCACCCCTGGAGGAGGCAGTCATTAATTCAGCGATAGCCCTTCCATGACAGAGGCTGCCTCTCCGTAAAGCTGAGAAGAGCCTCATCCTGCTCCACCCCTCCTTCCCTTCCAACCCCCCAAACCACCAGGAATTTCCCTTCCCTTCCCTTCCCTTCGTCCTTCAACACTGGAGCCAAGCTAAGCATCTCTCATTATCTGTGTAGTGCAGAGCTCCCTCCCTTCCTACCTCTCAACCTTTCTCAACATCCCTCTCTCTTCCTCCTTTTCCTCCCCTTCCCCTCCCTCCCTCTCTCCGAATATCTGTCTCCCACACCTCACCCACCCAGGGAGGTTCCTGGCCTCCCTTCTCTCCACCAGGAACCACCAAGACCACACACAGTGCCTTACAGACACAGCTGACCACACAGAACATGAGAGTTACAGAACAGGTAACTCTCAGTCTGGGTGCTTTGTGGACCTGGCCGTGCACCCATTTTTAAAAACAAGTCACAAGCCGCCAGAGCTCAGGACAAACTGCATAATCAAAGATTGTGCTTTCCTTTCTCCCGCAAAGATTTTATTGGCTCCCTCTCTGACAAAAGGCTGGTAATTCTATCTCCAACAGGAAATCCTTTGCCCACTTTGAAATGAGGACTCCAAAGCGGAAAATAACAACCAATAAAGATAATCAGAGAGCCCTCTGACCACCGTCTCCCACCATCCCTCCCCCAGGAAATCTTCCCACCCTGGGGGTGTGAGAGATAATTAGCCTTGAGAAGACCATATACATTACAATATATTCTCAGGTTATTGTAAGTAATTAATATCATTTGCTCCACTCAACCACCATGACAGTTGAATTTTTTTTTTTAGTATCTCCGAAAACTCAGGCAAGGTGGGTCTTTCAAGCACTGTCAGATCTTAAAAACAGAAGGAACGCTCCCTCCCCCACCCCGACTCCCCAGTCACAGCCCCACTCTGCAGGGGTTCAGATAGGGCGGGGGACAACTGGCCTAACATTCACCTTGTGCAACATGCATATTCTATCTGAAAGGACCATACTTTTACTTTTTCTAAAGATTTTATTTAATTATGTTTAGAGAGAACGGAAGGGAGGGAAAAAGAGCGAGAGAAACAGCAATGTGCAAAAGATACATGGATGGGTTGCCTCTCGCACACCCCCAACTGGGGACCCAGCCGGGAATCCCGGCCTGTACCCTGACCGGGAAGCAGCTCTTCAGTTCCCAGGCCAGCACTCAACCCACCGAGCTACAGCCGGGATGGACTGTACTTCTAGACAGAAGCTAGCTTTCAGAAGAGAGCTGGCCAGGAGACAGGGGTGGGGAAAGAAAAGAGTGGGTTGTAGTTTTAGGGAGAAAAGGAGAAAACAGGAAGAATTTGGAGCCAAATAATCCTAATGGTAAGCCCTAGGGACCTCAGTGGTCCTTTAGGCTAGAGGCTTCAACCCAGGCCTCATATGTTTGGACTTCAAGGATTCCGTGTTCCGTTGGCATATAATGTTTTTAAAATATAAGCCTGCATCTAAAAAGTGGGAGATTGCACGTGAAAATGGATCTGGCAACTCTGGCCCATTTCTCCTCATGGCAGTCACAGGAGGCGCAGAGGGACAGCCGATCCCCAGTGCCCCAGGTGCTCACACTGTGATGCTCCCCGATACTCCCCACCCTCGCTGCCTCTCTCTCCCCAGGACTTCACTGTTTCACTTCTCTCCTTGCCTTTGGGGACATCTGAGTTTATGGCTCCTGATGAAGGCCACTCTAACTTGCTCTACAAATGGAAAATACGAAGCCCAGGGCAGGGCGGGGCAGTCATATGCTTGTGATCGAACCACTTCTCAGAGTAGAGCCGCACAAGAACCCCGACTGCTTCCCACACAACGGAGCATGTCGGCACCTCCCTTTATACTGCAGAATCTTGAGTGAGGAAACCGGTCACGCTGTCATCCTTGTCCCTGAATCTCCCTCTTCCAGCTAAGCCATCTTTGACCTTAGAATGTGTTGCTCTTTGAGACCCCTTTGCCTTCACGGACTATTCACTGTCAATTGCCATGGTCTCAAGTAGCCCCGTGAACAGTCCTCTCACTGGCCAGGCCCCGAGCCCTGTGCACACTGTTCCTCTTCATGAAGAAGCTGGGAGATGTGCATTATTAACACCATTTTCCTGACGAGATAGGTAAGGCTGAGGGCAAGGGCACCCAGACAAGGGCAGCAGCTGAGCTGCCCTTGAACCCAAGCCTTTCGGATCCCAAAGCCTGTTCACTGGCAACCGGCCTTGCTGCCTTGCCAACATCCACCACCTCCCCAGTAATAATAATAATAAAAGAACTAATTTGGTTCTGCAAATTAAACAATAGAGTCCTGAGTAAAACCTCAGAGAGGGGTTTTGCCTCACCAGCTGGAATTGTGACTGGGTTTTTGTTTCCAAGCCAGCTGCCCATACTTCACTAGCCGTGCCCTCAGGCAGGTGCCCTCCCTCCTTTATAAGTTTCTGTCTCTCTGATGTTTATAGAGTTCGCTTAATACCGCTTGGAGTTATTAGTCGACAGCTTCTAGTTTCAACTTTTGATCCAATTTTACGAAAATGGGCCTCTCAGGATGCACTTTATGGGTTCTCAAAAAGGCCCTGTCTTCTCTGCCCATCACTTTTCCCTTCTTCTAGTTTTATTCACCCCCGGGGAGGTGGACAC
The DNA here is from genome assembly GCF_022682495.2 of Desmodus rotundus. Taxonomy (NCBI): domain Eukaryota; kingdom Metazoa; phylum Chordata; class Mammalia; order Chiroptera; family Phyllostomidae; genus Desmodus; species Desmodus rotundus. Next base: position 197,639,677 of record NC_071388.1, on the reverse strand, counting down.
CAAAGTACAAGGAATCCACAGCTTTGTCTGGCTTTGCAGACAGAACGAGTTGTGTTCATAGTGTTTTAATTCTTCCTGGTATTTTCCCAAAGTAAACCAGGCAAAAATTCAACGCTACGTGATTAAAAAAGGAACATATGTGCAAAGCACTTGAACACCAAAGCAGGTAGTTGTTGTAGAAGTACCAGTGATCCGTGAGTACTGGTAATACTTACCACCCATATGATGATCAGTCTTCTGGATAAATAAGGGTCAATATTCCAGTGAGTGAACGGAAGAAATGTGATGTAGAACACTTCTTGACCCAAAGCAGCCGAAAATCTGAATAGGTAATAGTAGAAATAATTCTTCACAATGTACTTCTGTACATAAGCCTGAAGAAACAAAAGGTTAGAAGACTGTGAGTTCGCTGAACATATTACTACCCGGCAAATTTTGAAACCACTCTCTGAAACTCGTGCCTCAGTTGCCAAGGCGCCGCCTCCCTGCCCACTATGTCATTACGGTATGATTGCATTCGTGTACGCAGTTGTTGAACATCTATCGACGCAGTTTCTTCAGTCACAGAAAATGTTCGTTCTTCAAAAAGTTAACGAAGTAACATCTGAGACAGAAATGTCAGGAAGACACACACAAAAGAGCCAAAACCTTTTTTCCTGGGTATACAGGAGGTAATAAGTCACAGCAGCCATGGATAACTACTAGAAAGACTTAAGAAAAATCAGCTGCCAATGAACGTTTTTAGTTTACTTTTTAAGTGGGACTAAGAAGGCCAACCCAACACAGCGATGGTGCAAGAAAAGCAGCTAATACACACGGGGCCTGCTAACATGCACTCCCACTTTCTATCCTCTTCCCCTCTTATGCTGGAGTAGGAAAAGGCAGGGGAAAAAAAAAATGACTTAAGGGGGTTAAAACAGAAATAAGCAATCTATTCAAAATATCGTAAATGCCTTTAAGTTATGGTATATTCGTGATGGGTGAAAAATTGGGGTGGGGGAGGGCAGCCCTACCACTGGGGCAACTTGTCAAGACCCTTGTAGATCTGGATTTTGTTTTGTTTGTTTTATAAAAATTCTGAGGTCCTTGAATCCTGGGGGAATTCGAGAACAAGGTATATGTATTTATTCTGAACACACTGTGTGCCTGCGATGGCCCTGAACCTGTGCTGGGTGCCAAGAAAACTCAGATGAGTCAAGCATGACATCGGGGTTCAAGGAGCTTTTTTCCGGTGGGAGTCAAAGCGTACAATAATTTGGGGCAACAGATTTTTAAAGGTCCAACACTTTGAGGCCTTGAAAAAGGCCAAGAGTATGTTATACTTAAGGAATAAAAAAAAAGATGACCTTGGAAATTGCAAGAATATAACTGTACTTGACACTGTTGGCTGCCTACCAAGCATGCATTCCTTTCTCTCTCCTCTCTAAAAGGTTCCTGATTTTATTCCAGCATCTCTGCCTCCCCCCACAGAGCCCTGTGACTCAGGGGGAAGCTGACACTACCCTCAGCTCCAGGGGTGGATCTGTCTGGATTTGTCTCAGCCAGTCACCGAAAGTTCAAGAATTCAGCCTCAAGCCAAGCAGTGCTTGGTACCTGTTGAAAGTAACTAGTCAGGGGTGAGCACATGCCACAGTTTCTTCTCTTGTTGGGATGGACTTTACTTTTAAGTGAATCTAAATGAGAGGGAATGGCAATAGATCCACCCTAAACAGGAAAAATAATAACGCACAAAATGAATTAAATAAGGAAGCGTCTAGTTTCATTTCTCTGCCAAAATAATATTAGGATTAGATTTGCAAAATAAGGACCAGGGGCTGTGAATAAATAAGTGACAAACTCCGGTCTTTGTTATCTGATCTGAAAACTAATCTCTGCAAGTTTTGTTGTATACAGGTCGACCTAATAGGCCCGACCGTCAGGCAAACACTGTAAAGCACCCCTTTAGTGTGAAGACCACTTCAACCTGCCAGCTCCCAGGTGCCCCTGGTAATCTGTCCCGCATTGAAGCTTTACAAGGAGAACTTGAGCCAAACTCTGACAAGGGTCAAACCTTTCCCTTGTGTCATTTCATGGTTCCCAAGTGCTGTTGACATTGTAAACACTCAGCAACAACCACTTCCCACCCTGGAGATTTACCTAAGACCGTGCTCAACGATCTTAATCCTAGTAAGTAACCGAAAAGACCGTCAAGGATGACAGCAAGCAGCTCTAGTGTCCGTATTTCTAAGTGATATATTTAGACATGCTTCTTATCATCTCGCAGGAATTCTTTTTTTTTTTTTTTTTTGGTGTGGGGGGAGCAGCTAAATATTCTCTAAATCTTCCAGGAACAGAAGCAGCAAAGGTAAAATTTTAAATATCAGCCTATACAGATAGGACACCTACAGGAATTTTTAGAGAACATCTCTATACCTATGATTAAACTTGAGGGCTATTATTTACCTCCAAATTCTTGGGGGCTATTATGTACCTAAATAAAGCAATTAAGTAATTTCTCTTTTTTTTTTTCCAAACAAGAATCTAAGTTTCCCTTGTAGGAAATCTCAGTGTGTATAACTTGAACATATTTTTGGAAATCACAAGAATTTCAGGCCCAGTGTATGTGTTGGTCCCATTGAGAGCAATTAGAGAGAGAAAGAGAAGTGGTAGGAAAGGTGAATGGCAGAAAGAAAGAGCCGAGAGAAAAGAAACCAAGTCCCAGAAGCCTACCGACACATTTCTGTAAAACCGGCACCGTGGAAGGGGCCCATGGCCCAGGCAGGCTGTGGGGCAGCGTCTCTGGGCCCAGCCTTCAGAGACAGGGATTAGCAGCTAACTTTTTAGACTAAAGATCAGGAAGGCGCTGAACACTGAGGGGTGGAGAGATACTTTTAGCAACCAAATGCTTCTTAGTGTGCCTATTATCTGTCACAAATGAAGACGTTTGGAGGAAACAAGGGATGATAAGCTGGAAATTACTCACATATCCATTCTAACTAACTGCAAAATATCATGGATAGTCTCACTTGTTTATTTTATTGATTGGCTTATTTTCCTGAAAGTTAAAAAACAGAAGTGTTTCCACAGGTGAGAGAGTGTGACCGCAGTCTCCCAATCTCATCCTGCCTTTTTGGTCACGAGTTCCTCAAATGTCCATTTTTCTAACGCTGGCTTTTCAGTAACTTAGCCTGTGGGCCAGAGACGAGCTGCTCTGTTTTGCTGTTACCGGAGTATTCTGTGTTCTCTGCAAGGCTGCCTTCAGTACACAAATGGATCCAGAGAGCGGGGGAGCCACGCGGGCTCACTGTGTGGGAAGGAAAAGAACACTGAGAATATATAACTTCCTGGCTCGGCTCAGCTCTGAACACCTGAACAGCGTTTTTGCTTTGTTTCGATTTTCCCCCAAGCACACACCAAGGAGTCCTAAATGCAAAGAAAAGTTGGTCAGGTCGGTGCCCCTGATATGCGAAGGGCTGACCTAGACAGCAGAGGAGCAAATGCCCAGCAGACTCAGCAGCTGGCCCCACTTTTGAGTTTTCAAAGGAGCAAAACAAGAAATCGTTTTTAGCCAAAACAGTGTATGACCTTGGGGAAGTCACTTTGCCCTTCTGGACTGCAGAGGCCTCAGCTGCAAAGGACAGAGTAGTGTGAGTTCAGTTGCTTTTTAATATACAAAAACTTTTAAAACAGGAAAAGTCCCCTTGAATAAAATGGCACTGCAGGCCTATTATATAAAATAAGACTGAAAGTCTGTACTAACTGGTTGAAAGTGGGGGGTGCCCAGAGAATCCCTATTTCGTGCCTGACCACCTCCAGCCCCCCGGCCCTGCTCTGGAACAGCCCCTCAGAGCAGCTCAGTAGCAGGCTTGGAAACCATGGACCTTTGCCAGACCTCACCTTCCAAAGTCCTAGCATTGACCTTTGGCCCTGAGTACACAGGCTATAGGCACACCAACCCTGAGGTCTTTGATAAGCTCTGGACCAAAAGTCATCACAAGGTCTTATTACTGTCTCCCTTTGTTTAGATGAGAGCTGTAAACACAAGTATTTCTCCAAAGGTCAAGTTTGAGACACTTCTGTGTCTCAACAGAGCTGAGAGCTCACGTTTGGGAGGACATCTGCCGCTCTAAGCATTTCTCTCCAGTTGGACTCTCTTGGGCTGAGGGAGATCCGCTGATACAGGTCTGACCACACATGTGCACAGTCTTACTTAAACATAATCGTTAGACCCAAAGCTCTTTTGTAGAGTGCACCGAACAGCAGTGTTCCTTTCACAATAGCTTCGCTTTAGAGAAGTTTTAGAGACGGGAGAGGAAGAAGCCAGTGAATACGGGGTGAACTGACCTGGAGAGCAGGAGGGGCCAGCAGGAAGGCACCTCCGTGCCCGGTGGTGGGGACCTCAGACCAAATCCAGGCTGGTGCACCACTCACTGTCTGAATAATCTCAGCAATGCCTTAATCTCCCAGAGCCTCAGTTTCCCCTTTCAAAAGTGTAAGTAATACTAGTACATACCACACAGAGATGTTGGGAAGCTTAAAGCAGATATTGTTGGCAGTGTACGCAAAGCACTCAGTTCGGACCCTGGCAGAGAAACATCTCAGCAAGAGATGTTTCTGGCCATGACTGGCCATGACTGACCACCATAGCGGTGAAGATTTCCAGAAACTCCTTCTCGATTCTAATGTGCCTTTGAATCACCTGGATCCTGTTAAAATGCCGATTTTGGTGCAGTTCCTCTGGGGCAGGGCTGATCGTTCTGAGTTCCCAGGTGATGCATATGCTGCCACTTTCCAGCCCATGGGCCGCGCTTTGAGGAGCAAGGGTCAAGGACTCCCCAGCGAAGGGCTTTAAACACAAAAGTGAGGCTCTCAGATTTGATCGTCAGAGTTGGAGAAAGCCCCAATGGGAGTTTAAGGGAGTTAGGTAATGTGATATCAAAGCAACAGGTGAAAACGCTGGTGAAAACAGGAAGGGAACAGTGAGTGGGTTCCATGCAGGAGCCTACAATTGTCTGAACGCAGGAAGGGAGCCCAGACAAGCACCTTGAGCGCAGAAGCTACTAAGCTAGGGAAGGGCCCACCTAGGAGCTGAAATGGCAGCTGGAACAAACTACCAGCTGACGATGCAGAAGGCACTAAGCCGTCTCCAGGGTTTGCATAAATTCTTGGGTGACAAATACAAAATTAGTTAGGAGTCACGGACCTTAAAAATCATTCTTAGCCTTGAGAGACCATCACAGTACAGAAAAACAAGCCTCATTTCTTAAAAAGGGCTTTTTGCATCCCTGTCAGAGTCCTGGCTTGGAAACAAGGCCCTCTGACTCTGCAGGCAGGAACCTCTGTCCTTATGTCCTCTGCTAAAATAAATGCAGGCGGCAATTTGCCTTTTGTTGAAAATAGAATATAAAAACGGAGAGTATCCTATTAAGATGGGTGGCTTTTGGAAGTTCTAAAGTATTATTTTTTTTAACCCAACCTGAAAAATTGTCATTGCTAGCTACATCGGCAATAATACACATTCAACCTGCACATTCATCTCTTTAACTTCCAAGGACTGTCACATTGTCACATGCTTGCCCAGGGTCATTTTTCAAGGTAGACAACATCGTCGTGTACTGGGATTGTGAGAGTAAAGGGGTATCAGCCGATGACCTCCAGATTGACAGTCCTTTATGAGACTGGGGTCTCCCCAGAAAAAATACTGTCCGTGGTCGAGGGGATATCCCAAAAGGCATAGGGTTCAGGACTAAAATCCGACATTGCCCTGCTCTCTGACTCTCACACTCTGCATACAGTCAGGCAGAGTCTCTAACCTAGAGCCTGGAGATTGGGAAGGTCACATCCAAGGCACTGGCCGCCTCTTTCAATACAGTCAGTAGAGGTTTCGGTCCTGCTACCTCTCTCTGAAAGACGAGGCCTTGGCACACGTGACAGAGGTGGAACATTTGAGAAATAAACACTCTTTCCAAGCTGTTACAGAAGACACCTGCTAGCATGTTAACACACCAAGTACCAACCAAGCAATGCCCAACATTTTTTATAAAATCAAATACGGCAAATCTTAGGGGCCATGTTTATATAGACCATTCATTTGTTGCTACACATTAGTGATGGAAGATTATTTACTAATGCTCTCATTACTTATTTATTTTTATTTTTATTTTTAGAGAGAAGGGAAGGGAGGAAGACAGAGAGGGAGAGAGACATTGACGTACGAGAGAAACATCAATTGATCACCACACCACCCATTGCACACACCCCAGCTGGGGACCTCTCGCAACCCAGGCATGTGCCCAACCAGGAACTGAACAGGCGACCCCTGGCCCCATGGGATGACGCCCAACAAACTGAGCCACACCAGCCAGGGCCCATCACTTTTTAAAAAAATCCTCACTCAAGGATATGTTTATTGATTTTAGAGAGAAAGGAAGGAAGGGAGAGGGGGGGAGAGAGAGAGAGAGAGAGAAACACTGATTGGTTGTCTCTCGTATGTACCCCAACCAGGGATCAAACCTGCAACCTAGGTGTTTGCCCTGACCAGGAATCGAACCTGCAACTTTTTGGTGTACAGTGCAATGCTCCAACCAACCGAGCCACTGGCCAGCATACTCCCTTCACTTTTAATTACTCTTATTTTTTTTTAATTTAAGTTTAGGAAATCAAGACTTTTCAACTTATAAAGAAAATTAAATGATCACTTAGGAAGCCTAAGAGAGACTGAAAGTGTCCCTTGAAGGGGAAACCAGAGGAACGAGACTGTGCAAGGGTTTCTTCTTTTATCTTCAAGTCCAGATAGAATTACAGGCTGGGTGAGCTCACTGATGTCTGCTCTGTGCCGGGGTGATTAAACTTTCAGGATGGCAAGACTGAAAGTCAATAAAATAAAAGGACACATTCTTCGAGTACAAGAGCTTGAAAGGGAACTTCATGTTAATCACTTTCATCTTCTAGTTAGCGTTGGTCGGGGGCCCTCTGCCTGTGTTCAAGAATAAGACGGAGGCTGCTGGGGACAGAACCCAGCGTGGCTTTTATTTGATTTTGTTGTAGCCTTTTCCACATGGCAGCTTTGCTTTCCTCTGGACAGTCCATCAGATTTCAGCTCATCCTCGGAACAGCTGGTATCTCTCCTCAAGAGCCAGCTCTCCTATCGGGCACCATCAGGAAGGGGGAGCCAGAACTACAAATTGTGAAATTCTTGAAATTGCAACAGTGATCCGTGGTGGCAACGACGCTTCACTTGTACCTAGAAACAGGTCTTCTGATGGGAGAAAACACTGCTTTACCATGACTTGGAGAACTCTGCCTGAAACACACAGTATCTTCGGAAGCAAATCTAGGAATGTGTGGGATGGGGTGGGACACGGGTTTGCAGAAATGCAGACGTGAGCCTTGGCTAGAAGGACCTTCTCCACGGACACTACAAGCAACAGGAGTCAACAGGAAGAGCAGAAATAACTATTCCCCTTTTTACAGGGGGTGGGAGGACCAGCTGCCCTTTAAATTCTCGAAATGTCTTAAGAACTTAACTGTTTTTCAAAACATTTGGATCCCTTAAAACCTGAAACACATTATGCCAAACGCTCTTCCACTTAATTGTTAAGCCCTCGTGTGTTCGGGGGGATTTTTGCGGCAGATGTTTCTGATTCATTTATGTTAACTTATCAGCATGACGTTTGGAAGAGCTAGAGGATGTTCGAGAAGGAGCCTTTTAAACTTGAGTTCATTAGTTTTAATCCAGGAATTCCACCGCCGCTCCAATGCACACACTCAGAATTCAGAACTAGGGAGGCTTGGTTCGGTTCTGCCCTAACCTGGCAGCATGAACTCATCCATTCCTGAATCCCTTCAAAAGAAAAAAAAAAAACTTTTCTAAAGCTTTAATAGGCACCACCAACAAGGGGGAGAAGAAGGCCAAAAGGTACAAACTTGGAGTTATAAACTAGTAAGTCCTGGGGACGTAATATCCAGCATGCTGACCACAGGTAATAACGCTGTTTTGCCTATTTGAAAGTTGCTGAGAGGAAAGCATAAAAATTCTCACCACAAGAAGAAAAATTCCGTAACTCTGGAGGGTGACAGAAGTTAACAAGTCTTCTTCCCATCATTTTGCAATTGATGCAAATATCGGATCATTATGTTGTATATCTGAAACTAATAGGATGGTGTAGGTTGATTATAGCTCAACAACAAAACAAATGTTTAAATTTTTTAAAAGGGCACCACTGAAATGTAAGAAAGCTATGCAGACACATATAAGGTTTTCTCCTTGGTGATTTTCACGTACAGAGATTTAAACACAAACATCGAATTCAGACAAAAACAAAACTCAAGTCTGGCTAGTTCGCCACTGAAGTTGAGATTTCACCCAAAGGCTTTCCTGCCCCCATCTTTCTGGATTAGCTGGGCACAGATTGTTTCAGCCTGTAGTTTCTCTTACCCAAGCCTCTCACGTTGGTAGTTGTGTGTGTACGTGGAGAACAAAGATGGAGCAAAAAAGCACCTTCCTGCTACCTGTCCCCACTTCTGAAACCTAGCTCTCCACTCCTCAAGCTCTCCTGTAACCCAAGATGAGAAAGAGAATGCTTGGGAACGATTTCCTTTCTTGATAGGCACCCTCCTTCACACCCCACCCCACCCCCAGGGCACCGTCAGGATGTGGCCGTGGGCATCAGAGCAGAGCAGGGATGGCTGGGACAGATGGAAGGGGGGGACCTTTTGCTGAGAGGGTCTCACTCCCTCCTCACCCCTCCTAAACCTTGGGCAGTGTCATCCACCTCCACTGTGTTTTCGAACTATAGTTCCCTCTGGAAGGCTAGCTCTGGCAAAGTTTGAAGTCACAGGTCACAAAAACAAACCTAGGGAAAGCTTTGAAGTCGAGCGGACACGGGAAAGGCCGTCCAGAAGAAAGGCGGGCGAGTCAGAACAATGGTCCCCCCGCCCAGTCTGTGCCTGCGCACTCTGGTTCCCGTGTGCCTGCCACTGTTGGGGCTTGGGATTGCTGTTCTTTTGGCCCTTTTGATTTTTTGAGCTAAACATGTGGGCTTTTTAAGTTACTTGTTTTTCTGATTATCTGATTAATACTTTTCCCCCCCTGATTAACACATTTTACTTGAGAACATGTGGGAGTTCAAAACTATGTAAAAACAAAGCAAAAATTCCCCGTGGTCCCACCCCTGAGCCTCAACCCCTTTGAATAGCTTCACTGGTCTCTTCCTGGTGCATGAGTGAGAGTACATGTGGCCTGTATTTAGCAGAATTGAGATTCTACTACATCTTACATGTTTAAGTATAATGTATTATATGTGCCTAGGTCCCTAAATATTACTTGAGATCATGACTTTGGTCAAGCTGGACTGTGGAACTTTGGTTCCTTCTTCACTGTGCTCCGCCGGCTCACTCACCCATTCCAAGGCAGATCCCAGGCCAACCCAGCCCAGGGCAGGGCAGCAAACTCAGCCTGCCGGGGGCTCCTGGGGGCACCCTTCCCGGACTCTCTCTTGGCCTCACTCACTCCTTAGCCTGACCAAATAAACATCCACACCGACAACATCCCCCTTGGCCACCTGTTCGGCCTTATTGCTGTTTGCTTGTCTTTTCACCAAATCTTGCACAAGCTTTAGAGAGATACTTTGCATCTGCCCGAGCACCCTGGCTCAGAGCACAGGGCTGAAGACATGAAGGATGACCGGGGAACGGGCGGGACAGTTACTGTGCTGCAGCAGAAGGGGGGTCCCAAGTCCACCTTTAAAACGGTGAAACCAGGTCTTCAAGGCTTTGGAATTCCTGGGGTTGGTACGTGAGCCACCCCCCTCATTCCTAGCTGCCTCTAGCTCAGATGAAGGGATCTACATGGAGCTAAGAGGGTGTGGGTGTCTGCCTGCCTTGGGTCCCATGACAGATCTACTCGTGCAACTCTGGGGAAGTTTGACTTCCTCACCTGTTCAATGCGTGTATTCTCACCTGTGCAGCGGGTATATCCTTATCTGAGCGACGAGTTTATCCTCCCCTGTGCAGTGGATATAATGCCAGGTCCCTAGAAAGGTGTTTCGAGAGATGCAGTGAAGTCACTTATATAAGTTACATCATACTACATCAGACACACAGTATGTGCTCAATAAATGGTAGTTACATCTGCCACATTTTTACACAGTATAAATAAGAAAATGTCAGAAGTGTCCAGTTACAGTGGAACACAAAGGATGAGAAAAGGAAAAAAGATTTTTTAAAAAAACAAAGACACCCTAGAGGAGGCAGGTACACCATCCTGGAAGGATGACTGGAACTCTGACAGAAAGAGGAAGGGAGGGAGACACTAAGCTGAAGGGAACAGCATGAGGAGAAGGATGGAAGCAGCAAGGCGCAGTGTTCCTGGAATGGTGTATGGTCCATGGCTAGAGCATGAGTCTCTGTAAAGGGAGTTGCAGGTGGAAGCCTGGAAGGGATACCAGACCAGAGGGAGTCCTGAAGGCCTTCATGAGGAGGCTGGGTTTAACCTGTGGGCAATGGGAAGCCACCGAGAGGGCTGGACCAGTGAGTGACCCGATCAGCAGTGTGGTCTAAATGGCCACCAACGTGCTCACATTCTTGTCCCTTCTCAGTGATTTCCCACCTTTTTCAGATTCAGATGTGTGCAAGGAGACAGGCTGCAACACGCCCAGGACCCCTTCTCCTGTGCTGTGCTCCCCAAGGGTTTCACGCACAGCCACCTGGGCCATCAGCAGGCAGGCCAGTTGGAGCCGCCCTGTGTCTGAAATGGAGGCTGGGCGCTCTGAGAGTCTCCAGGGGCCATCAGGGAAGAGGAAGAAAGCGTGCTTTCTCTTTCTGGCCTGGCCGTTGCCATGTGGGATCTGATGATACAGTCATTTAGCAAGAAACCACAGGAACATAAACAATTTGATGAAACCCAGAGAAAGTAAGTCCATGCACAGAGGGAGACTGGATGCCACAGGCTGTGCAGGGACCCGCCCTGAATAAACCCTTAGCTCTGGGTTTCAGCTAAGCCCTGTCACCGAGGGCCCCACACTTCAGAGGCTTCCTCCCTAAACAGGGACCACGGCTCCCATACCCAAGGACACAGAACACACTAAAAACACCACACTGTGGAAAATGTGGTTCCCATTTCTTTTCCTAGAACACAACTTCCAGAAAGCGCTGTGTGACCAGAACCAATGACCCCAGTGTGTCAGAGATGGCCAGGGAAATGTGGGTTCAGGGGCTTGACAAGGAAGGGAACCAGACCAAGTTAAACATCCCACAGCAACTGCCCGCTTGCGAGGGTGACGAGGAGCAGGAAAGCCTGGATCTGGAGACGAGAAAAGATGAAATGAATGTTTGGGGTCTTCACAGGCCTAATTCCAGAATGACAGATGCCTGTGTACGCAAACCCCCCACCCTCTGCCTCTCGCACACGCGCAGAAACACACAAGCACACAAATGCACTCACACTTCCTTCCCATCCTGTGTTCTCTGCTATGACGGGAACCTGCCACATTAAGCCAGTTGAAATCTCAGCTCCTTGACACACTGTCTGCAATGAAAGCTGCTCTGGTTAAAAAATATGACTTCAGCATCACCTATATCCTCAGAGTGGGCATTACTTTTAGAAATTCGGAATCTCAGGCCCCACCCCAGACCTGCGGAGTTGCTGGGAATTGGAGCCAGATTCCGCCGGGGGTGGAGAGGGGGTTGGCATGCACTTGAAATTGTGAGAAGCATGAATCTGCATCTATTGAGGAAGCAAATGCAATGTTTGAATGTATAAGATGTTACTATTCTTTCTAGGTCCGGATACACATGCGAGGGGGAACTGTTTGAGAAGAGAAAGCACTCAGGAAGGACAGGCAAACCCAGAGAAACAGAGTAGAGGGGTTGGGGGGGGGGGCGCGGTTAGGGAGAGACTGTTAGTGGCTATGGGTTTCTTTTCCGGGTGATGAAAGTGCTCTAAAATTGATTGCAGTGAGGATCGCACAACTCTGTGAATACGCTAAAAAACAATGAAATAGGCAAACTGCAGGGTACGTGAATTATGGCTCCATAAAGCTGAAAAATATAAATGAAAACACCCAGGAGCCTTGGAAACGCCCAACTAACAACTTCTGACTCCTGACAGCAAAAGAGGCCACCAGTAGAGCCAGGCCTTGAAGGGTGACGACAGGAGAGCCTGTTCTCTTGTCCCAGATTGGTGAGGTTCAAGGGCCTTGTTAGGGAGCAGAGTTTCAGCACAGAAACGCCGAACTGGCCACTGGTCTTCAGCCACATACGATTCGGTGCTGCCTGAAGGCCATCTGGGTCTGTGCCCTGACTCTGTCATTTAGACACACCATTCTGATCTCCTCCAGCTGTGTCCTTGCACACACAGCAAGGGAGGATGCCCAGTCTTCTAGAACATTCTCTAGGTACTGCATGTGGATCCCCCGCATTCCCTGACCAAATGCCCCAGCCTATACCCGGGCCCCGCACAGGTCTGTGCCCCAGGTCTGCCTTCCCTAGTGTGGGTGGCACACCAGTGTGCCGCCCCCAGACCCTAGGGCTGTCCCAGGCACGGGGTGGGGTGGGGGTCATTGTGCGGTCCCGGACAGGTGACAGACTGGTCCCCTGGCTTTGCTACCTTCCAGCTGGAACTCTGGGGAGTCTGAGAATTCTGAATTTGACCCTAACTTTCCAGGTCACATAAAGATATCTCTGTCAAGGCAGGTCAAAATGTATTATACCTAGTGATTTGTTAGTTTGATAAATAACTTTAACACACTTGGACCTATAAGTCCAAGTGCACGGAATCTCTGTCTCCATCCGTGCACTTGCCTAAAAACCTTGCCGTTTTAGAGGTCGATTATTTTTTCCTCTGTTTGTCAAGTGAATATTTTTGGTCTTCTCTCTTGCGTGCTGTATTTTATAGGTAAATATTAATTATTCACTAAAGGCCATCTTGTCTTTTCATAACTTCATACATAATAAATACTAAGGATATATTTTTGTTCCCAAACAGTACAGAAAGTTTTAGGATAAGAAGCATTTTATTTTATTTTTTTATTGATTTGAGAGCGAAAGAAAAAATCAATTTGTTGTTCCAATTATTTATGTATTCATTGGTTGCTTCCTGTATGTGCCCTGACTGGGGATTGAACCCACAACCTTGGTGTATTGGGACGATGCTCCAAACAACTGAGCTACCTGGCCAGGGTGATAAGCATTTTAAATGTTTGCCTTCATATACCTCATACTTGTAAACATGACAGTTTTTATAAAAACAGAAAAACTAGGAGGTAAAAAAATGAATAAAGAGGCTACATATTTTTACATTAATAAAGTTTAAAGTTCCTCTTGGGCTATTCTTCTTCTAAAGGAGAATGGAAAAACAAATCCTCAAGAAAAAAAAAAGCCACTGGACACTTTTTGAAAACAATAACAAACACCTTAAATGGAACTTTGTGGGGGTGGGGTGGGGAACTTAATGAGTTAAACCACGAGAGCTTAAAGAAATGTTGGCTCTTGGATTCTTCCTAACTAACAGTTTGGTGACAGAATCCTAGAAGGGGCAATTTCCTGTCATCACATGCAACCCTCAATTTGAGCAGGAGAGGCAACCTTACTTTTGTGTCCTCTGAAAATACTCTGCTTTTGGAATGATTTTTATTCCTTGTGAGCCGTGAAACAGAGGCCAAGTTCACAACTTTCCTTTGCCCTCCTGTGAGCGCACAGATGTCGCCCATGCCTGGTGCCAACCAAGTGGACTCCCACTCAGACAGATTTCCAGAACAGGCTCCCCAGTCCTCATGCCTTCCCCCACCCAATCCCGTCATCTGGATTCCTTGTGGGAATGCTGCAGCTTTTTCTTTGTACTGGGGATTAAGTTTAAATATAACAATTTGTATAGCATGTGCTTCAACATTTCAGTCATTCTGGAAACTGGGGCGGTGGGGACAATGATCCCAGATAAGACCGAATTGGTAAGTTGCCATACAGCTGCCCTGCCCAGTATGGTAGACATATGTGGCTATTTACATTGAACTAGATAAAAAAAAATCCCGTTACTCAGTTGTACCCGTCACATTCCGCGTGCTCGACAGGCCCATGTGACTAATGGCTTCCAGTCTGGACAGAGCAGACACAGAACATGTCCATCCTGCCCAGAAGTTCCATTGCATGTGCTGATCTGGGAGAATTTTCATGTTTTCTCTATAGTCTCAGTAAGCCCTCTCTTACTCGCTCTGTAGTTGGGAGTAGGTACCATCATTTTTGTGACTTACAGCACTTTGTTCTTAAACCCGAAAAGTATATAGTGATGTACTATCTACACAGCTTACAGTTAGTCCCACGGCTTTGTAATACACGAAAACCCACCAAATTATAGATTTTAAAAGGGTTTTAAAGGGTTATTGTAAAATATAAATATTTTATATTTTAAAATTATATATTTATAAATATATTTGAATTTATTGTAAATTCAGTGGTATGTGAATTATATCTCCATTTAAAAAATAAAGTCTCATTGGTCAAATATCCAGAAATAACTTCATAAATCCCCTCTGGCAAGTGCCTGGGGCGTATTCTTCCTTGTCTCTGAGAAAGACAGAAACCACCAGCTTCTTCTCTTTTCATCTTGAGATTGTTGGCAGGTTAGAGAGAAATTTTCCCAATTTGCATCAGCCAATGAGATACCAAGAAAGCGGAAGTCTGACTTCCGAGGGTTCCAAAGGGACTTTCTCATTACGGGGGAACACTGGTGCTAAGTGTTAAAGAAAATGGTCACTAAACGCAAGCGCTCTTTGGAAATAACTGAATGGCCTCTGGCACCCTCGTCAAAAGAAGCAGGACAGCCCGCGGTGAAGACTCGGGTTTCAGCCCCTGCTCTGCCTCCCACTAGCTGTGTGGCCCGGCCTTGTGCCTGTTCCCCCAACTACAGAAAATAAAACATCGACCTTACAGAGTTGTGAAAAACAGGTGCATCGATGCACGTGAGGCATTTAGCACCTGAGTGAATGCAAGTTGTCGATGATGATGATGATGATGGTGATTGTTCCACACCGGCAGGCACTAAGCAACAGCCGCTAACCCTTTCCATGTGTTGCTGCCACTGTGCTCGGGGAACATAAGAATGTATTTTTAAATCTGTGTCCCGGTCTCATTGTTCTTTTCCTTCCCTCCCTTCCTTTCATTTAATTAAAAGAATGTGATATTTATTTTCTCTTACTTTTAGTACCCTTGTAATGCCATCTGCGTCAAGCCAGAGGCACAGAGCTAAGAGGCTGTGGCCCATGGGGAAGCAGCAGGCATTACATTCTCCTCCTGAGATAAGAGGAGGAACAGTTGTGTCTGGAGGGGGCTGTGACTCCTGGAACTGCCAGTGCTTAGTGCCTCAGCCCCTCAGAGGTCTGTTCCACAATTTGTGGCTGCACCACAGATCACGCAGAGGGCTCAGGCTCTTGGGGCCCATCAGAAAAAATTTCTATGCACTTACTGAACTAAATTAAGAGGTAGCTGGATAGCGCCATGCACACTCACAGGTGTTTCCTAAATATCAATATGACTTTCAAAGTAGTAACCATCAATGGGGTGAGGAGTAGATCATCCATTATTATTTTTTTAAAGTCATCCATAGAAAAATACAGTAATCATTTAATAGGGCACATCTTTCCCTTCAAAACATTCCCCTGGTGATTGATTTCATGGGTCCTCTGAAAATGAATTCTAGGAAGTTGTTTTAGTGGGGAGTTTTGTTCTGTTGAGTCTCTGCTGCAGCTTCCCTAGCCTCTTCTATTTAGTATGGTTTTTATTCATTTGCTACTTCTTATTAAAGTGAAGCAACGGGAGTGAGTTGAAATTCCAGTTGATTAAGAGAACAGAATGCATGATGCATTTAGTCCAACACACAAAGGAAGTATGTTAGGAAGGAAATACACAAAGGAGTTGATCTTTATAAATCAATATAAAATAAACCTCAAATAGTTGAAAGAAGGAAAGAAAAGAAAAGAGAAAAAAAAAGAAAAAGAAACCCACCACCCTACTTATCCAGAGAGCTGTCAGGACTGCCTGGAGAAATACCTCCATTAGAGTTTAAATTCTAGGACACACGGGGAAGGCCAGAGAGAAAAGTAAGCTCCTCCTTCTGTCTGTCTTTCTCTTCTAACATGATCAAGGCTGGCACTGCCATCCCCCTCAGGAGTCAGGGAGGGCAGCAGGAGAGACCTGGCGTCAGAGGCGGAACCCTCCCCTCCTGGTTCCTGTGAGGGGTCTGCCAGCCGCATCTTCCCCAGCACACCTTTGTTTAAGAGCATGGCACCATCAGCTAAGCGCCTTGATTTCCACGGAATCATCATGGACCCTGGCTGAAACTGAAATCTGCCTGCTTGGGAGCGATGACAATTGTTTTGCCTTCAGCTATACCCAGTTCATTTCCAAATAATGGTATATGTAGAAAATGGCAGCTGATGACTATGGGAGAGATGAAAAGGTGAAGAGAAGGGTGATCTCTTTGAGTAATTCCCACAAATGATATATTCCTATTAGGAGAGCTTCCACGATCTCAAAGCTGTTAGTCCTGGGAAGAGCAGGCTCTGCTGCCTGGAGACTGGGAAGGGCAGGCTCTGCTGCCTGGACACTACCCAGATGGCCGATGTCACCTGCAGCTACCAGGGGCGTTGTGCTAAGAGATAACACAGGACTGTGAAGCAATCAAGGAGTTCTCTCTCTGTCTTAGAGGAGGCAGAAATGGTCGACACCACAGGAGAAACCACCATTGATATTTTATATTCTTATTTTTCTTAAGTGGGTGGAAGATTACTTTTAGACTGAAGTCCATGAAATCAACAATATTTGGTAATTTTGTATATAAAACTGATTTATTTAATTTTTTTAACTTACTGATTTTGAGAGAGAGAAAGATCAATTTGTGGTTCCACTTAGTTATACCCACAACCATGGTATATGGGGATGATTCTATCCAACTGAACTACTTTGCCAGGAGTAAAATAGTGATTTCTTTTGGTTCAATCCATGAATACAGAGCTTCTCATTTATTTTTTATTGAGGTGTCATTGACATGTAACATTATATTAGTTTCGGGCATACACATAATGATTCAATATTTGTAGACACTACGACAGAGGTTCTCATTCTAAAAGGGAAATTCTGCTGCCTCAAGCTTGTGCTTGAACTCAGCCCGTGGCCACAGGGCCGGCGTCATCCACAGAGCAGAGGTCAGGGAAGAGCGCCCTGCACACTGGATTTAGGCCCACAGGGGCACATTCACTTTGGTCCTCAAGTAACCAGTTTCTTAAAAACTAGTTGCCAGGGTTTTCAGACTCCCGGATTTCAAACCCTCTTTTGAGAATTGAAGTCTGGCGACAGTGTGCATTCCCACAGGTCTTGTGGCAAGAATCGGCTCACTCTCAGAAGGGCTGCCTTCCTCAGGACAAGGGAGGTGCTCTCCACGGTTGTCCAAGCCTTAAACCTGACCAGAGCTGCTTTTTCCCTGTCCCAGGAGGGCTTCTCAGTCTGAGGCTAACTAAACCAGGCCATGGTTCCTGGGACCTTACCTGGAGTGTCAAAGCCAGCCATCAATGTGTCAGAAAGCTGGGTGGGTTAACTGGGAGCCCACTTCCCTTCTCCTCCTCGCTATCTTCCAGAGAAGGTTCATTTGCCTACGGCACCACACGGGTAGAAGGGGGCAGAGACCAAATAGAGAGCACGGTCTCTGCCTTTGGAAGGCGGGCCCTGCAGTCAGCGTGCAAGCAGGACCACGTTTGCAAAATCCCCATGGACGGAAATTCTACAACCGCTGTCTCTAATCCAGTCCCAATGCTCAGCAGCCTTCACTGTCAGGAAATCCTACCATAAATAACCCAAATCCTTCACGCAGCTTAAACCCATTTCCTCTGACTCTCTGCTCGCTGGAGATGGGGAACAGCTGGTCACCGTTCTCTGTACCAAGTTCTTTGTCAACTGGATGATTGGATTCTGGCTCTGGACCACTGTCATAATTAGGAGTCTGACCGGTTCCATATTGTGCCGTCTGCAAAAGCATGTCGAATAGGAAGAGAAAATGTTGAGCCTGCTGTGCTTCAGAAATGTGCCATCAGGGGAGCACAGTCCCTCGCCATGCCACAGGCTGTTCCCAGTTCAGAAACTTGTAAATGGGAGTTTCTGCGTGGAAAAAAAAAAGTTTTTCTGAGGCTACCTCTGCCATGTGATCATAGCATCCAATGATGAGAAGGTTCTCTAAAAGCCGCCGGGAGAAACAGTACCCAGAGTGAGCATTTACACAGTGCCTCCATGACCGCGTTATCTCAGATGCAATGTACAGCACGGGGCTGAGGTAGGAACTGGGATTTTTCTCGCTTTGCAGGTGAGGAAACTGAGCTGCCCAGAGCTAACTTGTCCAAGTTTATGCGCCAGTGAGGAAGTGTTCCAATGCAAGCTCCTGGAGTCCAGAGCCTGTGGTCCCTCAACCACCCCTCCATTCTGCCCATAAACCTGGTGCCCATGAGTCCGGGCAGCTCACCGTGTGGAATATAGTCCCTTTGTTTCAACAACCACACTTGGCCAGCAGAGACTAAGAAGTCATGGCAAAAATCAGGTGCTGTGCTCCTGTCACAGCAAAAGGGACTCTCTACGGCGTAAACATTCAAATAAGCTTGATGTCACCAATGCTGAATTCTTCTCATACACGGAGTCCTAGGTGAGACCCTGGGCCTCCCCCTAGATGTAGACAGTAAGTAGCCCCCAGTTCCCAGCTGAATGACTGTTCCCAAGTATGTGCACCGGGGTCTGACCCGGCTCAGAAGCCAGCTTCCACCAGATATCACCTGGCCACGTCCTGCCTCAGTGTCCCCAGCAGTAAAGTGGAGATGACAGAAGCTCCTTCCTGGTGGCATTGGAGGCACATCTCTTCCCCTCCCTCACCAGTTATCCCCTTGTCCAGCTGTGCTACCTCTTCGCACCTACTTCTAATCATTGTCATTGTTTTGCCACCTTCACTTGCCTGTGCGCTCAGTAGGGCTGACTCACCACTCTTCCCCCAGTGCCTAGCTCCGCACACGGCGGCACCCACTAATATCTGGAGAAGGACCACGTTATCATTAGGAGAATTAAATAAAACTGCCTATGCAAAATGCAATAAAGACTAGTTCTACCCACTTCTCATAGTCTTCTCCTCGAAGTGGAACAATCTGTGGTTACAAATCTGATCTGTCAGCCTTGGGTCCCTCTGTGGTTGTGTGATGGTCACTCCTTCTAGGGTGCAGCCTCGGCCTGGATACCAGGGTTCCTTGCTGCCCAGAACAATACCTCCTGGAAGTCCCAGTAGCTCAATTTTTCAAAGCATAGCATCAGGCAGTACGGATTTACTTCCTATGCCACTTCAGAATGGCTTCTACCCTAAACTTCGGGCCAGAGTTATGTTTTAAATGGTTGCATTGAGGCGTATGGAATTGGGCATTCCTTCTGAGAGTTTGTGGCAGCACCCACGAGAAGGTGCCCCTACCATTTTTGAGGGTGTTCTGAGGGTTTCTACCCTGAGGACCCTAGCTATTCTCCTTTTCTTGGGAACATTCTAGACTAGGAGCAGCAAATTCAAATGCCTACACAGGTCAAGCAAGAAGCGACATAAATGAGCAGGTGTGAGACGGGGGGGTTGGTGGCGACCGAGGGAGCCTGCCCTGGTCCATGAAGAGGAGTGCGCCTAGAAATCAACCTCTTATGGTGTGTGGAGTGCAAGCCGGTGCTGCTCCACGTCCCGTTTTCTTTAAAAAAATACCAAATAAACAAAAAAGAAACCCCATAAGCCAGAAAATCTAAAAAGGTCTCCCTAGGAAAACCGCGTGTGAACAAAGCTTGTGTGGGGCCAACATTTGGACCCTCCGGGCCCTGGTGTGGGACCTCTGTCTTGTGGTTGAAGGAGGACCACCACCCAGGCCAGGCTGGGTCTCAGCAGTGACCACTGGTTGCCATCTTTGCCTGCATGGATGGCCATTACCCACGTGGGGCCGAACAGGGATCACCTTATCCTCACAACTCTGACGCAGTCCAGGGAAAGGGGGACCAGTAGATGTCCTCCTTTTCCTGGTCACGGAGCAGTTAGCGCTGTTCCGGGTCCGGGGTTTGGCCGGGGTTTGGCCGGGGATCCACAGGAGCTCCCACGCCCACACGCCCAAAGCTTTCTCTTGTGACTCATGCACACAATTCCTTTTCCCCTTTTTAAACTCCCTTATGTTCTAGCCTTAAGCGTGAAATCTATATGTCATATGCTGTAATAAAAAAAAAAACCAAGGGTTTTTTCCCATATGATGTCCACATTTATTGTCGAAAATCTGAAAACGTCAGCTGAACTCATTCTATATTTGGTAAGTTTCAAACCCTCCAAGAAAGCTAAAGGGCAACTTCTTTCAAAATGTTCACTTAAGAGTGTTCTTATGGGGAATGAGGGAAACTGAGAAAGATCGTGTTCCATGGAACACTGATGACCTTGGAGAGTTTGTCTCCTCTGCACCTACGTTACGTTCCCATGTGTACCTGTCTCCCCTGAGAGCTCTTCAAGAGTATGGGGCAGCGGCCATTTCCATTGCTGAGCGCTCAGAGCCCAATCCAGGGTCTGGTGTGTTCTTAGGAGCCTCCTAGACAATGGCTGAACATTAACAGTGTTATCTCAGAGCAAGAAACACTCTGGAAGACACTTTCCACAACTCAGTAAGCTCCCAGGAAGCTGAACTTGGGAAAGAATGTTGATGGCACATGACTGGATGCCACAAACTACCAAAAGGAAGCACCCAAGGAATGTAAAATTTAATATACGGCCCTGTAAACCATAAAATGAGCCCAAATTTTCAGGTAGAAGCCATGCAGAAGTGGCATAGAAAGCAGATTTGGCACAGAAAGACCACCTGTACGGTCCAACACTCCTCTTCCCCTGCCGCGCATGCCCCACCATAAGATGCAACTCATTCTAGAAAACATCTGTTGGATCGAGACAGCAGCAGAGGTTTAGCAGCCGGAGGAGCAGGAGCATTGGTGGTAGTGAGCCGCCAGAAACGACAGAGAAAAGTTGGCGTTTGAGGGCTCATGTGACGCCAGACCTGAGGTGTTCAGTACGCCTCCTGATGGTCTTATGTACGTCTCAGAACTCTAGCAGGTGTATGTGATTATTTCCCCCATTTCATACATAAGGAAACCAAGGCGAGAAAGCTTAGGGGCTAGGCCCAAGGAGATGTGGTTTGGGAGTGTAAGGAGCAATGCACCATCTTAGCCCATTCCTTCCGCTGCCTCCTCCAAAGTACAGCCCGCGGGACATGCAGACCCACTGCAGGGGCAGCCGCAGCCCTGCAGGGCTCCCTCAGCCCAACCACCTCGGTCAACAAGGCCAAAACCAATGGTTCTGAAAACAAACTTGAGCAGACCTGCCCCTGGCAGCCCTCCGATCTTCCGTGGCTACTGGGGAGAAGAAACGGTGGGAGGAGCAACAGGAAAGCCCATCCCTGCTGCCTTCTCTCCAGGTGGCCCTTTGTAAGGCCTTTGCTTCAATAATAAAATAAGCTGAAAATTTGTTTTTTTTTTAATGAGGCACAAGGCACAGCCAGGTACAATTTTATTTCAAGATGTAATACTTCTGCTTTACAAGATAATTGCCGTTCTGGTGATATATTTTCACTTTGAATATTATGACAATTGTTAGGGGAGAAA
Source organism: Desmodus rotundus (assembly GCF_022682495.2). Classification (NCBI taxonomy): domain Eukaryota; kingdom Metazoa; phylum Chordata; class Mammalia; order Chiroptera; family Phyllostomidae; genus Desmodus; species Desmodus rotundus. The sequence goes on along the minus strand of NC_071388.1, from coordinate 197,618,026 downwards.
CTACTTAAAATGTCATTTTCCTTTTCAGTGTGGGTGTTTTATAAAGGTCACTAGCTGCAAATGTGCCAATTCCTCCTGAGGCGTCCCTTAGCATAACACTGGGATTCAATATTCAGTCACTCTGATTTCAGGCTTGTTCATGCAGGCTCCACTCCGACTGACCTGCAGATTCTTGCTTGCCGTGGAGAGCTTCCCAATACTGAGCAGTATCAACGGTGCCTGCTCTGGGGGTGGGGCTGGGGGGAGGAAGTTAAGGGCCCCCTGAGGCTAATCTCTCCAGTGTTGCTCTATTTTATTACATTCGTAAACTGCTAGACACTTCAGAGTTCAAATATGAGCAGAGCCACACAGTTCAAAAAGAATCTACTTGTTTTTTAAACATGTTTCATATTTATCCAAAGCAAACTAATTTAGTTTAAACCCTAGGAACTGAGTATTTTACATGTTCAAGAATATTTACATAATTCAGCACATTCTATGATACTGGTACCTATGGACACATGAAGATAAACTGTGCCACGAAATTGTCCAGTGTTTTTCTGTGTTTGGGAAAAACATCGCCCGACCAAGCCAGAAGGTCAGGGAAGGTGGGAGTCGGAAGACACTTTTAAAATATGCTAGTGCAAAAAGTCTATTTGATAATGTTTTTATATTTGCTGGAAGCAGTAAATTTGATTACATCATGACAAAGACTAAGTATCTGTCATAATGAAAGGTTGGTCCAAATGAAATTCTCTTTTAACTCATCCTTTTATAGGATTAAAGGAGATTTTTAAAAACCCACATATGATCCTCTCCTTAGACACAGAAAAAGAACTCAGAACAACTCGGTCTTAATTCATGAGAACATCTCTTGGCAAACAAACTCTAAAAGGGAGGGGGAACTGCCTCAAACATAATGCTCTGTGATGACATGTCAGTGCCACGCCCCTTAAAGTCAAGGGCCAGATGTCTGCTCCCACCACTGCTACTCCACCCAACACCGGTCAGGTCCTTGTCTGTGCAGTAAGGTAGAAAAAAAAAATAAACAAATGAAAGGTGTAGGAATTGAAAAGGAAGAAATAAAATCTGATTTTTTCCCATTGTTTTCACAGCAAACACAAGGAAATGAGACAATTTGGTCGAATTAATCAAAGTGTGGCAAGGTTGCCAAATCAACACATAAAACTCAACTGCGTTCGAACACACCAGTAGATATAGCATAAGGATGCCAATTACCCCCAAGTTAACCCAGAGATTTAATACAACTCTAATTAAAATCACATTAAAATCCATATCATCTGTAAATCATTTTACATTTGTTCAGGAAAGTGAAAAAAGTCATATTCTTAGAATAGTCATTATTTTTTAAAAAGAAAATGTCTATTCATTTAGTTTTTGAAATTAGTAATTATGCTTTATTTTAAAATAGAAATTGATAAATTCTGGTACCATCCAGTTAAGAACCACATTAAACACTGGCAGTGGTGGCTGTCGTGCCCCTAAGTGGAACCTGCTTTAGGATCTTTTTACTCTAATCATTGTCACCAGATTAAGGGAAACCGAGATCCAACACCAAATGCTCCCAAGACATGGCCAGCAGGTGACTAAAGAGCTAAAACCACTTAAAATTGCTTGGGCCTAAAACAATCAAAAGAGATCTTCTAAAACAACTTTTAAAGAGACAACAAAAGATGCCTGCCAAATACTGACTGATGGGAGAGAGGATAACACTTAACATCTGCTTTTCTTAAGACTTTTGTAAACTCCCTAATAATGCACTTTTGGCCAAGAAAAGAAGAGATCTTCAGAGGCTGAAATCTTTCCATGTGTTAAGATATTCCCATCGGTGCAAAAGGACATTCTGCATTTTAAGCTGTTGGCACTTCACGTGGTTGTTTGGAGAGAGCGGGAAACTGTGTTTTATCATTTCACATGGTGTTTTTAGGCAGAGACGTGGAGGGAGCCATTTTGTTTCATCTCCGAAGGTTTGGCGAGGACGTCACCTGGTTTAATAAACGTCCCCTCAGGTTGAGGTCATAACCAACACTGCTGATATTTGGGACTTTGTAACAAAGATGTCAGAGGTGGTTGTAGAAAATTCTTATATGAAACAATGGTAGTCATCTTAGTAACTTCCTAATATTCCTCAAAAGCACAAATGATCTTTATAAGAGAATTTTTTCTCTAAAATGAAAATGGTTTAATTTTCTCTAAACATAAACATACTGTCTTCTATTACTAAAAAAATGCAGAAAATATAGACAAGCATGAATAACATTTTTTTACATGTCCAGAGAAAACTACTGGTAACATTGGATTCATCATTCAAATTTTTTTTAGAAAATATGTTCCAGGACATGCTTATATAGTTTTCAAAATTGGGTCATATTATAAATATCATTTTTTAAAATTTGCTCTTTTGGGTTCAGCATATTATGGATATGTCTCCATGTCTAGAACTAGGTGGAATTTGAATGGCTTTCCAGGTATCCTTTGGATATTGTGGTTAAGTTTTTCCCTCTGTGGAATATAGTGGGGGAAACACCTTTTCAATCAGATATCCGGTAAGTTAGATGCAGCGAGGAAACGACCTGTAGGGGAAGAACAAAAATCTACCAACCAGCTGAATGGGTCCACCCCTTCGGGAAAGGGTATACCGTTGGCCCGGGGCCCAGAAAAAGCAGCCGTTACAATGAGAGTTGTGCATCCCCTGCCATAGCCTCAGCTACTGGCATTCAGAGTGCAGTTGAAGTCAGGGAAATCTGTGACACTGTTTATGACTATCAGAGACAGTGATCTCTTCTACCATTTTCCATTTACAGTCACTGGCGGTACCCTGCATGAAATTACACAGGGGCACAGGAAACCCCCCAAATAGTACCTTATGCTGAATACTCTCTCACGGTTTCATTTCATTGGAGTTCATACTCTACCACAGCAAAAAAGCATGGGTGATAAAGGGGAACTGAAGTGTAAATCTCAGAAAGGCAAGGATGTCAGATTTTCTAGGGGTTGTAGGGCTGAGAGTAGCTGGTAGGTCAGGAGCGGGGGTTGAAGATATGGGACAAATCAGTTTGTAGACTGAGAGACAAAGTGACAACTGAAGGCAGACTGATGTGCTAACACCACCACCTTGAAGTGGATTAACAAAACAACACACACACACGCACCTTGTTTTAATGCAAAAATTCTGCAGCTATAACACAAGTCAGCCGGACTAAAGTCAATGGCAAATGTGCTTTCCTGACCCTCAAACATTTCCCCATGTTCTCCCTGGACGGGTGGCCAGGGCTAGTGGGCAGGAGGTTTACCATCAAGCCCCGTGGCTCTGGAAATGGGCACTCAGAGGAAAATCTCCCGGATGCTGCTTCGGGTTTCCTGGGCTTCTTGCACGGTGTGCAAAGAATGCCTGCGGTACAAGCTGTGAAGGGGCTGGCAGGACCAGCTTTTGGAAGGCAGTACTGGCATCGTAAGACTTTTTATTTGGAAATAACAGTAGGGTCACAAGCAATTGCCAAGGTAGTACAGAGAGGTCCCATATGCCCTTCAGCTCTTTTTTCCCAATGGTGACATCTTACATAGTTACAAACACGCTATCTACACCAGGAATCTGACATTGGCACGGTATGTGTACAGCTCTGTGTCATTTCACCACACGTGTGGACTCACGTAACCACCACCGTCATCAAGTTACAATACTGTTCCTTCACCACAAAGATCTCCCTCCATTCCTACCCCTTTGTAGTCAGACCCCGATTCTTAACCCCTGGCAACCTCTAATCTGTTTTCCGTCTTTATAAATTTCTCATTTCAAGAATGTTATATGAAAGGAATTATACAGGAGATGACCTTTTCAGATTGGCTCTTTCACTCAGTATAATGGGCTTGAAATCCATCCAAGTTGTCGGGGAAGTCAGTGGGTCATTCCTTTTATATGGCATAATATCGCACGGTACCACGGTTTATTGGGCCCTGCACCGAGTGAGAGACATTTTGGTTGTTTCCAGTTTTTGCTGTTACAAATTAAGCTGCTATGAAAATCACGTATAGGTATTTGGGTGAATAAATTCCTGGATCTCTGGGATACATGCTCAGGAGTGCAATTGTGGGTTGCACGGTAAATATATATTTAGCACTAACTTTTATAGATTAAATAAATAAGTTACACTTTTTAAAAGTTGAATCTAAAAAACAGAACAAACAAACAGCAGAACAGAAGGAGACTCATAGAGACAGAGAACAAACTGATGGCTGCCAGCGGGGAGGGGGCCGGGAGGCTGGGTGGAAAAGGTGAAGGGTTAAGAAGTACGAACTGGTAGTAAGAGAACAGTCATGGGAATATAGTCAGTATTATTCTAATAACTATGCATGGTGTCAGGTGGGGACAAGACTCATCAGAATGATCACTTAGTAAGGTATGTAATATCTAATCACTGGTGTGCACACCTGAAACTAATATGATATCGTATGTCAACTGTAATTTAAAAATAAACAATGAGCCCTGGCCAGTGTGGCTCGGTTGCTTGGAATGCCCTCCCATGCACCAAAGGGTTGGGAGTTCAATTCCCAGTCAGGGCACATACGAGAGGCAACCCATCAATGCTTCTCTCTCACACCAATGTCTCACTCTCTCTTTCCCAGCCTCCCTTCCTCTCTCTCTAAAATCGATAAACACATTTAGAAATTAACAATGATTTTTTTTTTATCCTCACACGAGGACATACTTACTGATTTCAGATAAATTGCCTTCCTGGCTCAGAGTTACCAGGGAATGTAGGCCACCCAACCCTTTCAGAAACCCCAACCTCTGCCCAAGGCTACTGAAATACCTGACCTTTTACAGGAAGCAAAGGATGGGCCTGACCTGGAAGGGAGAGTCAAGGACAGGGGGCCAGGCATGACCTGTCTAAGCCCAGTTACCTTGAAGGGAGTTAATGAGTTATTTCCCTTCTCTCCCTTGGACTCCAGCTGTTTTCTCTTTACAAGGAAAGGTTAGAAATAGATTAGTTGTGAGCTCATATTAGCCGATGTTTACGTGACAGACCACACTGAGTGCTATTGGGAGCAGTGACAGAGACCCTACATTTTCCAAAAGACAGTCAGGCAGGAAGTGGGAGGTATAAGCATGAAGAATTCTGACATGAGCTTCTCTTATGGCTCTCAGAAATAATTAGATATTTAGACATAGATAAACATTGCAACAATCTAAATACAAACATTAGAAAATGGTTTTTAAAATTTAGGTTATAGTTGCATGATTAAGTGATTATACTATTAAAATCATATAATTAAAGGATATTCAGTGACATGGGGAAATACACACTATATGAGTGAAAAAAGTTAATTCCAATATTATATGTTCATAACTTAAATATACTATGTGTGATTAGAAATAAAGGAATCAGTACTCTTAAATGTTAATATTTTTCTCTGCATTACAAAATTATGACAGGATTTTTGTTTTGTTCTTCATACTTTTTGGTGTTCTTCCACTATTTCTGATATAAGCATATATTACTTTAAAAATATGAAAATTAATTACCAACTATTTGATATCTTCCTAGTAGCTGAAAAGTCAACAAAAGATCAAAATTCAGAAAGAAGAAAAATACCCAACCAACTCCCAACAGCTCCCAACTCCCGCCTTTCCCTTGTGATGCTTTTAACAAAATCTTTGATGTTCTAGCACATGGCTACCTTAAATCATCTTTCAAGAGAGAATACTTGTTTTTAACTGCAGAACAAAAAAGTTCATCTTAGCCGTTTCCCTAACCATTAAGCCCTGGTCTCTCAGCATCCAACGTTTTATACCTTCCGGAGCCTTCTCCTTCACAATCATCCTGGCTTTGATGGGCTGATCCCCATAGCATTCTATGGAAACAAAGGTTTCGCTACTTGGAAAAATCAAAGCGTACCCGCAGAAGGCAGAGAGGACATTTCTTTGCCAGGTGTGATTGCCAAGTACATGGGCATTAACAAAAGCAAGAATGAAGCCAGTGTTTTTTGTTTTATTAAACTAAGGGATACGAAACTGCCAGTGAGTCTTTGGGGGGGGGGCTGGAGGTAATATTTAAAATAGTTCAAGTGCACCATCACTTCCTTTCCGAGATGCCCAAGTCCCACCCTCCCCCAAGTTCTGGCGTGTGTTAACCCTTCCCTCTCCATCCACGCTAGCCCATTCCTAAAGATTTTTTCTTTGTTTTTGTAACACTTTGCTAATTAGCCCATGCTGTGTTTGAAGCAAGAGTGTGGGGAGAAATACGTGAATCATCGTCCCGACTGGGCTTTTCAGTATCTCATTTTCTCAGTGTGTAGAATGCATCTCACCACGCAAGTAACAGAATGATAAAGAGCAGCAGAAGCCCCAGTGTTAGCATTGTCTTTGATTCCTAACACAGATAGGAGCACTCTAAAGGTGCAGCCAGGAAAGCAGACAGAACTTGCTCCCAGGAAAATGGTGCGCTGGATAAGGTGTCAGAATGCTTCTGTCAAGACAGAAACCTTGTCAGAGCGAGCAGATTTAATCATTAACACAAAGTGTAGCCACAGAAGTGGAAGTGTGTTTTGAGAATTTAAAAGTTTTGACATGTCAATTCTAAGTCAGGTAAGTTTAGATTACACTGGGCTCACTGTGAACAGCCTTCCTAGACCACAGTAATTGAATCCCATTGCTTAAGTGGACAGGTATTTCACCGTTGCCAACTTACCTATACTCCCCGCCAGGTGTCCGACAGAAGAAAGCAAAGCAGTAAAAAAGTTATTCATTAATCAAAATCCTCCATCTTTTCCTGGGTAAGAAGAAAGGAGTCAACAACGACAAAATATTATGGTGAAAGAAGACAGCCAGGTTGAATGCTCACGGATAAAATGACGGCAGATACAACTAGAGAGAGCAGGCGATCACATTTCTGCAGAGAAAGAAAAGGAGTTTGGCACCCCTCTCATGCTTCATTCAACAGGTACTATTAGCACCTGCCACGTTCCAGGTGCAGGTTAGGTCCTGGGGATGCACAGGTGAGGAAGAGGGGTCTGGCCCCATCCCCGTTCCCAACTGCACAAAAATAACAGAGCTAACGATGTAAGCACAATCACGTGCAAGTCTCCGGAGCAGTAGGGACCAGCACATTCTGGTTGCAAGGGGAGACCACCCCCCACCCCCTGCCCCTGCAGGTTTTCTCCGTGGACAGGAGTTTGTTACATGACTCCTCAGAAAGTAAGGATACAGAGCCAGCAGCCACACCACCAGCCCCTGGCCTGAGCCCCACATTCTGTCCTCAGAAGTGGAGCCTACCATACTCAAGGCTCCCCTCTCCACTCGGAGTTTTTCCTTCTGCTTTTACCATGGTTGCAGAGGTCTTTTGGCTCTCCTCTCCGCTTTGGAGCCCGCTGTCCTACTGCTTCCTCTGCGTCCAGCCTTTGTCTTTCTCTCTGAAGTTCACCACCACTTTGCCATTTATTTCCCTATGTTTGGGTCTTGCATTCAGACTCCCTAAGAGAGCAATCTGATTGCTACGCAGTATCCCAATTGGATGGAGCTCTCACGCCAGGCCATTTCACAAGATGCTGACCAGCCTACAGAAGGCTGCTTTGAACTCAAGGGCCGACCTCCATCCGCTCAGCTTTTAGCCACAATGGTGGGGCTCATGATTCAAAACAGGGCAACCAGTGTCTTAGGAAACCCTCTGTGGTCTTTTTCCTCCTGAGGTGTTTGTGGGTGAAGGAGATATTCCAGGGAATCACAAAGAACCCCAAACAGATTAAGGCTTGATTTCATGTTTTTTCCCATATTTGCTGCTGTTTGAATACACAATGGTATCACCATTTCTCAAATGCTTCAGCACCAGGCTCCCTTAACCAGCCACCCGGGCATCGCCAGTCCATCCCACATTCTTTCGCATCAAGCATGTGACACCCCGAGAACCTTTCTTATCACGGTGTTTTAGTTGTCAAGTCTGAGTTGGCACCTGGGATGAAACTGATTTGCCTGCCCCCCCCCCCCCGCCCCCATCTATAGGATGAAATCCAAATTCTGCAGGAAGCCACCTTAAGGCTTAAGCCTAATACTCTGGCTCTCACCCAAAATTCCAGCCAGTATTAAATTACCACACCAGCCTCTTCATGCAACCTGTGCTTGGACATTCTCCATTTGCCCTCCCCACCTCTCTTCAGGGAGGCTGACGTCCATGGACCGCATCGGCCAGGCTCCCAAGCTCCCTGGCTTCTGATTGGATCTGGCCAAAGGGAGGCTCTGGCAGGATCTGAGAAGACATATGGAGAATGAGTCTGAGATGTATTTCCCCCAGTACTTCAGCCTGGAAGTGGCTATGTTGCTCTACTGAAGGCCTCAGCTCCCCGCAGGGGCCTCTCTCTGACATCTAAGCTCTGCTTGGGGCTGGGGTTACCAGAACCCTATCCACCTCCCTGGCTTTTTTTTAGTCTAAAGTTGCCTGCTCCAAGACCATGTTAAATTTTCCCAACCCTGCCTACACCCTTGTAAAAGAGCCCAATCTTGAACTCCCTTCAATTACCTCCCCACTTTTAAAAAATATTTAAATAGATTTTATTTTTTGAACAGTTTCAACATTGAGAGAAATATCAAACAGAGTATAGAGAGTTCCTATATAGTCCACAGCCTTCCCACACAATCTGCAGCCAGTTTTCCTATCATTAACATCTTATATTATTAGTATGGTAAATTTATTATAATACTGATGCATTATTGTTAATTAAAGACCATACTTTATTTCGACTTCTCTAGTTTTTCCCTAACGTCCTGTTTTTTCTGTTCCAGAGGCCCCTCCAGGGCACCACAATGACAGTCAGTCATCACGTCTCCTTGGGCTCCTCCTGGCTGTGACAGTTTCTTCAGACCTCTCTTGTGTTTGATGACCTTGACAGTTTTGAAGAATACAGGTCAGGTGTTTGCAGAATGCCTGATTTGCCTGATGTCTTTCTCATGCTGAGGCCGAGGGTGTGAGTTTGGGGGAGGAAGCCACAGAAGTGAAGTGCTTTTCTCAACATGTATCAAGAGTATATGATCTCAGGACACGATGTGCTGTCAACATGACCTATGTTGGTTTCTCGTTGGTTTCTGGGAAGTTACCTTGGACAGCCCACACTTAAGGAGGGGAAGTTATGCTTCCTCCACCAGAAGGTGGGGTAGAGACTATGTGTGTGTTTTTTTAATTGAGGTAAAATATATATAACATAAAGTTTACCATTTTAATCATTTTAAGGGTTTAGTTACCCTTTTTCAATAGGCCACCTATTGCCCACTGGGACTCTTACTATATCCAAGTTGAACTTGTTGCTATTCACCAAAAAGGACAGTGTGTCTTTATGTTTAATCACATTAGATTTCCAGGCCGAGAAAAAGAGATTTTCCCATGTTTTTCCTATTTGACTCCTACTCACTCTAAGATCTGACTCAAGACTTCATGGGCTCCCCTTAGGATGACGACTTTCGCCCCCTATTGTCTCGCCACATATGTATCTTTCTAGTCCAGTATTTTTTGCATTGTGTCATTTTCTTTGTGGCTTTCCCCAGGCAGGAACTAAATATTATTTATCTTTTTTTTAAGGCCAAAGACTGTCCCAGAAACACAGTTGCTAATCAGTAAATGTTGGAAATAAAGGAAGAAAACTGAGAAGTCAAAGTGGACTATTTTTCCCCCAAAGATTAAAAAAGTGTTAATACCTGATACGGGGAGGGGGTGTGGGAAAACCTGCACTCACAGTTGTGTACTCTATACACCCTTTCTGCAGGACAAATTGCTAATACCTATTTAAAACCACTTTCTGAAAGATTTTCTTTATTTACTTTTAGAGAGAGGGGAAGGGAGGGCGAAAGAGAGGGAGAGAAACACCAATGTGTGAGAGATACATGGATGTGTTGCCTCTCACCACCCCTCCCCGCCACTGGGGACCTGGCCTGGAGTCCAGACTTGTACCCTGACCAAGAATGGAACTGGAGAACTTTTAGTTTGCAGGCTGGCACTCAATCAACTGAGCTACCATGGTTCTATTCCACTCTGCTCATTTTGCATACGGGACAACTGAGGCCCAGAGGAGCTCAAAATGACACCGAGGCAGAGCCAGGTCCAGGTCTCTGGATTCCTGTGATGGTTCTTTACACTTTAGGGAGCCAGTCAAGTCAAGGCTGGGGTTTTATAGATTGACGGACTTGGAGGGCCCCAGATACTTCAAGTGGGAAAGAGGAGAGCAAAGAACTTCTAAAAACAACCTATCTTTGATCCCCTCTCCAACCCAACTTTCGAACTATGTCTCAGCAAATAGTTATCAAGGAGTATTTATTAAGCACAGTGTACTTTGTAAAGATTATCTCTAGTTTGATATGATGAGAAAAGACACCAAAAGGCTAACTTAATGCAACTGTGTTGAGTAAGCAAAGATGATAAAAATCAAAATACCATTATCACATCCAAAGCTGGCTCTATGCCGGAACAAATAAATATATATAACATAAATAAATACACAATTTTAATTGGGCCTTTGCCCTCCTAGCTCCGTCCCAGAATCTCTGTCTCTTGCTCTTGGCTACTGCCAAGAATATCCTCCAATAGTTACCCTTGCACACCAAAAGCAATTTCTCTTCCTACTCAATCTCCTTTCTGCTCCCAACCAAGCCCCAACACTTCACATCTTCTCCGTGAGACAGAGTAAGTGAAGCCATTGAATTCCTCTCTGGAAGATGGACGATAGAAGAGTTTAGACTTGGACTCAAAACTCTGGGAAGTTCATGACTATTGGAACACACCTGAAGTTCCATCTGCCTTATTTAAAGACAGCTTTGTACAAGCCACGCCCAGCTCTGATTGGTAAAAGATGCAGTCAGTCTTTAAGCTAGCAGTGTGCAATGTTAAGAGAACTTGTAAAGGAGGGTCCTTATTCAATCATTTGTGTACTTGGCCTGTTCTAAGAATTAAATATAGAAAAGGTGGGAGTTGATAAAATTAGATTTGTTATAATCTAAGTCACTGAAATGAAGAAAACGACTTCTCTATTGTTTGAAGGGTCTAAATCAATGGCCTAGTGCTTCCTGACTTCTAGGTTATGTGGAAACATTTGATTTTCAATATCTACTCTTAAATGTTAAAGAAATCTTCACTTTTTTGGTCTTGAATCTTTAGCCCTGTCTTCATTTTTCCTGCTCCCTAGTGAATACAATTATGTTGGATGCGAAGGAGGAAACCCCTACCATTTGCCTGACTAAAGGCCCAGGCTCTCTGAGCAGCAAAAAGACACTTCTCTGCTCTCTGCAAGAAATCCGTATCTTGCTGCAAAGGGTTGATTTAATGTTGCAATCTGCACCTATTTACTCACAAAATCCACTGAGCTCCCATGTGGCAGGCCATGAGGGTGGAGTCGGGTGAGGGTTGGGGGGAATAAAGAGCACACCAGACATGCTTCCTGAATTCTTAGACCTTGCCTTCCACTGCAGGAGACTGGATCAGGGCTCCACACATAGGGGTATTCACGCCCTGGCCAGCTGGCTCAGTGGTTGGAGTGTACTCCCATATACCAAAAGGTTGTGGGTTCCATTCCTGATCAGGCAGGTATCTAGGTTTTGGGTTCTATCCCAGCTCAGGACATGTACAGGAGGCAACTGACTGATATTTCTTTCTCTCTCTCTGAAATCAATAGGTATACTCTCAGGGGAGGATTTTAAAAAAAGGTATATTTGGACAGTGTGATAAATGCTGTAATGAAGAAACACAAGAAAAAAAGAGAACCTATAAAAGCGGGGTGAGAATGGAAGATGAGCAAAGGTATCTATCCTTGAGGACCTGAGCTTTGACACTGAAGGAAGAGTGGGGTTATTTAGAAAAAAGACAGGCAGCTCAGGCAGGCCCCAGGCTGGGCGAAGGCTAGAGGCCAAGGGGAAGGGTATCTGCTGGAGAAAGTTTCTTTGACTTTCCCTTCAGAGTCCTGTCTAGTCTCTGGGGCAGGTACACAATCATTTTCTTTCGGGAACTCCACCTGTATTTGCACATTCACCTTCCCAAGTCACTGGAAACCAACCCACCTTTAAAAACATTTGTGAACTTCTCATTTATCAAATGCTCTCGGGTTGTTTTCCTCCATCACACATCACCATGGTGATTCCTTATCATGGATTTTTAGCTCACTCCTTTTTCCTGCTCTATAGTGAGTGATTGTGTGTTGGAGGGGAAGTGGGAAACTCCTTCATTTGGTTCAGTGAATAAATAATCAGGCTCTTCAAGCAACAGAAGGACACCGCTCTCTGCAAGAAATCTGCTGATCACGCTTTTAAAAGACAAGAGGATCCTTTTCCAGAATACATCAACAGGGGCGATGTTGAAAACAGTTTGAAATGCACCAGTGGAAAAATGCACTCTCCTTCAGCTTTCTGAATTAGGGACATAGAGCCCGGCATCTACCTGCAGGTCTCAACAGTGGGCACACAGAAAATGCCTTGCCACATTTCATGAAGGTGAATTGTCCTTATCTTCCCACTCTGCCCCATTTTTAAGTCAAGGCAAGAGGAAGGGCTGTCCCAAACTCATCTGAAACTTACTGGATATCATGCGGGACAGAGAAGGAAAAATAAAAGGAGGAAACAAATTACAGAGGAGGATTTCTGTACAGTGGAACACACAAACCCCCTTCCCCCCTCCCCCCACCATCGCAAATTCTGTAATTCAATGCACACAATGCTCTACTCTGCATAGAAGCCAGGTCCTAGGATACTAGAAAGCGACGCAAAAATAAATATCGCCTTCCTGTTACCAAAACTTCCAGGAAGAAAAAATGTGTCTTCCTCCATTGCCCACCGCGCCCCCGCCCCGCCCAAAGGAGAGCGTTGGAATTGTTAACACAATGCTTCTGTCTGCTGGGCCACCCTTTTTACCTCCCTCAGGGAAAGGGCAGTTTCTGAGGGTGCTCAGGGCATCTCACTGCGGCAGAGAGCCCTCCCTCCCAGGAGCAGCCCTCCTCCCTGGCAGTCAGAAGCCCTGGCACGTTAATCTCTGCAGCCTGCCTGGTCCCTCCCGCCCAGAGTCCCTGTGCACTGCGACAACACACGCTGGCTTCCCAAAGCCGCAGTGGGTTGTATAACCCCGCTCTGGACACCTAGAGGGGAGCGTGGTGAGCTTCCCTGCTGACAGCATCTGTTAAAAGTCACTGGTGCCAGTTAATACAAGTCCCCCCAGCCAGGAGGGCCCCCGAAGCTCTGGGGAAGGGGGAAAGGGAAGCACTGTTAAGACCTCATCTCTGGTTGGGGGGGGGCGGGGGGGCAGTGTGTGTGTAAACCTTTCCAGGAGCAGTGTTTAAACCTGAGGTTCTGTCTTCAGAGCTGGAGATGCACAAAGGCGAAGGGCACACTGAGCCCCTCTACACCCCGTTAATGAGGATCAGGAGAGGGGGGATGGGGCGGAAATGCATGAATCCTGGGGGAGTTCTCAGAATTTCTCCCCGGGGAAGCCTGTCTCGAAAATGCCAAGGACATCTCTTCTCCGTTTTTCAATTACGTAACGCTTACACATTTGGGAGAGAATCCATGCACATAAATTTAACTTCTCATGAAGGTAGAAAGTCTCTAAATAGACTTCATTTAAAGCTCTGGGGGCACGTGAAGTCTGACTAGACCTGGCAGCGTTAAAGCGGGGCACCCTGGTGGCTGGGACCCCCAGGCCCCCTCCCCTCTGCCCACCGCGCTAGAAGCGGCGGGGGCCGGCGCCCTCTGAGCCGGGCAGGCTCCGCGCTCGCGCTTCTCCGCGTTGCGGAGTCACCTGGACCAGCAAGTCCGCGGGAAGCGGAGCGGGCTGCCCTCTCCCCCACACCCACGAACACCTGGCCCGCGATTACCTGCGGGGCCGGGACTCTGCGAAGCCCGTTGGCCGGTCCCCCGCCGCCCTTGTCGTTGGCCGCAAGGTGGTGACCGACCCCCGGCGCCCGCGCTACGCTCTCCGCGAGGCCGGCGCTGTTCTCTTGGGGGCCTTCATCCGGCCCCGGAAAGAGCCCGCAGCGGCGCTGGAAGCGGGCGACGAGCTGGGAATCCTGCAGGCTCCGCAGCAGCTCGGCCATGGTGCGCCCGGGACGCCGCTGCCACTGCCACTGCCACTGCGGCGCCAGGGCCCTCTGCGCTCGCTGTCCCTCGCCCTAGCACCAGCCGGCCCAGCACCAGGGGAGGAGGGCGGGCGGGGCTGAGAGCCCGCCAACAGGTGAGCCGCTCGGGTCCTAACGCCCGCCCCCGCCCTGGCGCACACGAGCCCAGGTGTGCGCCTCCACCCTTCTCCGGGCAGGTCAGCCCGCCTTTCTTCCCCCTCCGGCTGGGCGCTACCCGGCGTCTGTCCGGTCGGGCCTGGGCGGAGGCGCACAGGTGTCTGCACCGCCCATCTCCCCGCACGACCGCGCCTCCGCCCACTCCAGGCTGGCGCAGACGTGCCACCTAATGGGGAGCGGCGGAGCACGTGTGAACCTGCGGGAGTCCAACCTGCCGAGACCGCCCGCTGATTGCCGTAGTCACCTTCCTTTCACTTCTGCGCCCAGGGCGAGGTCAGAATTCCACCTCCGCCCCGCCACCCCCGCCCCGAAGCCAGCCCTCTCCTTTCGCCTCTGACCGCTTCGGGCAAGTCAAGTCCTGTAGCGAAAGAACCCCAAGTTCGTCCCACACTCTGCGTGAGGCAACTTCTCGCCAAAGGCCGGACTTCCTCGACCTTGCTCAAGAGCGGAGGAGACTGAAAGTGGACCTGAGTCATCCTCCGCGTCCCTGCCCCTGACCTTGTGATTTGGCAACTGGGGAAACTCATTTAAAAGCGTAGGTACAAAATGTGATTCTTTCTCGGTTTTCTGCTTTGAGAAAGATGACGCTTGCCCTCCTCTGCCTCTGTTTGCCCGATGGAGCGGGGAGGACGGAACGAGATCTTTCGGGACCTTTAGACCCAAAGAGAGCAAGGTGCTGAAGGACGGGGTGGTGATTTGCCATCCGGCCGCACCTCCGCCTCTTCTCAGATCTCTGCAGAGCAGCGAAGGAAAGGACCCGTGGGGCGACATTGGTGTGTCCTCCTGCCTCCAGAATCTACTTCCAGGGGCGCTTAGATCCCGTCTAAGGGCCACTGCTCTTTCTCACAAGGAGTGAGAGGCAACAGTCCAGTTGCGCCCAGCTAATCAGCCAGCAACAAAAGTGCAATTCAGTCCTTCTGTCTTCCGTTTGCCGCAGAAGGCTGCACGTTTCCCCGTCGCCTGCGCGAGGGCTACTAAGCATTCGGCTACACAAATGACTGTCAACAGATGCCTGCCACTACTTCGTTTATTGAGTTGTGCTTTCAGTCTAGGAAGTCTCCGGAGTGTAGCTTTCAAGGATAATTTGGTCTCCTTCATGCCTTAGTTTCCACTCTCGTTCCCAAGTCTGTCTGGAGGTCAAGATCAAGGAGGGAGAGAGAGCAATGAAACTCTTAAGAGATACCATTTTCTAGTTAATAGAGGGAAGCAGCAGAGAGCTGCTGTCCCAGCCCAGCTGTGTCATATCCAGGCGTCCAGTCCTGGAAAGAAGGCTCCTCTCGGCATTGGGCTATCATTTACGGTCACGGGGACCAAACCCTGTGGTTTAGTTTTGAAAGCTGGAGTTCTAGTAGGTCAGGACCTGTTCTATATCTGTGTTGAAAGAAACATGTTCTGCCATAAATTCACTTGAGTGATGCGTCTCTCAAATTTGAGCTTCAATTTTCCTTTCTCGCAACTTGGGGGGAAAAGGCAAAGCAGAACGTGGTACCTGCAGCATAAGGCCAAAGAATTGTAATATTCAGAAACGCATTTTATCTCCTTGGAAGAGCAGATACATCTAGCTGTTGCCTCAGTTTCTTCCTGCAAGAAAACAATAATCCTCACTCCTTATCCTTCTGATAAGGCCGTTGTGGGTGGAGGTGCTTGGCTCATGGCAGCATCACCCCAATCTCTTCCTCTGTCGTCACATGGTCTCCTTGTGTGACTGTGTCCAAATCTCAGTCTTGTAAGGACACCAGTCATTGGATAAGGGTCCACTCTAATCCAGTGTGACCTCATCACAATGTGATGGCATCTGCAAAAACTCTGTTTCTGAATAATTCACAGGTTCTGGGTAAACAGGAGTCTTCGGGGGACACTCTTCAACCCAGCGAGAGTACTCATTCCATGCCAGATGCCTGCTCTGTTCTTTCAGAGCGGGGCTAATTGAGTCACCGTATTTCCTCCCAGCAGCCCTATGAAAGAGCCACTCATCATCCATGTATTTGACAATATGTACAGAGCATCAGGCACTATTCTAGGTTTGGGGCTACATCAGTCTAAAATACAGCCCTGGCTGGTGTGGCTCAGTTGGTTGGGCATCATCCCACAAAGCAAAAGGTCACCAGTTTGATTCCTGGTCAGGGCACATGCCTGAGTTGCAGGTTTGGCCCCTGGTCGGGGTGCATACGAGAGGCAACTGATTGATGTTTCTCTCCTTCCCTTTCTCCCTCCATTCCCCTCTCTTTAAAAATAAATGAACAAGATCTTTAAAAAAAAGAACCCCTAAATCATGTAACTTATATTTCAGTAGAGGAGGAAGATAACAGGAAATCAAATAAACATGTATTTTTAGGGAGTGATAAGCGTTCTGGAGAAAAAAGAGCATTGTAGGTGGGGTAGGGGCATGGCATTTGTAGGTAACGTGGTTACTCCAAGAAGAGGATGTTCGGGCAGAGACCTGAAGAAAAGAAGGACCTTGCCTTATCAAGATCCAGAAATTCCAGACAGAGGAAATTGCAGTTGTAGAGACCTTGAGCCAGGCCCATGGTCAGCCTGTTGGAGGAACCACTGGGAGGCCAGCGTGGCTGGAGAGATTGAGGGCAGGGATAGACCAAGTAGGTCCAGATAGGCTGCAATAGAAAGAAATATTCTCATTTTACAGATGAGAAAACAGGATCAGAGATAGGAAACTTGCCCAAACGCACACAATGGAAAGCTGCTAGAGGGTGATTTAAGCCAGGTCTGTCTGACTCCAATACTTGTTCTCTTTGTTACTAAAGTACATTCTATCCCTAGAATTAATCTTTGTTTTTGACCTTTGTGTAGAAAATTATTCCCAGTGTGTAGTAACTGCTCAATAAATACTGAGTCAATGAACATTGTTCTAGATGAAGTAAAATCTCACTTTTTAAAAATGTTCTCAGAGTTAACGACTCATTTTAAAATTGTCCCATGTAGATTCTACAACAACCTTTGGAAACAAGTAGTTGTATCTCCAATTTATAAAGGAGAAAAACAGAGGCTCTGACAGAACGTATTAGGTACTTTCTGCAAGGTCTGCCATCTCACTCTGCTCTTATGGGAGAATTTCCTGCCTCCCCCATCCACTGCCTTACCCAAGGGATGGAACAGAATTGGGGGAGGAGTTTGGCAGCCATGTTTGAGCCCTTAGCCAAGGGTAATTGGCCCTTGGCTGGACACCTGACCAAATTTGGACTCATCAAATTTGGTTCCAGTCACTGTGACTTTCTTCCGGCCCTGGGTTCCAGAGTTACCCTGGAGTCCTTGGTAACAATCCCCACCTCCCACCCGGCTTCTGTAACTTGTGGCCAGAAGAGGCCTAACTCAGGCAGCCAGGCATTGGCAGGACATGAAAACTGAGACCCTAGAACTGAAAACCTGAGCGGCTTCCCACCTTTCTGTCACTGTCACAGGATCACCAAAGCCCCACCCACCTCATGCTGCTAGAGACAGACATCCTCTTGCTTCCATGGAAACTACTGATTCCTACCCACCCCAGCCCTTTGGAGTATTGGAGAGGGCTGCAGAGTCCAGCCTTCCTGAGAGATTCTGGAACTCAGAGTGAAACTATTAAGAATATTTCACTTCATGTTGAATTCAATTGCTTCCTAGGCTTTGCTGGAAATCTAGTCACTTTATAAGGGTCAGCCATTCTGAGATCCAAGAAAACTCAGGGTACACAAACATTTTAAAATTTACCAACTACTATATATGAATTTGGTTACTGGAAGTTTTTCATTAATACTAATTTGTATCTTTACAAGTAAAGTACCTGAGGAGTACCATATTTTTCAGACTACAAAATGCACCTTTCCCCCCCAAATTAGGGAGGAAAGGGGGGGTGCATCTTATAGTCCGAATGCAGCTTACCTGGCTCACTGCAGGATTTCTGCTTTAAAGGATGTTATTAAATATTTTACCACATTTTTTGCTTCAAAATTTTTTTTCCTATTTTCCTCCTTTAAGACCTAGGTGCGTCTTATGGTCCAAAAAACCGGTAATAGCTTCAGCAGATTAGAGGTATATCACTTGTGGATAAGTTGATCAGAGCCCCGTGGATTACACAAATCCATGGGTTACACAGTTGGCTGAAATTTGAAGTGGAAAGCAAAAGACTCACTTTGTACTGTTCAGGTGGGTACCTCTTTCTTCTCTCTAATGAAAAATATTATTTTCTATCTGGGCATTTTCAATAAATCATGAAACATAATAATAACATTTTCTTTTTAGAGGAGGGAAAAAAACCTTTCGGGCTGAGAAAAATTTGATTTAAAAGAAGAACAAAAACAATTGTGGGTGATGTTCCTGCAAACAGGGGAACAGCGAGAAGGAAAACGATGAAGGAAAGACTGGAGTTTTGGCTTTCCCTGCAGCCAACTTCCCAGGAATGGCCCAGTTTGCTTGCTCTCACAACCATGGGTATTGGTGAAGAGTTTGTTTCCAGCTGGACTTCTTGGTTTGAATCCAGTTGAGTTAAATCATATGAGACCAGATAGTTTTCTCCAGTGCGTATTGATGGATTTTGACCACATTGTGAGGGACATTTTAGAGTATAGCAAGCTGTACCTGACTAAAGAGCTTGGGGGAGGGGCAAGCTCACATGCCAGCCAACCTTTAAAAGTAAGTCCTTCTCTTTCTTTGCTTTTGCTCTGATAAAACATCTAAGACTCCAATAAAGAAAGGGGAACATTTCATCCAATTACATCAGACTTGGTCAATGCAGAGAGCGCCCCAACTTAAGACAAAGAAATGTATTGGTCCACAAGTGGTCTATTAGGGATGGTCACTTTTATTCCTAAAGAATATTCCCTGTTAGTGTCACTGTTGAGTCTTTTCCAATAATCGGTTTCCTGCACACTTTTATAGTGTGACTCAATTTACAAATACAGTTAACATAATACCTTCCAAGACTATTTATTATATAGATCTGGGTAGGGCTGTACCACTTAGTTAACAAGATTTTAAAACCTCACCTACCTATAGATACGCTTCCAAATCTTAGTGAAGCATTTTTCAGTATGCTTCATGCATATATTCAAATTCATGGGTCATCTATAAGCTAAAAGTTAGTTGGAAAACTTCATAGATATTCACCTCCAACATGTATTGTCTAATAAACAAAGAAAGTTCCAGAATACTATGGGGCAATAGGTATATCATGTTGTTATGTTTAAGATATTGAACTACTTGAGTGTCCCAGAAGAGAAAAACTATAGGAGTTCATCACAACCAAACCAGTATTACAAGAAATGCTAAAGAGAGTTCTTTAAAAAGGAGAAAAAGAAAGATCAAAAGTATAAATAATAAAATGGTAATAACTACAAACCTATCAACAGTTACTTTAAACATAAATGGATTATATACTCCAATCAAAAAACACAGGGTGGCTAAACAGATAAGAAAACACGACCCTTATATATGCTGCCTACAAGAGACACGCTTCAGATCAAAAGACACACACAGACTGAAAGTAAAGGAGTGAGAAAAGATATTTCATAAAAATGGGGAAATAAAAGAAAAGCTGGGGTAGCAATACTTACAACCAGACAAAATAGGCTGCAAAACAATGGCTATAAAAAGAGATAAGAAAAGACACAGCAATTTCCGTTCTGGGTATTAATCTGAAGAAACCCAAAACACTAGTTCGCAAAGACATACGCATTCATATGCTCACTGCAGCATTATTTACGACAGCCAGGATATGGAGCACCCCAAGTGTCCATCAGCAGATGAGTGGATAAAGAAGTGGTACATGTATACAGTAGAGTATTACTCAACCATAAAAAACCGAAATTTTGCCATCTGCTACAACACGGATGGACCTGGAGGGTATTATGCTGAGTGAAATAAGTCAGAGAAAGACAAATACCATATGGTTTTGCTTATATGTGGAATCTGAAAAACAAAATAAACAAAACAGAAACAAACTCATAGACACAGAGAACATTTTGATTAAGGCAGCAGGTGAAAGAGGTAAAGGTATTAAGAAGTGCAGATCGGTAGTTGCAGAACAGTCACAGGGATGTAAAGTACAGCATAGAGAATACAGTCAATGACATTGTAACAACTACGCATGATGTCGGATGGGTACTAGATTTATCAGGGTGTTCACTTTGTGGGTTATAGGAATGTCTAATCGCTATGTTACACACCTGAAACTAATAAAATATTGTTATCAACTTTAATTAAAAAATGAAAAAATTATTAAAAAGAAGAATAACCAAGGGCACCAGGAATCTTTCTCAGCTGTTGACTATGTTCATTGTCTTTATCGTGTTGTCATTTCATGGGCATATGTATATCTCATCAAATTAAAAAATCTATCAAATCATACACTTTAAATATGTGCATTTATTGCATGATAATTATATATCAAAAAAGCTGCTAGAAACATAAAATAAATAAATAAGATACACGTGTGTGTGTGCAGGTGCATGCAAAAGAATAGGAAAAAAATGGAAAAGTACCCATTTGTTCACAGTAGCTCACTCCTGGCATGGGATAGGCGCTAACAGGAACTTTCAGTTCTCACTCTGAGTTCTTAACCTTTGTTTCAATTTTTCACAGACATGTATTATGTTTGTAACTTTATACAGTTGTTTAATTTAAAACAACATAGAATATCTGGTAGACAAAAATATTAAATGTATGAGTCCACCCAGGGTGTTACTTAAAAAAAAATTATTGTTCTTTTAGACCTTTTTAACTGGCCAGTCTTGGCTAGGGAGAGAAGCAGGTTTTTGAGGTATTCATATAAAAGAGATCATTGTGAGTAATTATACCAAGAGGTGATGTGGGCCACCAGGTATGACCTGTCTTTCCCACAAAGTTAACAA
Organism: Desmodus rotundus; assembly: GCF_022682495.2. NCBI lineage: Eukaryota > Metazoa > Chordata > Mammalia > Chiroptera > Phyllostomidae > Desmodus > Desmodus rotundus. Next base: position 197,596,940 of record NC_071388.1, on the reverse strand, counting down.
TACCCCTGTCAAACTCACCTGTAGACAATCACAATTTTTTAGGGACTTTTGAGTTTCTGGTTCAGCAATGTAATAAGTCACCTTGTGGTGAGAAGGGCCGTGGGCAGCAAACAGTGTGGACAGGTGCGGAACCCATTGGGTCTCAGTGTTCTTTGCTGTTGATGGCAGGGCATTAAAGGTCCTTTCAGCTGTGAAGCATTTGTGACAATGACTACTGTCCACAACGGGCCAATGACCAGTCTGTAATCAGCTTGAGCACACAGGACTGCAGAGCCCACTCTATACAAAAGCCCTGACCATACCTCTGGCCCATTGAGCTTCTCCGAATCCGTGCTACACCGTAGCATCAGGCATCGGCATTCCTGAAGCCCAGAGACCCCCCTGAACACAGCCTGCAGACAAAACTCAGTGCTGTCAACACACCACAACCGACACGTAGAGCACAGGCCTCAGAGTGTGGTCCATGCCTTGATCTTAAAAATGGAATTAATTGCCAACCTTTAAGTATCAGATGACATTATCATGCAAAACATAGATTTCTAGCCTCTCTTAAAAAACCAGGAAGTCTGATATCACCAGGCCCAAATTCATGGTGGCAACAGCTGAGCCAAATAGCTGCTGTGCCCTTTAGACTGGACATCATTCCGGAGTTTCCCACAGCTCTCCCCACTTCGTTGTATTTGACATCCTCCCGCGATCACACATCGCATTGCCAGCATGGCCCCTGGAGCATCTGGGTTTACCTGCACTGCAGTTAAAACAAAGAGGGCCAACGCTGATCAGCAGCACTGTTCTCCAACGGAGTCCCACCTCCTGGTGTTAGTTAGACACAAGAAGAAATCGTGGTCCCTCATCTTATGGAATTAAAATGCAGGGGGGAAGACAGACAGTCATCTGTATCCGTAAATCTAGTCCTAAGTTTGGCCTCCAAATCTTCTTCCTTTGCATAGTTAGTGGCCATCAGGAAATGATCCTGTGTTTGAATTTCTTTGATGTATTTAAGTTCGCCCATGTTGACATATGGCAATATGTCATTGTCTTGCATCAGTAACAAATACTTCCCCAGAAGAATAATTAAGAGAATGCTAATTTGTAATTTTGCTTCTGGTGCTTTGTCATTGCTAATAATGCCCTTTTCTATTACCAGTAATGCTGGCAGCAGAATGATCTGGTAGTGTGGGTTTCAGAGTCAGGCACACCCAGGTTCAAGTCCAGGTCCCTTAGTCCTTGAGCAATTCTCTTCTCCATGACCAAGTTTAACCATCTATGAACCTATGATACTATCATTCTATATCCTATTTTTCCTGATGGGTCATTTCATGAAGTTAACGAGATGCTTATTTCTCCCTTACTTTAACTGTAATAGAATTTTCTCCAGATTCCCCAGTTTTTTCGTGTCTGTATCACCGTTGACATAACCTAACTTACATCATTTGGGTAATTCACTCTGTGAGGTGAGATTTTTTTTTTAAAGTTGTGTTTGAATGCCACAAAACTCAGCTTAATGCTCATGTGTGGTCAGTGCACAGTGGAGGACAACTTTCTTGCTGATCGATCAGCTGAAGTGACAACAGGAGGCAAACAGGACGGTCAAACACACTGACTTCTGAACTGCCTATGTCACCTCTGAGTTCTGCAGTCGTAAATACTGTAGCTTTTGCAACATTTTTATTTTAATGTTGATATTATACCCCATTAAAATATCAGTGTGGCCCTGACTGGTGTGACTCAGTGGGTTGGGCATCCTCCCACAAACCAAAAAGTAGCAGGTTTCATTGCCTGTCAGGGCACATGCCTGGGTTGCGGGCCAGGTCCCCAGTTGGGGGCGTGAGAGAGGCAACTGATCAATGTTTATCTCCCACATCGATGCTCCTCCTCCTCTCTCCATTCCCCTCTCTGTAAGAATAAATCAATTAAATCTAACAAAAAATATCAGTGTGTTACTTGGTTAATAAATACTTACGGAGCCTTATACATTCACACTCTCATTTACTAACTGAGTTTATTAGCCGTGGTTAATGCCATTTGTGTAACTGTGGTAGTTGGTATCTGTGGATTTGCTGAACCCTAGAAAGAATGCTGGAGAGTTCTTTTAGTGATTTTGCAGATTACTTTCACACAAGTGAGCTTTTGAGTCATCAGATCCAGGAGCTTGTCCCCTTGTTTTAGCAAAGGCAAAATATTTTCCTCAGCCTGGCTTATGTTTTCAACTTCTTTTTCTATATCTGGCTAGCATTCACCTTGGTGGTTAGTGTCAGGGAATAGTGTGGCTGAATCAGGCCCAACGTCACTGGCCTAGGAATGATAAATATCACTCACAACTTACGGACTTCCAGGAGAAAGTGGCTGTGCTATTTATTCACTTGGAGTGCTGGGTTCCTGGGGTGATGGACACATCAGAGCGTCAGCAGGCAGGAGGCCCTGCGTCATCTGCTAGTGCCATCACAGCTGTGAGGGCCTTTGCTGCTTGGACGGAAAGAGGACAATTTTGTTTGCTGTTTTTATTCAACTCAACAGAACTTTACCTTGTAGATTAGATTCATTTTTAAGCTGATTTTTAAAAATAATACTTCTAAGCTCTCCCTCTATTACAGGTGCTGGAGGCCTAGAGCCTGCATTTCCCAAACTCACTCTTCCTGGCAGAGATCCGGGGGAGACTCCTCCCCTGGGAGATGCCGGTGTGGATTTGAAACTGTGGACGAAGCAGAAGTCATTTTGCCCCTGCAGCACGGGCAGCCTGGCAGACGATCCCACAGATGACGGACAGGAGGGCTGGCTAACAGCTCTGAGCAGCTTGCCGTGACTCACCCACTTCCTGTGACTCAGCACAGGACCCTGTCATCCCTTTATTTCCTGATTACCTAAGCATTGCTGGTGGATTTCCTAACCATGACCCCCATTCTTTTCAACAGGTAATGAGCTTCTGACCTCTGTCTCTTTGTACTTCAGGTAATACTGAGAATCGGGGTTCTTCAAGGAAACAGAACCAGTGACAGAATATACATCTACATGTACGTCTACATCTGCATATACCCTGCCCATTGATAGGTGTATATGTACCTCACAAGATTCAGTATGGTAATTGGCTGATGTGATCACGGAGGCTGGCAAGTTGCAAGATCTACGGCCCAGTCGGCAAACCAGAGACCCGGCCAGTGGTGTAGTTCCAGCCTAAGGCCAACGGGTGCGGACCCAGGAGGGCAGATGGCATCAGCTGGCCCTTTATAAACATTATCTGTAATTATCACAGCAGCCGAAAAGTTTGGAAAAGTGACTATTACCCTATTTGACAGATGAGAAAACTGAGATTGGAAAGGTTAAATCACTTGCTATAAAATATAACTTCGATTCATTATTAACGAGCATTGTCAATGCACTGGGGGTTTAACTATTGAAGAATCATGTACTTTAGGACAAAAAAAAATTGTTTTCTCCCATTAAGTGTCTGTGGGGGAGAAGTCCTATTTAACCCCCTTACCCAACAATCACCTATGAAATTACTGGAAAAGCCAACATTTTGTGCTGAACTGGTAAATAGCTTTTAGCACAGAGTGAGGAAGGAAGGAGGGAGCTAGTCCATTCTGAAGGAAACTGGATTGGATTGGATGCTTTGCTTGCTTCCCCAGCTGGTTGCCAGCTCCCTCCAGGATGTGGGGCTCTGCTCATTTAGTGATTCTGCTCCTGGTCTAAAAGCGACATTTCCCAAGTGCGCATCAAGGCGTTTCCCAGTGTTGCCTGTGATGCTCAGAGGCCATTCTCCGAGATCTACGAAAACCATATGATGCAATTCTGAATCCTTGTTGGTCAAAGCAGATAAAGAAAAAAAACAAACAAAACAGGATTCGATTCAATGCTGAATGGTTTAGCACCAGCTAAAGGAAAAGCTCTGTCTTAATGCTTTGAGGGTAGACAGTTGAAAAGAGAAATTAACATAGCCCTTACCCTCCATGAATAGTGTGGGGGAAGAAACAGGTGGATCTGCTAATAACCAGACTGTAATCTAAGACAGGGCAGCGGCAACAAGGGAGGTAGAAGTTATGTACAGCTGGAGATCCAAGGAAACACTATGGAGGAGGGAGGACTTGAGAAGTTCCACCCAAGGTGGGAAAGACTTTGACAAATAGAGACAGGGGGAGAATGTAACAGGTAAAAGACAGAAGGCGCAGCCCCCCAAAAAGCAGAAACAGAGAATGGTGCGGGCTGAAGTCAGGGAGCGATGTGAAAGGGAATTGAGGGAAGAAATACCAAAATGCCCGACGGAGATCTTCAAAGGAGGCCATCAGCAGGCTGTGCGTGGATAAAACTGAAATAACAAATCATTGTATTCCACACAAGTCCAGATATTTTTCAGATTAGTAAACTGAACTCTGAGGCCAGACTGATGGAACTTCTCTAAGTGTTAATGTACAAAAATACACACACGCCCAGCGTTATTCAGCGCTAGCGCAGTCACTGAGCTACATGTCCTCGTTTGAAAACATGAAGGTGAAACCAGTTATCACCTTAAGAACTGCGGTAGGTCTCCATGCACTGAATGAATATTTTAAAGACGACGAAGCCCATTGTTATCAGAAGCTGATACCACTGGCTGTTGGTCACAATATATGGGCTGTTTTTATTTTAACACAAATCATTATGTGTTTGGTTCTTGCGACACCGTTACAATCGATTAGGATCTATTTTTTTTTTCCGAGGCGATTTGGATCTGAATATTGTCATTTCGAAACACAAAGACAAAAGCTTCATTGTACCGACTTTAATTGGGTTAGTGGAATGTATGTGAGTGAATCCTGTGCCTCAGGTCTGCTCCTGGGTGAGACTTCACTGCTTCAGGAGAGGACGGCCGCTGTGACAAGGGTCATAAGGAGGAAAAGCAAGTCTGACCACAGGAGCAGACTCACATGGCGGCTGGTCGACCAATGGGTCCTACCGCTGGCAAAGGGTCAGCTTCTTGGGATCAAGGAAGAAACATAATCATGCTGATAACAATACACATCGGTGCTCGGCTTTTAGATAACAAATGGGCTGCTGCAGAGCCAATCAATGAAGCTAAGGTCAGCTTGCAAAATAGCTGTGCTCAAGTGCCCTGGACCCTGGTCACAACAACAGACCACTGTGTCTTGGCTGTCAGATCGAACATGCTCCCATTTGAAGAACATTGGCAAAATCATCTACGCAGCAGTGGAAGGAAAAGGTCATGGAAACGTGGGATCTAATAATCAAGTAACTAGGTGATATTTACATATCACCAGCTTCTATCATCATAATAGCTCCTTGGAACAGGGACCATTTGTTTTCATACAGTGAGACCAGCTTTACCTGATTGTGTCTGTAATTCCATACCAAGAACACTAGATTTTGAGTCAAGATGTCTTTGTAGCTATATAACCTAGGGCAAGAATCCACTTCATTATTTTGAGACTTAGCCTTCTCATCCATGAAATGGGGTTCATAAAACCATTGGATATTGTGGAAATAAGATAACAAAGAAAGGCAGGCAGAAACTCTGTTCATTCTTTTCTCTTTAATCTAAATGAGTTGAACATAAAGTGAGGAATTCAACCTAAGTGGTTGACCGGACTCTGGGGACTGATTCACAGTAAAGCCATAACTGGGATGCGAGTTGCCAGCTGAGCGAAAACATCACAAGGACTTTGTGGTAGGAAAGACAGGGACTTAAAAAACGTGTGCAAGGCCCAGTCTCTGCCCACAAGAAGGTACGGTAGGCAGAATTCTGATTTCCAGTGCTTGATGTACGCCCACATTTTCCCAATTACAGTCAGGCAGAGCTTAATAATGGGGCAGTTCTGAGAAACACAGCATAGGCCATGCCGTCATTGTGCAAACATCACAGACGGCACTTACAGGAACCTAGATGGCAGAGCCTACTACAACCTAGGCTACATGGCACAGCCTAGTGCTCCCAGCCTGTTACAGGACAAAACAACATGAGATACAATGAAGCACAAGAGAAGATGGTGAGATCAAGAGATGCATGAGCGTGAGAGGTATGAGAGACTGCTGCTGGGGTAACCTGGCACACTGTTCTACAGCAAACTTTTTTATAAGTGGAAAGAGCACACTTTAAGATAAAAAGTATAATATAATAAGTACATAAACTGGTAACAGTTTAGATACTGTTATACTGGTAACAGTATAATATAATAAGTACATAAACTGGGAAGAATTGTTTGTTATTATTATCAAGCATTATGAGTTGTACGTAGTTGTATGTATATACTTGTGCACACCTGGCAGCGCAGTAGGCTGCTTTACACCAGCGTCACCACAAACACGCGAGCCATGCCTTGCGATACGATGTGATGACAGCTACCACATCGCTAGATGACGGGCATTTTCAGCTCCCTTATGATCTCATGGGACCACCATGGCGTACGTTCATTCTGTTGTTGGCAGAAATGTCCTTCTGCAGTGTACCAAATGCTCATCTACGTGCTTCGCTCAAGGGATTTTGCAGATGTAATTAAGGGCACAAATCAGTTGACTTTAAAATAGGGAGATTTTTCCTGGTGGGCCTGACTTAAGCACATGAACCCTTCACAGGAGGGTCTCGAGGAGAGATGGAGGAAATCAGGAACTTGAAGCTCTGAAGGGATTTGATGTGTGAGAAGTTCTCCGAAGCTGACTTGAAGACGAAGGGGCCAGGAATGTGGGTGGCCTCTGGAAGTTGAAAGCAGCCCCTGGCCTATGACAACCGGAAGTGGGTTTCTCAGTCCCACAACTATAAGGCACTGAATTCTACTATAACCACAGGAGCTTAAAAGAGGACCCTGAGATCCAGAAAGAAATGCAGCTCAGTTGACCTCTTGATGTCACCATTGCGGAACCCTAAGCAGGGAACTTAGCCCAGACTCCTGACCCCCTGTGAGGAACTGTGAGATAGCAAATTAGGGCTGTTTTGTGCTAAGTTTGTGGTGATTTTCAGGCAGCAAAAGAAAACTGATATAGAAGGGAACTTGAGTAAGACATGTTACGAAGGGAAAGTCAACAAAGTTAGCAGCTAATAGAATATAGAGAATGGGAACTTAGGAAAAGCCTGAAATACCTTCCCAATAGCAAAATACTTATTTTTCCTTTAATTATACACATTTAAAGGTGGTATTGGTCAGGAGTGCTTCAGGCTGCAAATAGTGGAATACTCAACTACCACTACTGAGTGGTGAGTAGCACAAGCAATTTTTCTCTCAGAACCAGTGAGGCTGGCATACATCTTCTCTGTCTTTCTGAATGTCTGCCATTTTTAATTTTTCATCTTCTTGTCCTCGTGTGTCATGATTGCAAGGCGGCTGCTGCTCCCCCAGCAGCCCGTGCTCTCAGGAAAGGAGGGATGGGCAAAGGGGTTTGCTGGCTGAGTCAGAACTTTCGTACTGGGAGAGCAAAACATTTTCTGGAAGCCCCACTCAAAAGACTCCCTTCCATCTGCATGGCTAGAACTGGGTCACGTGACCACCCTTAGAGCAATACTGTCCGAGGGAGAGGAATGAGATTTCTATCACTAGCTTAGACCAATCACAACTCATCCCCTGGCTTTAGGTAGAGGTCCTTGTCACCACCTGAACAAACCACAGCTGTCTTCACAGGAGGGTCAGAGGCAGGAATGGATATTGAGCAGCATGGTGCCCTGGAGTTGGAAAGCGTGTTTTACCTTAGATTCAATCAATACCTATTGAGCACCTATTAGGGCATGGCCCAAGGTTTACAAAGATGACGATGATGAGGATGAGGATGATGACGATGACGATTGCGTGTTGGGAGGGAGGAGGGCAAAGGCATCCAAACACTAATTACAGCGAGAATTGCTTTAACTGAAAAATGAAAAATCTCTACTTTTTCTTTTAACAAAATGTACTCCTTCCCATAAATGCATTAGGTAAACCACAGAAACAGAAATAACGGATCCTAAGAAAGTATATATTGATTTGTGCTTTTAAAGAGAAGAAAATGTTTTAATTGGAAGAAAATACATTCAGAGGAAACTTCTAAGAACTATTGAACTAAGTATTGATCAATACTTTGAACTAAATCTGGGCAAGAAAGCAGCTCTCATTTAAAATGCAAAAGTGATGAAAACAGATGTGTGACAGTTTCCAAATGAGGTGTTGCACTCTGTCTTTATTCTATGGAAACTGTATCCTTGAGTTTTAATAGAGGTTACATAAGATTCTCAGTAGCTCCACCCATTTTAAGGTGCTGCATCTATTTTTAAAGTACTCTGGACTCATGGACATGGACACCAGTGTGGGGAGTACTAGGTGGAGGGGGTATAAGGGGACTAAATGGCAACAGAAAAAGTATAATAAAAATTAAATTAAAAAATAAAGTACTTTTCAGATACTTACTGTTTTCAAATATTTAGCCTTTTGTTCACCAACTTCATCTTATGAAATGTTTTTACGGAAACAATAATTTTTTTCAAACTGTAATCTGCTGGTGTAGAATATGACACTTGAGCTTATTCATGTTAGAGAAATGAACTCAGTAATTAATTGTTCTGATGTAAACTTGGCTGGACACTTGGTAACCAGTTTCACACTAGCATAATTAACTTGACTTCCCAAGCCTCTGTGATTCCTAAAGATACAGTAGAAGAGAAATGCAGGTGTGATTTTCTACTTTATGATGCTTTAAAATAGGGAGATTTTACAGAATTTTGTAAAAATAAAGGAACTTTTTATTGAAATAGCTGGCATAAGCATGGGCTGGTGCTCTCCAGGTCTCACTGATTTTCCACCCAGACTATCTGCTAACCTCCTCACCACTGTGCTAAGCTCCGCTTTACTCTCTAGGCCAGATCCTGGCCGCAGGGAGAGGAGTCAGCATCCATGTTGACTCCATTTTGCTGTTGGTTCATGTATACCCTTTAGAGCCCCCTTTGTACGAATGGTACTTTTGGTTCTGGCTGGGCTTCCAAACCCTCACTGTCCTGCAGCCCACTCCTGTCTGCAGCTTCTGAATTTACCAGATACAGATTCACCTGCGTACTTGAACTTACTCGTTTGTAAAAGTAATAATCTGAGTATTTTTGCTGTGTTTTTAAAAATTTACTCTTCAATTATATTTGATATTCTACATTAGTTTCAGGTATACAGCATAGTGAGTAATGATCTGTTTTTTAAAGCTAGGGTTTTTTTCTTAGTAATTCATGCACATAGGGGAAAATACCATAATTTATACAAGTAACCCGCAACTGCTGGACACTTACGGTTGCTCCCAGGGTTTGCTCCCAGAACCAAGGCTGCAGTGAGCATCCCATGAACTGATGTTGGTGCAGAGATTCTGTAACCGTCTTCTGGTTAGACTCCTGGGAGTGGACCTGCTGGGCCAAAGGGTCATGTGTTATTAGTTTTGAAAGATATTCCAAAGTTATCCTGCAAAGAGATGTCACCAATTTCAAGCCCTCTCAGAGGACATGAAACTCATTTCCTAATCAATTGCTGATATTGAGCATTTTCAATATTTTAGTATTTGCCAATTTGGTAGGCACAGGGTATCTCATTACTTTAATTTGCTTCTTTATAGTTATAAAGTTTTATGGCCCTATAGTATTTCCTCTGCTGTGAACGGCCTAATCATTTTTCTTTGCTCTTTTTCTTTTTCCATACACTTTTAAAAAATGTGCTTACGGATTCTTTGTACAGTCACAAAAATGGCTCTCTTCACATAATGTGTATGACAATATTTTTCCAGTTGTCATTTATCTTTTTTTGATGATGTCATTTTTGCCAAGTAGAATTTTAAAATTGTATATAGTCCTGTTTAACAACTTTTTCCTTCATGGAATTAATGTGGAATTTGTAGCATACTATGTGGGTGAGAAGGGACCACGTACTAAACCTGACAAGCTCAGAGGAGGCCTGCACGGCGGCCTTACAAACTCAGAGACCAAAAGTAACCACCCAGGATGGTCTGAACATAACAATTCCTAACTAAAAGCAAGTCATGGCGGGTAGTTACATCCTAGGCCTGTGGCTCCCTTGTCAAAGGTCGATCTTTGCCTTAAGTGAGGCTGCCTATTATATTTCTGCATCTAAAAGAGGTAACTTTGAAGTGTCAGAGCAATCTTTGCCAGACTCCTCAGGGCATGAGGCCATAGAATCCCTCACATTATATTGTTCCCCACATACTATCTCTATGGGCTGTAAATGTTAATTAGTATCATGTGCCCACCAATGGAAGAGACATATGCATTTCTCTGTTTTGCCCCTTTATACAATCCCAGAGATGTCCCTACTTTTCTTGCTCCTACCTCCTTAATCTACCACCAATCAATCTCACATAACCCTCCTTATATCTTCTTCTTTTACTCTAATCTATAAAATCAGCTGCAAAACTGTCATTCTCTGAAACATTTTCTCAATTTGTTGAGCTTTTGCTTTCTAGCAATTGTCATCCGTTTGGCCCAAATCCACTCATAAAAATTCTTGGCAGATTTGGACGTTTCTTACATTGACACTTCACAGGTTTTTCTATATGTTCACATTGCTTTTTTTAAAAAAATTATTTATTTTTAGAGAGAGGAGAAGAGCGGGAGAAGGAGATGGAGAGAAACATCATCAATGTGTGGTTGACTCTCAAGTGGCACCCACTAGGGACCTGGCCTGCAACCAGGTCATGTGCCCTGACTGGGAATCGAACCGGCGACCCCTTGGTTCGCAACCCATGCTCAATTCACTAAGCTACACCAGCCAGGGCTTCACATTGCTTTTTTAAAAATCCACCCACATTGTCTACCAGTTCTTTTATTATTTCAATTTTTAAGTTTAATATTGACCTATTTGGACTTTATCTTGGTGTAAGGACTGAAGTAGAAGTTTAGCTTCCCGGACCCAGCTGGGCCTTATCTACCATCTTTCCTTCTTTCTCACTATCTGTAAAGAGTGGGGTGGTCCCTGCACATTAACTACTAAGGGCAGAAGCTGAGAACACTAGAATCCAATTGAATGCATGTGTTACCCTTCTCCTTATCTCTCTTATCCTACTTCTCTTTCTCCATTTCTTTTCCCTCTTCCTTCCATTTCTCCTCCTCACCCTTTCTGCCCCCTGCTCTTCCCCTCCTCCTCATTTTCTTCATCTCATTAGTTATTGTCTGTAAGGGAGAACTGATGTTGCCTTTAGGCTGCAAGATGATTCTGCAAGATGGAGTTGGATTGGAGGAAGAACTTCACTTTGTGAAGCTATCAGATTGGAGAGAGGGATGGTCATATGCAAATTAAGAACCAAGGAAAGCCCTGACTCATTGATTTAATTTGTCTCAGTCATAAACAAAGGGAGGATAAGAGCTTTATATTTACAAAGGATGGGTGAGTGCCAGAAGAGGAACACACTGCTTTCTTCATGTAATGCCTACATTGCAAAGTCTACCTGCTCGCTTAATGGAGTTTCAGCTGCATCTACCTGGTCTGAATAGTGCTGGTTTTTATGTTCTCTCCTATTTCAGCAACATCCTCAGTCTCCCTTTTTCTACCAGCTTCTTTCCTTTCCACCTTCAAGATTTCAAAGTTCTCCATTCTCTTGGGAAAACAAAATGAAAGAAAAGTAAGACCTTTTCAGGCCCTGCTGCCTTTCTGGATGTCTTCTCAATTTCTTCCATGGTCTAACAGTGTCTTAAATCAATGTCCACCTTTTTGATTCAACAATCTGACTTCAGTAGACACTGCCATATTGAAAGTGTTTTCTTTTTTTTGATTTGACATTTTTATTCACCTCTCTCACTTCTGATATTGTGTTTCATTCCTTTTTAAAGATTCACTTTTTTGTTTTTGTTATCTCATATCCAAGTGGTCCTCAACAGGGAAGAGAAGGGAGGGGTGAGATTCCCCCCACAACAGGGGACTAAACGGGTTTTCAGGTCAGGCATCTCCCTAAGATGTGCCACTTTTGTGTATAAATTATTTTGAGCTGAAGGTAATAGAGACCCAGTGGGTTCATATTGGTGCCTTGCCCACAGTAACAGTTATTACCAGAGATTATTACCAGAGATAACTTTTGATGACCTATCTCTAGGGCAGGGCAAATTTCTAACTGCTGAACAGTGTTCCTTTTTCTGTCCTGTGACAGACCCTCCTCCCCACTGAAACCCCAAGGCGCCTTACCTCACCCTCAGCTCACAATGCCATATAGACCACATTTGAACTTTCTGCCCCTGAACCTCTTAGGTACATAGGGTCTCTGACTTGCTCATGCATGTGGGATTCTCATATGTGGGCTTGTAATTAAATGTGGTTATTTTCTCTTATTAATCAAATCTGTCTTATGTAGATTTAATTATTAGACCAACCAAAAGAACTTAACGGGGTAAAATTTCTTGCTCTCTCATGGGACATTTGGCAATGTGTGTGGATATTTTTGGTTATCACAGCTGGCAGAGGGGTGCTCCTGACCTTGATCAATTGGAAGCCAAGGGTGCTGCTAAACATCCTACAATGCACAGGATGCCCCCCCCAACCCCCACCCGTCACCAACTACAAAGAATTCTATCACCCAAAGTGTCGGTGCTGCTGAGGCTGGGAAACCCTGCCATACCCAGTGGTACAGGGACTTCAGGAGCATTAGAAAACATGAGGAACAATAGGCGTCAATTTGTTGGTTACAAAGACTGACTCGAGAGAGCTACTGGCATTTGCCCTGGGAGCGAAGGATTCAAAACACCCTGCAGTGCCTGACAGTCACCTAGAGAAGAAGTACTCAGTCCCACATGCCAGTCGTACCTTTTTTTATTTTATTTGTTTTGAAACACTGCAATTCAGTCATACCTGTACTTATCTTCTCTATTTCCTTTACTGGTATTCCCCTTTCACCAAATTATTGTGAGTGATATTCAAGCCCTTGGTTTCTCTCTGTCTCTGAGAGTGCCTCGTATTTCTGTATTTACTCTGGCGGTAACCACCTAAGCATGACAGTGGCGATATGGGGTGTCTGTGGATGGTGACACTGTTTTGGCAGCTACGATAAAAGCCTGGAGCTATCTTTCAGCAACATGAAGATGGCCGCTGTTGCTCCTGGGGAAGCCATCCATTATTTGCTTAGTAGCCACTCAGCAGAACGTGTTTTTTCTCTGGCCACCCTTACGACTTGCCTTCATCTGCAGTTTAATCACGATGTGCCTATGTGCAGATTTCTTTGTATTAGGTGACTCTAGGATCCGTGGATTGATATCGCTCGTTGTTTTGGAATGTTCTTGACAATCTCTCTTCACACATTTTTTTTTTTTCTCTCATTCTGTCTGTCTGCTACTTCTGGGAACCTGATTCCATATATGTTAAATTATATGATATTGTCACATAGGTCTCAGATGCTCCGTTCTGTTTTACACCCCGCCCCCACCTTTGTGTTTCAGTTTGTGATTGAAATGCTAATCTCTTGAGGAAATACCCTTGCAGACACAGCCAGGAATATTTTTTTTTTAAAGATTTTGTTGGTTTATTTTTAGGCAGAGGGGAAGAGAGGGAGAGAAACATCAATGTGTGGTTTCCTCTCACATGCCCCCACACCAGGGACTTGGCCTGCAACCCAGGCATGTGCCCTGACTGGGAATCAAACTGGAGACTCTTTGGTTTGCAGGCCAGCGCTCAACCCACTGAGCCACAACAGTCAAAGCTGTAGACCATATATTCTCATTAGGTAACCAACTTGTTCAGTTTGCCCAGACTTTTCCCATTTTAGCACTAAAAGTCCCACATCCCAAGAAACCCTTCAGTTCAATGAATACCTGAGGAAGAGAATTCCAGCCAAAGAACAGCAACAACCTTGAGATGAATAAAGCCCTGCTATTAGAAGAATAGCAAGGACCACAGTGTGGCTATGGTGGACTGAGAGAGGTTTAGGCTAGTTAATAGCATCTCCAAGTTTCAGTTACATCATTAGTAATTTCAGAATAATAAACAACCTTTTGCTAGTGCCTGGGTGGGGGGAATGAAGACTAGAGGGCTCTTGGAGGATACAAGGCGTGTGACTCAGGAGTCCCCTCGGCCATCTCACCAGAAGCCAGGAAAAGATTTTGGACTACCCAGGAAGGATATGTGGAGGAACCTCTTGTCTAATGAAGTGACTCTCTGCACAAAGGAAAGAGACCTATAATGTTATATCATCAGAAGCACTGCCATTGCAGACTGGAGAGAGGACAAAAGGAAAGAAGCTGTCACACCGCTCGAATTCTACAGGCAGGAAAACGGCCGATAAGACTTGTAAACTACAAATATGCCTTCCCCTTCGTGAGAAAGGCAGGGTGACCTGAGCGCAGAGCCGTGGCCCAGGAGGGTAGAATCATTTTTCTGAACACTGGGGAACTACCTAAGTCATAACAGTGTTTTAAAAAATAAAAACAAGGTATAAATACAACTTCGAAAGCAGGGAAGCACTTTCAGCTTTAACTAGGATAAATACCCTACATTCTGTATCATCAAGTCTGCAAACCAACGTTCTCAGTTTCAATCAGATAGTGATAAGATGTACTTTGCTTTATTTAAAACCCTTTTATTTCTTTCTCCATAGTTCAGTGTGTTTACAAAGATATAAAAAGCTGTCTAGTTAATATTCTTTTCTTTGCTAATCAAAATATCTATTTATTCATTTACTTCATTGAAAGAACCCAAACTTTTCAGGTGTCAGTGCAGTGCTGGACTCCTGCCCTCTTCAGTGTAACTGGGTAGGATATGAAGCTTCCGTGGAGGAGTGAATCCTCCCTGAAGCTCTATGAAGCTGCCCCTAAGACCAAGGGAACTATGAAGAAGTCGTGTACACTTTCAGTTTTGATCTGAGGCTGAATGATCGTAACACAGCTTTGAAATGACTCCTGAAAAACGTTCTGCAGAAAGAGGCATCCCCAGGTTCTGCCATGGAGAAGCAAGCAAGAAAACTCTAATTTTAAATATAATTTTTGGCAGCTGGATCTCATATCAGTTGGCTCTTTTTTAGTTATTATTAAGGACCTCAAAAGCCAACCTAAATAAAAGATGCTAAATTAACTTAAAGTGATTCATGTTTATAATATAAATAGACATAAATAAACCTAATTGTCTAAGACTGGTAGGAACAACAAATCTGCTTCTCATTATAGGAAAAATAGAGCCAACAACCCCCCAAAGAAACCTTTGGAATATGCTACTTAACTCCTCTATTATAGGAAAGCATACTGATCATTGATAAACTTTGCAAAACCCAAAACATTGTGTCGCTCCAACTCCCAATCTTACCAGCCAAAGGGAAGAGGCTCAGACCTCGTGCTGTACAAAATATGTTAATAAGGGACAGAAGTACAATGGAAATAATGTAAAGAAACCCAAACACACTTTCCAAGGACTAAAATAGAACTTCTCCAAAAGACAGAAATGATTTCTCCATCTCACGGCAAGGCAGTGGCCCATGGCCTTGCCTCCATTGTGGGGTTGAGGAAATAACTCTAATTTTAATGGGCTGTGTGATATGGCCCATTTCCCATCGTCTTCTGTGACCTTAACTGTGCAGTTTAAACAAAAGCTTGGGCCAGTGTTTTCTGTGTCATCTTGATACGACCGTTTGCTTTTCCAAGCTCACTTTACTAATTTGCTTTTCTTTGTTTCCCTTTTTTATTGCTGTGATAAAGGTGAGCCAATAATAATAAAATTAGTAAAAACAGGGGATGATACAAGAAAGAAGTTGCAACAGAAAGAGAGCATTGGTTCCCTAAAATCGGAAGGCTCATTCCTGGTCCACGAAAGCCTGCTTTCCAGTTTGCTACATGAGTGGTATTTAACTTGGGTTATTTCTTGTTGGTAAGTGCTTCCCTTTCAATTACTTCTGCTTTTGTTTCATTTATCTCTCCAGACATTTTGCACCCCTTTTTAATTTGGTTGGGGTTCTGTTTCCCTCCCTCTCTGAGTCCCCACACTGGCTTCTATTGCAAAGTTTCTGGTATCAAGGTTACTAATGACACAGTTCTGGCTTTAACAGAAGGTCATTTTCAACAGAGACATTTTGGCTTGTGTTTGCATATAATAGAGCTCTGCTTAGGAACATGAAAAGTTGACGAGTCACGGGACACCAGTGTGGTGGCCTGTTCAGGTAGAGTAAGCCTTTGCAGAAGGGCACCCCAAAGTCAAAAATAACTTCTGGAAATAGGGTCTGTCCCCAGCAGGCTATGCCTTGGGCTAGGAAGGACTAAAGCAATTTCTAAAGCTTTTTACTAACAATAGATAGCCTCAGATAAGTAAGGGACCTATCTCAGATGACAGAAACAGATTCAATGGTAGGAAAATAATAACTGTACCCAGGCGCCTAAAATTTTTCATGAATACTTGTCACAGTTAAGTCAAAGTGTTTCAACATCAACAACTTGTCAGATAATTTGGCGGAATGTCCCACCTTACTTTTAGTGGTTTAGGAAATAATTCACTTTTAAACTCTAAACCAGAGAAACAAAGAATATCATCTTTTAGGCAGTAATAGGAACATGGATCTTCCTTAAGTTTTCACTGAAAAAAAAGTATTCTTAAAAGACCATTTTTGTCATTTCCTAGCCTTAGGAGGACCCAGTATATCAAGGCTAAACATTCGGGTGTGCGTTTGAATTAAATGCGAGAGAACTTCATTTTAAAGAGAAGTGCCTGTGTCACATGCCGTTTCTTCATCCACATGAACTGCAGCCCCAAATCACTTCCCATATTCAATTACGAGAGTCAGGACTTGGTCCAGCTCTAATTGACTCCAGGAATATTTTATTTTTGCATGGAAAAGATAATTGAATTTGCTGCCATATGTTTGCTGGAGTGGTTCTCTGATCTTGGCCCTGACGACTCCCTGTCCTCGCCGCCAGGTGTGGGTTCCAAGGAGCCCTGGCTTGCCCTGCTCTCGTCTCCACCGTTTTCACCCGCTTAATCGACCTCTCTGACTGGCATTCATTCCTCTGTGGTTTCTTCCCTGCTCATGTCTTTCTCTTTTTTTAATCATAGAAGTATTCATGCTTGAGTTGAAAGAGTGAAGTCAGATTTAAATGCTAGATCAAAAATATCAGAGAGGAGCTACCAATTTCATGGTTCACAAACTAATGGTATCAATCTGTACTGTTTAAGAGATACCAGAATCTCCTCACCCAAATGCAAACTCCCTTGGCCTTGAAATAATTTACTCATATCTGATGACTGAGGAGTCGTATTGAGGTTTTGCTTAGAATTTTCCAGGTCAATGACTGTCATCGTTGACTTTCATTCTTGAAGGGGTAGAATTTGGTGGTTTTGAGAGTACTCATTTGAGTATCAGAAGATTCAGATTTGTGTTTTCTGGAAACATAAAATGCCCTCGGGCTACTAATGTGTTCATGGTACTCAGTTTTGTACAGAAATAGGAAGGTCTTCTCTAAGTTTAGGCATGAGATTCATCTTGCCCACTGAATCAGTCAACCACTGCTTCTGTCATAAACCACAACAACCACTTATCACTGCTCTTGAGTCTGTGGATGGACGGGCTGCGTGGGTCTGCCGACTTGGGCTGGGCTTGCTCACATGGCTGTGGTCCGCTGGCTGGTTGGCTACGGGGCTGGCCGGTCTAGGAGGGCCTCAGCAGCACATATGTCTCACTTCCCTACAACAGGCTAGCTCGGGCATGCTCTCAAGGTGGTGGGCCAATTCGGGAAAGAGGGCCTGATTGCGCAAGAGTATGAGCAGAAAAATGCACACACTTCTCAAGCCTCTGCATTTTCAAGTTCACTGCCCATTGGGCTAAACGAAGTCACGTGGCAGAGCTCAGAGGCAGTGGGAGAGGGTAGGGGAAGTAAATTCCAAGGTTGCCAAATTAAAATCTGAAAGTTGAAATCCAAATCAGTTGGTCAAACAAGAGATCAAGAAGAAAATTGAGCAGTGCCTCTACAAAGAGGGGTCACAGACACAGAAAAGCATAGAATGAGTAGATGGAGTATAGACAGCGATGGGATTTTTTTTTTTTTTTTGAGAGAAAGAGAAGGGAAAGGAGGGAGAAGGAGAGGGAGAGAAATATTGATGTGAGAGAGAAACGTCAGTTGCCTCCGGCATGTGCTCTGTCCAGGGACTGAACCTGCATCCGAGGCATCTGCCCTGACTGGGAATCAAACTGGCGACCTTTTGCTTTGTGGGACGACACCCAAGCAACTGAGCTACACTGATCGGGGAAGTGATGGGATATCTTACCCTGCCTCAGGGACAGCGTGACTAAGAGAACTTGGATGTAAAACCTTCATGTATTTAAGGACATATGGGATATAAACTGTATAAAAGGACCATTAAAAAATTCTAACACCTACAGGCAGTGGAGGTTCTAAAATTTCTATGCATTGCCCTGCCTGGTGTGGCCCAGTGGATTGAGCGCCGGCCTGAGAACCAAGGGGTCACTGGTTCGATTCCCAGTCAGGTTACATGCCTGAGGCACACAAGAGGCAACCACACATTGATGATTCTCTCTCTTTCTGCCTCCCCTCTCCTCTCTCTAAAAATAAATAGATAAATTTTTTTAAAAAGTAAAAAATAAAGAAATTTCTATGCAGAGGAGTTTTGTTTTCGTTTTGCTTTGAAGTAGTTGCTACTGCACCGTTCTCGTATATCCTTAATATGCTTGATCCCGGGACACATTTCCTTCGGAACTGGAGGGGAGGAAGACCATGCTTCCGCATGAATTAAGAGACTTTCTATGGCTAGCCCGCCAGCAAAATTTCTGTAACCCAGGATTTTCTTCTTTGCCTTGGTTGCTAGGAAATTCGGAGTTAAGTCTTACAGTTCACTGATGGGACTCTTTAGTCCAGGATCTTTGGATGTAATTTTTCTACTTCTCTTATTTTCCTCTTTGTCTCCTGTGTTGTGTTGTGCTTTGTAATAGCTTTAGTTGTATTGTCTCCCTGGTATCTACAGAGAGGGCCTTAAGCAAGTGGCAGTGGAATGCTGGCTGGCCCCCACTTTTATTCCAGAATCTCTTAGGATTCTGCTTTCTGTGACTCCTGTGTCTCAGAGAAAAAGGGCGGAGCAGGAACATTCTGGCATTCCACTGAGATTCGTTAAGTCCCCCAGAGAATCTCTGCTGGAGGGGGCTTATGCCCAGAAATAGGAAACCAGGCATCCCCAACCAGCTGCAGAGCACCGCAGACCCAGGGGCTGTTGCCACATTTCAGAAGTGCGGTCAAGAGGGCAATGGGGTCCTCATATGATACTCTGCCCCAGGATTACTGCTCCTGCCTGATTCTCTCCCACCCTACTGCAGTGCAGAATGTGTTCCCAGGTTCCCAGATTTAGAGAGTAAAAATATGGATGCCCAGTTAAATGTGAATTTCAGATAAACGAGAAATAATTGGTAGTATAAGTATGTCCCAAATATTGCACAGGAAGCACTCATACTAGAAAACTTATTCTTTCTTTATCTGAAATTTGAATTTAGCTGGGTATCCTGGTTTTTTTTTCTTCTTCTGGCAATTCAACCACATAACATAAATGAAAATAGAGTTAAAAATGCATATTCTCAAGTTTCAAAGGCTGCTTTTATTCTTTGCTGACTTCTCTATAGCCAGTTTTGTATGCACACAATGGTATTCACTTACAAGGAACACAGAGGAGAATATTTTTCTTAGTTACATTCCTTAAAGCGCTACTTCAAATGTTCTTTAAAAGGCCAAATACTGTGTAAACTTAATTTCTTTTTCAACCCCCAAAACACTTATTCAGCAAAGGGAACAAATTTTATTATATTCACTTAGTGTGCTGTTCATTAAATCAGTGTCTTTAAAGAAAATCTCAGTAATGGAGTTTTGCTCATAGAGGTCATCGGCGGGGGTTTCACGTTCAGGTAGGCCACTATTATAGACTACAGTTGCAACGCTTTTTTTTTTTTTCATTTTAAAAATATGTGTCTAGCCAAATCCACAATGTGAGCAATTCCACAGGACATTTAACCAGGCTTCTCAAGAAGTCAATGGCCCAGAAAAACAAATAGAAGCTGGAAGAGACTAACAGATAAGAGATAAGACAGATACAAGATTTTAAACAGCCAAATATAATGAGTGGACCTGGTTTGGATATTGATATGTACAAACCAATCTTTAAAAAGATGGGTTTTTTTTTTTTTGTTTTGTTTTGTTTTGTTTTGTTTTTTTTTTAGCAAATAGGGGAAATTTGATTATGGCCTGGGTCTTAGATGGCAGGAGGAACTATTGTTGGTTTTATTATGTGTAGCTAGGAAATGCAGTGAGGCAAGGAAATGTGCCTTTTCTCTTCTGAGATTCATGCTACAGTATTTTGGGTTTTGTTGTTGTTGTTTTTTAAAGATTTTATCCATTTATTTTTTAGAGAGAGGGGAAGAGAAGGAGAAAGAGAGGGAGAGAAACATCAATGTGTGGTTGCCCCTCATGTACCCCCTACTGGGGACCTGGCCTGCAACCCAGGCACGTGCCCTGACTGGGAATCGAACCAGCAACCACAACCACTTGGTTTACAAGCCCATGCTCAATCCACTGAGCTACACCAGCCAGGGCATGCTACAGTATTTTGTAGTAAAATAACACGATGTCTGAAATTTGCTTTAAAAATATGAGAGACAGAGAGTATACAAATTGATGGCTGCTGAAGTCCTGTGATAATTCATGAGGTTGATATTCTCCATTTCTGTGTAACTTTTGAAAGTTTATATAACATAATATAAAATTCAATCTAATTTTAAAATATTACATAGAATACATAGAAAAAAGTTTATAAGGATACCATACTTTCTTTTTTGAACTTTCAAATGTACTTATTAACTTCATTTACTATTTTGCTTCTAACTATAAACACCATATATACTCAATGTAAAAGAAAGTAAAAAATACAACAAGGAGCAAAGAAAAGATGAAAGTCACATGACCTCCCCACTGTAGCAACTAGGAGTTTCCAACAAGGAGCCCAGAGCATTGTAGATGATCTATAAAAATGCCTCTTTTTTCTTTTTTTTTCTCTTCCTTTTCTTTAATTTTTCTTCTTTAATTTCAGCTTCTGGTCAAAACAATCCCATAATTTAGTAATTTTAATGCCTTTCTGGTGGTACTGAGTGGAAATTCTCTTTTTATTTTTGTATTAAATAACCACTTGCTTATTTAAAATGTGCAACAATAGACTAGTTACCCATTCTTGGAAGGGAGATGTTGGCTTGATTCTGTTTGCATAGAAGGGTATCTGTACAACTCCGACATTAAGGAAAGCGAAGGCTTTAGAAACATATCCATCAGCACTACTTTAGAACAGTGCTATCGGTGGTTATAACCTAGTGGGATAATTCTTCTCCTGGGCAAATGCTGCTGCCACCCTTGGGGGTAGTGTTGGTCATCATCATTAGTGTCCTAAAAACCCAGATGACTGAAGGGTGACCTGATACTAAAGTCCAGAGGAGACGCTAACCTGAGGAATGATATAAACAAATAAATGTCTTCTTAATCCACAGTTAACCAAGTTCAAAATGAGTCTCTACTGACGTTATAAAGCCTTCCATTATAATGCAATGGCAGTACATGGCATCATCTAAAACCATTCCCGCCAAAACACTTAGCCTGAATTTAATCAAGCCTCTGTATCTGTAACAGTTGCTTTTGGCACAACACAGATCACCCCAAAATATAGTGGTTTAGAGCAATAATCATTTGTTATTTCATATAATTCTGTGAGTCCAGAGAGATGACCCTTCTTCTGGTCCAAGCCAGCTGGATGGTTGAGGATGGCTTCACTCTTAACATCAGCCAGGAGAGTAGAGACATGGCCACATACCATCCTGAGCCAGCAGACGGGCCCAGTCCCAGGGTCCCCAACAGCAGCAGAGGTCCAATGCACACACATGTGCAATGGCAGCAGCGAGCTCCAAGGCACAAGTGTGTTTCAAGCCTCTGCTTGTGTTACGCTTGCTAATTTCCCACTGGACAAAGCAAGTCACATGGCCTGTTCAAGAGTCAAGGGGAGGAGAACTAACCTCCAACACTTAATAGGAAAAATATTGTCAGTTTTGTCACCTAACCACAACATCTAACGTCTAGTTTAACACAAACGCAGTATGGAGAGGAACCAGCTAAACAATACCATTAGGAAATAATAAGTGAAATCGAAATGTAAAATATCGTATGGATAGTCTGTCTAGTGTTTTCAAAAAGCCAATGCTATGGAGGGGGTGTAGATGTGATGGGTGGAGGTGGGGAGATGATTCAAGATTTCAAAAGACTAAAAAAACATACCCAAATTCAAGTATAAATCATATTAGCTTATTATTCAGGAAAATACAACCAACCATAAAAAACTCTTTGGACATTTGGAGAAAATCAAATAGGGATTAAATAGTTTAAATTTTCTTAAATGTGATAATGACATTAAGAAAGCATTATCACCCTCAAGAGATGCGAGGTGACATATTTAGACATGAGATGTCATGTCTATCATATATTTTTAAGAGGATCATCAAATCAGTACATCGATATGGGTATGTATGATATTCAGAAAGAAATTAAAAAAGTGATCTTATAGGCTGAATTGCGTTGCCCTCCCCCAAGATTCATATATTAAATTTCTTACTCCCACTACCTCTGAATGCGACTGTTTTTAGAAATAGAGTCTTTACAAAGGTGATTAAGTTAAAATGAGGCTCTTAGGGTAGGCCCTAATCCAATCTCACTGGTGTCCTTACAAGAAAAAGTAGGATGCAGACACACACAGAGGGAAGGCCATGTGAAGACACATAGCGCCATAGCCATCTGCAAGCCCATGAGGGCAGCCTCAGAAGAAATCAGCCCTGCACAGCCTTGATCTTGGACCTCCAGCTCACAGAACTGTGAGAAAATATAGTTCTGTAGTTTAAGCCACCCCATGTATGGTACTTCATTCTGGAAGACCTGGCAAACCAATACACATGGCCAAATGCTATTAATGGTTAAATCTGAGTGGGGGACATCCATGTCAATGTTCATTCTATGCATTGTTTTCAACATTTCTGTATGGTTGAAAATTTATATGTTAAAAAGTTGGAAGGACAAAACCTTCTAGGACGTCATTAGTCAACTGGCTCTTAAGAAAATACTTTCAATCAATTATAATTGAATTCTGAACTATCGAGACTTGGCTGCAACTTTGCTTAGAGAACAGATGAGTGCTTGGAAGTTTGACAAATTAAATGAGAAAGCCATTTCTCACCACAGTAGCAGTTCTACTGTTTCAGATTTCAGGCCATTATATCTAGACACACAGTGACATGATTGATTTGGAAAATTATTTTGTGCAACAGAATAAAAGGACAGTGAAGCAATTTCCTTGAGCTCCAGCTCAATGTTATTTCAAAACAGCAATGATGGCAGTTGGCAAACTTTGGGACACTGTGACATGGATAAGGGACATCAACGCTGAAATTATCCAAACAGTGCATTAACTTTGTCTTCCAACAGCTCAAACAAATATTTCCTGATAACGTTTTACTGCTTCTTTAGTAAACAATTTAGGGGACTTGGTCACTGGATTTGCTCCAAGCATAAAAGCAGTTCTGTTTGGACAGGTTGCCTGCCTTTTTACTGTTCTTCCAGCTTTTTCAGCAATTGCCCAGACAACAAAGCGCCCTGGCTATGTCTCTCTCCCTGGCACGGGTAAAATGTAAGTAGAAGCCATCACACAATGTAGGTGTTGCTCTTCTCAGCAGGGGGCTTGCATTTTTAATGGCACCAAGACGCTAAGAGAGTGGTTCTCAATCCTAGCAGCACAGTAGAATCACCTGCGAAGACTTTTTTTTTACTTCATTTTTATGTTGACACTATTACACATGTCCCCATTTCCTCCCCTTAGCCTACCTCCACGCAGCCCCACCCCACTTCCCTCTGGCCATCACAGCTGTAGTCTGTGCCTGTGGGTCGTGCACAGCGTTCTGTGACTAATCCCTTCACCTTCTTTCATCTAGTCTGCCCCTTCCCACTACCCTCTAAAAGCTGTCAGTCTGCTCCATGGACACAAAACAACACACAAATCCCTAAACATTCTGATTTAATATGTTCTGAGGTAGGACCTTGGTATCATTTTTTTTAAAAAGCTTTCAGGTAGTATCCACGTGCAGCCAAGTAAGAACAGCTGCGCTAAAGCAAATTCCTAACCACAACTCCAGGCTCCTCTTGAGGGGGTCTCGGAAGGGCCTTTAAAGGGTTCTTTAAATCATCTCCAAAATGATCTTTCTGATTCTAAAATTCGTTTTAAAAAATAATGTCTAAGTATGCTATTAAAGTATCATTTTACTCAAAAAATGTAAAAAGTGTTTGCCAGCGTGGCGTGCGCTGGGGCACAAAAGGCGGAATTGTCACTATTGCAGTTGCTAGGCAACCACATGTAAGATGTTTCCCCATTGGCCAGCCCATTACGTGGACTTCCACTACAGCCCAGATCTTGATTTCTTTTTTCCCTTATTTAAATGCTGACACTATTACAGATGTCCCGCATTTCCCCCACCTTTGTCCCCTTCCACCTAACTCCGCCACCCCCCACCTTCACCGCAGTGTTGTCTGTGTCCATGAACTACACATGTATGTTCTTTGGGCTAATCTCTTCCAGTCCCCCGCACCCCCTCCCTTCCGTGATCTGTCAGTCTGTTCTATGTACCATGTCTCTGGTTTTATTTCGATTTCTAAATAATACTTTCTACTAAAGGAAACCACTAATTCTTAGAGAAATGAGCGATGTCAGGTCTGGAGCATGGAAAGTACTCGGTGAGGCTAAGATATCCATCTGCCCCAAAGCAAGAAAGCACTCAAAGTCAGATGGGGGAGTTTCGAAAGGGCTCAGAAGTCGGAATGAAAGAGCTACTGTTGGCTGAATTTGGGGCCATTTGAGCATCAGAGGAGTAATGACTATTAAGTGATTGTAACACAATAAATAAATAAAAATACACATCCATAATGACACTCAAAATTAAACAGAAAGGAGGAGGAAAGAGAAGAGATCATTTGTCACTATTGGGGGAGACTATGGAGAACTCTACTCTGAAAGGAGAGAAAGAGTAGACAGTAACCCTGCCTGTATAGAGGGAACAGAGGCTCAGCTCCAGATGATGGCAGAAAGCTCTTCTTTACAGACAGATGCTACCTGATAGGGGAAAACATAGAACGTTTTTTAAGTCACCAAATGCCAGTGAAATAACTCATTAATGCAGCAAACATTAATAGATATAAGAACCAATAGGTAAAACATTAATGAGACGTCTGCTTAATCCCATTAAGCAGGAATAACATATACCCTAAAGCAACTAAAACACCAGACAAAACATAAATATGAAAAATTATACTTGTGACATTGAACATCAGCTAATGAAAGACAGTGATCCCTGAGAAATTAAGAACACATGAGCTGACTCCTCTGAGTGCCCCACCTTATTGCTTGCAGTGATTCTCCAGGGGAGAATGTGGGGGAAAGAATCCAGGCAAAGCCCAGTCGCCTCCTTGAGTTGAGCTGATGGAGCTGGAAGTCCAGGAAAACCAAGATTCCTAGTGTTTGCAGGGGAGAAAGGAAGTGAGCTGCACAAAGAAAACTCTGAAGATCTAAAAGGTTTACTCAGTGGAGTAAAGGGTACTCAGTGGAGTGTTGTTCAGCCCATGCATGTGAGAAAACCACCTAAAATCAGGGAAAAAAAACATTTTAAAAGATTGGAAGGGACAATGCCTAGAGTGACCAGAAATAGTGCCTGTGCCCACCAGCTGGAAAGGAAAACCTCATAATTCACATAGCACCAGGGACAGTACTTAGGGAGGATCTTGCTTCAGTACAGGGAAAATTAACCCTGGAATAAATGCAGCTTTGGTTCCATCTAGCTAAGCTTAATGTAGATCCAAAAGAATCAAACTGTTTATAAGAGACTTAGTCATGTTCTAGAACAGAGCTGAAAGCATTTATTTACAACAATTTTTTAAAAATACATAGTGGAATTTATAATATCTGGTATCCAATCAAAGAAGAAAAAAATCAGTTAAAAATCCCATAAAGAAGAGAAAAATCAATCAACTGAAAGTGACTTACATATGACACAGATGGTAGAAAAAAACATTGAAATCTTTATTGAACTGTATTGCATATGTTCATGATACCTGAGCATATTTGTAATTAAAAAATATATACCAAACTTCCAAACAAAAAACCAATCTGGGCCCAGATGGCTTCGTTGGTGAAATAACACCAATTTTACCAGTCTTCCAGAAAACTGAAGGAAGGGATACTTGCCAACATTCTACAAGGCCAGCATTACTCTGATATCAAAACCAGACACAGATTTTATTCAACAAGGAAGGATGAAGGAAGGAATATAGGAAGGAAGGAAGGAAGGAAGGAAGGAAGGAAGGAAGGAAGGAAGGAAGGAAGGGAGAAAGAGAGAGAGGGAGGGAGGGAGGAAGGAAGAGGGAGGGAGGAAGAAGAAAGAAGAAATAAACCAATATCTTTATATGCAAAAATTTGAAACAAAAGTTTAGCAAGTTGAATCCAAAAATATATAAAAAGAATAATATATCCTGGCCAAGTGGGGTTCATCCCAGCAATGCAATGTTGGTTTAGCATTTGAAAATCAATGTTTCTAAAAAAGAAAAACCAGTAAATTGGGAAAAGGGGGCCTTCTCATTTTGACAGAGAAGCTATGGGAAATCTACAGCTGAAATCATATTTAATGATAAAAAACTTGTGTATTTCCCACCATGACCAAGTTCTCACTGCTTCTATTTAACATTGCACTGGAGGCTGCAGACATTGCAATGGGTAAGAAAAGACAAAATACTGTCATTATTCTCAGATAATGTGACCATTTGCATGAAGAATTCTAAAAAATCTACAGCAAAGCAGTTGGAGCCAATAAGTTAAGCAAAGTTGCAGAATCCCAGTTTAATACACAAAGTAAGCTGACATTTTTGTATACTAGAAATGATCAGAAATTAAAATGAAAAACCAATACCATCAAACATATTCAACACTTAGGGATACAGGTGACGAAAAATGTATAAGACCAGTATATTGAAAACTATATAACATTCCTGAGAGAAACTGAAAGACCTAGACAAATAGAGAGGTACATTGTGTTCACGAATCAGAAGACATATAGTTACGTCTGTTCTCCTCACTTGATCTCTAGGTTCAATGCCATCTCAATTAAAATCCCGGTAGGCTTTTTCTGGTAGAAATTGACAACTTGATTTTAAAACTCGTATGAACAAGCAAAGGACCTAGAATAATGACAGCAACGTGTTTACAGAAGAAGAAAGCTGGAGGACTGACGCTATCTATCCTCCGCACTCAGAAGCCGCAGTCACCAAGAGCGTGGCATTGCTAGCAGGGGAGGCAAACGGATCAATAGGACAGAATGGAAAGTCCAGACACAGACCTGCACATGTCGGGTCAACTGTCGTCAACAATGATGCAAAGGCAGTGTAGTTGAGAGAGAGTAATCTTTTCCATAAGTGATACCAAAACAATTGGAGATGCACGTGCAAAAAACATCAATTCTGATCCATCCCTCACACCACATACAAAATTAAACCCAAATAATTACAGATCAAAGTGTGAAACCTAAAAATATACAATTGCTCAAAAGAAACGAGAAAAACTTCGTGAGATTGGATTAGGCAAAGACTTCTACAGTATAAAAACAAAGACAATTGATAAAATCAAAAATTGACAAATTGCATATAATCAAAATTAAGAACTTTTGCTTATTGAAGGACACTGTCAAGTAAAAGACAAGTCACATGTGTGATAAAGTCCTTGTAACCAAAATGTATAAGAACTCAAAACTCAAAAATAAAAAAAATTTTTGAACAAAAAAATGGGCAAAAGATTTGAAGACACTTTATAAAAGAAGATATACAGATGGCAAATAAGTACATAAAAAGATACTCAACATCACTAGTCATCCATCAGGGAAATGCAAATTAAAACCATTAGGAGCTACAACTATACAACAATTGGAACAGAAAAAAAAATAAAAGGTTGACCATAGCAAGGCCTGACAAGGATATGAAGTAACTGGATCTCTAGTCACTGCTGGTGAGAAATAAAATGGTACACTCACTTTGGACAACAGTTTGGTGGTTTCTTAAAAAGTTAATCCTATGCCTACAGCCAGGTATTTATCCAAGAGATATGAAAGCATGTCCATGGACAAACACATGTCCTTGACAAAATTTGTACATGAATATTCATAACAGCTTTGTTGGTAATAGTTCAAATTGGAAAACATCCCAAATATACATCAACATGTGGACAGATAAAGAAATGGTGCCATATTCACACACAATGGGATCTATTCAATGATAAAAAGAAATAAACTATTGATACACACACAACAGGGATATATCTCAGAATAATAATGCTGAGTGAAAGAATCCAGACCAAAAAAAAGTACATACTGTAGGATTCCAGTTGTATAAAATTCTAGAAAATGCAAATTAATCTACAGTGACAGAAAGCAGACCTGTGTTTGTGTTCATGATGAGGGAAGGAAGGGCCAGGGGAAATTTGGGTGGGGGTAATGAATATGGTGATTACCTTTATTGTGTTGATGATTTCACACTTGTATACACCTTTCAAAACTTGCCAAACATGTTAAACTACACTCTAAACGTGCAGTTTATTATCTGCCAATTATATGTCAATAAGGCTGTTGTTAAGGGTTTATAGGAGGTTTTCCTGCTACCAAAGTATTACCCCACAGATGAATTGCTAATTGAAAGGGAAAAATGAACCTACATAATAGATATCTGACAGCTGCCATGGTAACCAATTAACCAACATCACGAACAGTGGGCCACCCTGGCCTGACGTGCCTCCTGATATAATTCAGTTACGTTCACATCATCACTTATTTCTACCAAAAGGTTTAAACTGCATCTTATTAAATCTTTAGCACCTTAATTTAAGCTTAGAGAAACTACCAGGGATAGATGAAAAGATTTCATGGAATAATTAGACAAATCCAGAATGTGGGACATTCTACAAGATAATTTTCTTAGTCTTTTAAAAAGTAAAACATGGGGAGAAAGTTGATGAGGAATAACAAATGCCATGTGTGTGAACTTTTATTGAATTCTACATTTTAAAAAAAGAAACAAAAACTATTTTGGACAGAATGAATGATAATTCAATAAGGGCTAAAACTCTATCCAATTTTGTATTTGCTCTAGCACAAAAGTCTTCTCTCTTCCAGCTTATTTATCAAATACCTAAGTGAAAAGAAAATTGCCCACATACAATTGCAGAGATCTTGTGCAGCCATAAACCCTGGAAATGTAAAGCAGGCTTAGAGCTTCAAGGAGAGGAGGCACCTGAAGTGGTTCCTTAATGAAATGATGCCACTTCTTCAGAATTACTGTTGTTTCTTCTAATATCTTGAAAACTACTGTAGCTCTGAATGATGTGGCTCAGTTGGTTGGGCATTGTCCCACAAAGCAAAAGGTCACCAGTTTGATTCCCAGTCAGGGCACATGCCTGGGTTGCAGGTTTCGTTCCCAGTAGGGGCACGTAGGAGATGCAATTGATCGATGTTTTTCTCCCTCTCTTTTTTCTTCCCTTCCCTTCACTCTAAAAACAAACAAACAAACCAAGACTGCAGAGATTGTTGGCCCTGCCTTTAGTATGGCCTACCGGTGGACTGACTCTTTGGTAGTCCCTCTTTGTGCTGCACCTCCAGCACCAAAGAATCCCTATTTGTTATCTCTTTTGGACATGCAAAGACCATGGATAACACTGATAACCTTAGGGTGGAATTTGCAAAGTAAAACTCCCACTAGAAGAACAATCTTAACAGTGTCTGTAGAAATGGAGCCCCATGGTGCCTGACAGAACATCAGTCCCTGCAGTTTTGGAGGAGAAACATGTGTTTCTACCTAAGCAGCAAACGATGATGGTGGCCGAAGCTGCCAATCTTCCCGCGGTAAGTCTGGTGGTCATCTCCACGAAAGACATTGACTTCATCAGACGCAGGACCTCAAATCACCACTTTTTCAAGGTGCATGCTGGTTTCAAACAAGGAAGGGCAGTAGAAAAGAATGTATATTTCCTAGATACAAAAATTTGCTGGCATTCTGGAAGGCCAGTCTTGAACACTTGAATGACCTTCAGGGAAAAAAAAAATAACAAATGGAGGGGAGACACAGGATATGTTGAGAATAAAGGAAAATTTACTTAGGACAATTGGACATGGATGAGTTATCCATGGCTTGACTTGCTGGTGGATACTTCGGATCAAATCAGTGAGGTCATTCTTTCCATTCAAAGCCTCACACACTATTAAGAACGCTGCTGAACCTCCCTTCTGCCCAAACTGCTGCTCTGGAAAAAGGAGACAGGAAGAGGCAATCAAATTAACTTCAGTGCTAGAAAAAATGTAGCTTTAGACTGAAATAGAGAGCAAATTTAAAAAAAAAAATTTTCCTGCAGGCAAAACTCTGTAGACACCTGGAGCCCTGCAGAATTCTTTTGATGGCTGTTTCTGCTCCAGTGATCTTAAAATGAAATGTGTGTTCATGACCCTTAACTTGCTGACATCAAGCATGCAGACTGCCAAAAATGACCTCAGAACAGAATGGATGCTGCACAGATTAACCCGAAAGGTCCCGGGAAAAATCTGCTGTTCCTTCACTCAAGCCTGCCCTTGTCTCGCAAAGCGTGCGAGGGAAGCCCCGATTCCATTACTGCGTTAGTGAACTATTTGAACAAGAGCTTTTCATCACTTGTCAGCCAGATCAAAAATGGAACCCACTGAATGTCAAAGATGACATTTGCATTTTATCAAACAGCATTTCACAATTTCATCTTCTCATTCACACTGAATAACAGCAGCTTTGCTGTTAAATTCACTTTTGAGCCAATGAAAGTGTATCTTTTCTCTGTTTGTATGGAAAATTCAACCCCTTTGCAGCAATTTCACATATTTTCAAGAAATGGCCATTAATTTCTGCCTGAAAAATGGGAGTGAAGCATAAGCATAAAGACCATTGTTTTTATTCTATTGTGTGTGAAGAATGAATTTCCTTTGTTGCAAATGGTGTGACACATCATGGTCTCTGTTTATGTGTAGACACAGGGCATGGGTCCCATCCTGCATGGCCAAACACTAAACTTTGTTACAAAGCTACTGTGGTAAAATGGTATTCCTACACATCAGCTTAAAGCATTGTATATTTTAGTGTCTCGGGGGTAATACTGAAAGAATTTCAGAACAGTATATTCTTAGTCAACAAGCTAGCATATCTTAATGAATTACTTATTTACACCAATATAGAACACTCCACACCATGATATATTATAGTAGAGATGTCACAGAACGATGCAATAAAATAGAGATGACAGGAACAAATTCAAAGATATAGAGTAGTTTCATATATAGCCAAGTTGGCGTTTCAATTCAGGGGAATGCATAATTAACTAAATAAATAGTGTTGGTATAATTTACTCTCCACTTGGAATAAACCCCTGAACAGTAAAAATTTCATACTAACTTTTACAAGTTATTTGGGGAAAGATGCCATAAATTAAGTTGAAAAGCAAATGGTAGGTTAGAGCAAAGTAACTGTCATATGAGATGGGCCAAGTGTCATCTCCCCAATGTACAAATTCCTCTTGTTCATTCATAAGAAAAAGAAAACAACTCATTAAAAATGGGCAAATATATGAAATGGGAAATTTATAGACGAGAAAATGCAGTCATCAACAAATACTTAAAATATGCAGAACACCACTGGTAGTATGGAAATGCAGGTTAAGCAAGACAATTTTTCAACTTCAGATTCAATTACTAGAGCAACAGAATCTAATAGTTTTGAGGACGGAGCTGCAACTGGCAATCTCATACAGAACCAATGAGAATGTCAACTGCTATAATCCTTTATGAGATTAATCTGGAATATCTACTGAAAATCAAAATATCCATATGCTTTTAAAAATTCTACTTCAAAGAATGTAGCCTATAGATAAAAAAACCCAACATGTAAGAATATGTTTTAAAATTTTTTATCATGGCGTTATTGGTAATGCCAAAAAAAATCTATCACTACGCAACCCGAATGTCCCTTGTAAGTCACAGTTGAATAAGTTATGATACATCTTCACCATGTACTACTATGCAGCCATTAAAAAGGATGTGAGGGCCCTGGCTGGTGTGGCTCAGTGGATTGAGTGCTGGCCTACGAACCAAAGGGTCGCTGGTTTGGTTCCCAGTAGGGCCACATGCCTGGGTTTGCGGTCCAGAGTCCCCAGTAGGGGGAGAG
This sequence comes from Desmodus rotundus, assembly GCF_022682495.2. NCBI lineage: Eukaryota > Metazoa > Chordata > Mammalia > Chiroptera > Phyllostomidae > Desmodus > Desmodus rotundus. Next base: position 197,564,716 of record NC_071388.1, on the reverse strand, counting down.
TAAGAGGAAACCACACATTGATGTTTCCCTCCCTCTCTTTTTCCCACCCTTCCCCTCTCTCTAAAATAAGTAAGTAAATAAAATCTTCAAAAATTTTTTTTAAAAAGGATGCAAGGTGTACATTATTGCTTGGAGGTATCCATAATATATTACTAATTGAAAAAGAGATGTTGTAGAAGAATGTATGCGATATAAAATCATTAAAAATAATAAAACTCTCCTGCCCTGGCCAATGTGGCTCAGTTGGATGTGCATCACCCCACAAAACAAAAGGCTGCCCCTTCGATTCCCAGTCAGGTCACATGCTTAGGCTGCAGGTTTGGTCCCCAGTTGGGCTACCTCTGAAAGACAACCAGCTGATGTTTCTCCTTCACATCAGTATTCCTCTCCCACTCTTTCTTTCTCCCTCCCTTTACCTCTCTCTAAAATAAATAAATAAATAAAACTTTCTGCGTTTATATTTTTTATTTGATAGGGACTGTTTAATAAGCATTATTATGTTTAAATTTATTAAATTTATTGGGGTGACATTACTTTATAAAATTATAGATTTCATGTGTACAGTTTTATAATACACCTTTTATATATTGCACTGTGTGCTCACCACCCGAATTCGAATCTCCTTCTGTCACCACGTATTTGCGCCCTTTACCCTTGTCTGCCTTTCCCTCTGGTGACCACCATAACGTTACCTGCATCTATGAACTTTTGTTTGTCTGTTTGTTGCTTAGTTTTCTATCCCACATGTAAGTAAAATCACATGATTCCTGCTGTTTTCTATCTGACTCATTTTGCTCTATATGATAATCTCAAGATCCATCCATGTTGTTAGAAATGGCAGTATTTCATGTTAGTCTTAGAAAGGATTTAAAAAATTTGACCTCAAAGTCAAGGAAAGTAAAAGCAAAAATAAATGAATGAGATTATATCAAACTAAAAACCTTGTGCACAGCAAAAGAAACCATCAACAAAACAAAAAGCCAACCAACTGAATGGAAGAACAACACCTCTGATAAGGGGGTAATATTCAACTATATAAAGAACTCATGCAACTCAACAAATAATCCAATTTAAAAATGGGCAGAGGACCTGAATAGACATCTCCTTAAGAAGGTATAACATATGGCCAACACATAGGTGAAAAAATGCTCAACTTCACTAGCTAATGGGGAAATGAAAATCATATCTGTAGTGAGATACCGCCTCACACCTATTAGAATGACTGTTATTAACATGACAGAAATAACAAGTGTTGGAGAGGTTGTTGAGTAAAAGGAACCTTCATACACTGATGGTGGGAATGTAAACTTGTACAGCCACTATGGAAAACAGTATGGTGGGTGCTCAAAACGTTAAAAACAGAACTGCCATCTGACTCAGCCATCTCACTTCTGGGAATGTATCCAAAGGAAACACACACACTAATTTGAACAGGTATCTGTATCTCCATGTTCACAGCAGCATTACTTACAATAGCCAAGACATGGAAACAACCTGCGTATCTACAGATGGATGCATGGATAAAGAAGTCATGATATGTATACAGTGGAATATTATTCAGCCATAAAAAAGTAAGGAAATTTTTCTATTGGTGACAACGTGAATGGAACTTGATTACGCTAAGTTAAACCAGACTTACAGTTACCAGAGGCAGAGGGCAGGGGTAGGGAGAATTGGAGGAAGATGCTCGACAGGTACAGATTTCCAGTTATACAAGAATAATACTAGGGACGTCATATACAACATGATGGCGAGAGCTAACACTGCTATGTGACACGTAGGAAAGTTGAGTAAAACCTAAGCGTTCTCATCAGAAAATCTTTTTTCCTTTTTTTTCTTTTTGTTGTATCTATCTGAGATGAATGTTAGCTGAGCTTACTAGGGTAATCATTCCACAATATATGGAAATAAAACCATTATGTTGCATGCCTTAAACTTATACAGTGATGTATGTTAATTATTTTTCAATAAAACTGGGAAAAACATACAGGATACATGCTATTTTTAACTCTTTTGTGACAATAGATATCTCACTGTAAAAATAACAAATATAATACAAGAAATATTTATTTGTTTATAATTGATCAATATAAATTGATTATACATACTGCACAAGCAATTAAAAAATGAAACAGAACTAGAAAGACTCAGAATAGTTACTCTTTAGCATTTTTTAGTGAATGTCATCTTAAGTCTAACTATCTAAATTTCCTACGAATTAAAAAGATTTATGGTGAGTGACTATTTAAAACAATTCAGCAAATTTAAACACGTAAAATATAGATAATAGAAAGATACCCCTACATTCTAATGAAAACTGACTCTACAATATTCAAAGAATGAGCATTAAAATTATTCGGAAAGAACTTAAATTTCAACTTAGAAATGATCATGCCCTGGCTGGTGTGGCTCAGTGGACTGAGTGCCAGCCTGCAAACCTAAAGGTCGGTGGTTCCATCCCTGGTCAGGGCACATGCCTGGGTTGTGAGCCAGGTCCCCACTTGGAGGGGTGTGAGAGGCAATGGATTGATGTTTGTATCACACATCGGTGTTTCTCTCCCCTCCCCCTCTCTAAAAATAAATAAAGTCTTTTAAAAAAATGATCACATTAATGTGCAACCACCATACACTGAAATATTTGTGTTAAAATTATATTTTGAAGATTTTATAAACACTTGAAAATGCTAGATATATTATCTTTAAAAAGTAGGATACAAAATTCTATATGCGTATGATCACAACCAAAGAAAATGACAGCAACTGCAACACAACTATTGTATAGAAAAAAAGACCAAAAGGAAATAGAATAAACTCTCAATAAGCACTTGTCTTTGGAAGTTGGGTAATATGGAGTTTTTGTGGGTTTTTTTCTTATTTTCTCTTTTTCCCAAATATTCTGAAATAATTATTACCTAGCACTTTATTATTAAAAATGTATTAGAATTTTATTTCACTATATTTAGGGCTTTCCTTAAGGATATTATTACTAAGAGGTGGGTGCAATGCTATACTATTATTTAGAATAAAGTGCTATATAACATATGTATAAACAATGACTTAATTTATACATTATTACCTGTAGCATGTTTTATATCTAAATAGTAATTATTATTTAGTAAATTGCTAATTGCTACTACTGCTAGTACAAAATACTAATACTACTAAAAACAGTAATTATATAAAGATAAATAATTATATATTAAATGCAACAAGTGTATATGAAGTTTGCATAGTTAATATTTGAATTATCATATAATAAAGTTTTATATGATGTGTATAAATAATGATTTTATATTACTTATTATATATAGTACTTTACCTCTTCACAATAATAGTATTTAGTAAATAATAGTAATTATTGAAGAATATATAAACAGCTAAATATTGCAAGGTAAAAAATAATATTTGGACAATTAATCATAACTTTTAAACATACAACATATTTATTTCCTGGAGCTCAATGCTGAAACCTCAGAGAATTTGCTTCAACTCTTAAATATCACGCTTCATTAGCAGTGGGATTTCAGCCCCTATTAACTACCCCTTGCCATTCTGAACTGACATTCCTGTGCATTAGCTTAAAGCAGTTTCTGTTTACAGTGTCCAGGACTTCTGAAAAAGTCATATGAGCAGTAAATAAGGAAGCATGATCGTGTGAATCCAGCACAGCCACTCTACCGTGGCAGGTCCTAGTGGAGAGGTTAAATAACACCGTGTGACTGACACAATGGAGAGAGAAAACCTGGGCCAGACAGGAACAGTGTTCCATGCGGTCCTACCGGATCATCTCTTGGTATCTCTGAGTCTTTGTTCCCCAAACTGTGAACAGATCTTGTGTCTCTGAATGATCGTGGTGTTTAGGGAAATAATGACTTGTCAATAAAGAATATTCCACTTCTGACTCCTTCTTTCTGTACATAGTTGAAAACTGATGCAGCAGTCCCTGTGTCCCTTTGTCAACCAGCAAACTCGGTGGCAATAAAGCTATGGATGAGCTAATGATGCCAAAGATCAAGACCTTTTCCAGTACCGCCTCCCAAAAAATTCACTTATTATTATTGTTTTTGTTGATCCTGTAACTCATTAGAATAAGCCAAGGAGGTTTTCACCTGAGTCAACAGAGAGCCCAGTAAAGTCATCAGATCTAAAGGAAACAATTTTTTTTTTAGCATCCACTATGCACCAGGTTCTTTGAGCTTTAAGGCTTGGAAACCAATTCAAACTAGGGTAGGTAAAATGGGGCAGGAGGTGAAATAATTTAGGGCATCAGGGAAATTTCCTAGAACCCAAGGGTCATAACAGAACGAGTCCAGGAATAGGCAGTCCTCACCCAGGGCCTCCTCCCCACTTCACAGTCCTTGTTCCACCTCCTCTGCCTGAGCCTCAGTCTGTGTCTCCCTGGCATCAGTTCTCACTCTCACTCAGGCCTTTCCTCCCGCGTTTTGCTTCCTCATCGCTAATGTGAGCCAGATATAGCCACTTCAGCCTAATCTAAATGACCTTTCAGCAGCCCACTGATTCAAATTTCCCTTTGCGTCATTTAGCTCAGATTCTAGAAAGAAAGAATGTTGTCATTGAATCCATAAATGAATATACGCATGAATGAATTGGTCAATAAATTAATAAATTCAGCATTATTCTCCTTTGAGTTAGAACATTTATTGAAGATAAGCAAACCACTCAACCCATTTATTTCCCCAAAACATCCATAGATAGAAATTTGCAAAGTTAACTTAGAGTAACATATTATGCCATCTATTTCATCATAATGTTGTATTATGTAATGTTTTTCATGTAATTTTGTGTAATATTTTGTTACATAATCTTTAATTATGTAATATGTGGAAGGATCTATTCGAAATCCTTTGTATGGATGCTTCCATACTGTATCTGCTAAATTAGTGTCATGTCGAAATAACATCTATTAAAATGTCAGTTAAACAAACTGAAATCTTCTATATTATAGGTCTGGCACTTGTTAAATACTTTATTGTTTCATTTAATCCTAAAAACACCCAAAGAAAGGTACTCTTGTTACAGGGGAATGAAGAAATGTAGGCGCACCTGGCTTAGAAGTCCTTTGCAGAATGCCACCGTGCAGGCAGAACCCCCGCCGGGTTTCTCCAGCTGTAGTTCGTGTGTTGCCCCACAGGGGCCACTTTGTCCTCCCCAGTGAAGTAAGACTTTTTAAGTCCTGTGTTATATAAATCTGGTTAATATGAATGCTTTGCTAAAGTTTTAGCAATCAGATAAACATTGTGACTAGTTAGCAGTTAGTTCGGCCAAATGAGGAAATGGTATTTGTCCTCTTTAATGTTTCTTGTAAGCACTTTCAATTTTATAAGCACTTGCAATTGGTCCAGAGCTCTGAATTTAGCAAAATGTTCCTGTCAGCCCCAACGCTATTACCAGTTAGCAAGCCAGAGATTAACTTATGGTCTTTGTTCACAGTAAGAGTAACCTATAAACTGTACCTGACTTGCAAAGCTTCAAAGAGCCTTTCTAAGTTCCAACTTGAATAGCCAGATCACTTAAAAATTATTAGTCACTACTTTAGATATACATAAATTCACATGATTTAGAAAGGAAAGCCAATATATAATTTTTAATGTGTATTTTCCTTTGGGCTTGGGATTATTACATATTTGGATGCTTTGAGTATATTTCTTTGCTATTATCACCAATAAACCGTATCACAGCATATCCATTTCTACTTTACTGTAAAATATGGCTCCCTTGGCCTATGACTTGAGATCATAGTAGTTTCCTTTAGTGCATCCCCTTGTCTCCACGTAGGTCTACTTTTAACCATTCAGGTCTAAAGATTGTCTCCCTTGTCTTTGAAATCTCCGACAAAGAAAGATCATCTATACAATGGCCTCAGTTCTCCATTTCCAATGCTGGTCGGAAACCATACTGCATCATTTATAATTCCATGTTGCATTCATTGAATGAGCTGAGTTCAACTCAGGACAAAAACAATTGTCAGGTCCTATTTTTCTGTTCTGATGGGATCTGAACTCTGAAGGTCAGAGTTCAGGCATGGCATCTCATATCATCACGTTATTGTACATCACTGAGGTTTTCTTCTCTCTCATGGACCTGGCTCTAATGCCGTCCCCAGGCTTATAGGTCCTTCTACTGGCCTTGCTTAAATTTCAAGTACATCTCGAGTTTGTAGAGCAATTCGAGTCTGTAGAGAAAGCCGAAGTCAAATGTGGCTTTAATATTTGAGAGCAGGGTAGACATTTTAGCAAATTTATGCTGGCTTTTCTTTAAAAAATTGGCAGAATATAGGTAGAATTCATCTGAATTCTTCATTCAAACCTTTCCCTTTTAGTCTACTGCAACAAAAATATTCCATTTTGCCAGGAATTTCCTTTCTTTCTTTGAAAAGCACAGGCAAAATATCAATCTTCTATCTATAAGTGCAAAAAGAGAAAACTTCTTAAAAATCTATTGGCTTAATGGAAAAAGTACATTGAGAAAAATAATATTAGGTGGTAAAATCTTCCCTAGCTTAGGTATTCCTGTCCGTCTGCGGAAGAGAGAAAGCGAGAGCTGTAAGACTGGTGGTCTGAGCTCTTTGTAAGTTCTCTGTATCTTCTTGCATCAAGGTTTCTAGAGACAGCAATTTCACTCCCAGCAATTAAGTATAACTAATTAAAATAATAAGATGAGCTGTATCCCTTGTCCCTCACTCCCTTACAAATTGTACTACATGAAACAGAGACTCTTAGCTTCAGCCTAAATGTGACCCACTCCCCCACCCCCACCACACTGTTACTTTGCAAATTAGAAATGGGCCATAACCATTGAGGACTACACTGTTACCCCTTATTCTGATGAATTTCCTTCCTCCAGAGCAAGCAGCCAGAGGATGGCATCTGTTGTGAACAGCTTCCATCTGGAGAACTACAGTTCCCATTTTTTCCCATCTGTGTGTGTAAGATGTATCATCATGAAGTACATTTTAAAAATCATGTTTGATTTCATTAATCCACAGAAAACATAGGTCTAACCCACAGGAAACATGAGATTAGTGTAAGTACAGCAGTGTCATCTTTTAAAAAAAAGCACGTGACTAATATTTGTACGAATGGTTTGAATTTGTACCAAGAATTGATGAATAAATTGTCCACTCACTGCCATTGCCATGGCAGCATCCCATATATCCTGTGGGTGTTCAATAATGTACACTTTAATCAATGATTTCTTTTCTCCGATGTCGGAGTGCCAATATGACCATAGTGCCTCTGCTGAGGGCGGAGCCCAGCAGAGGTCTCCAGAGTCAAATTAAAATAGGAGTGTTGGGGGGCAAGGGGGGGCTGGGGGAGGGGGGCAAGAGGGGTGCTGGGCAGAGGAGGGCAAAGGGGGAAAAACTGGGACAACTGTAATAGGATGACAATTTAAGAAATTTAAATAAAGAAATGAAAAGTACGAAGATAGAAAAAAAATAAAATGGTCCCCACTTTCCAAAATTGTTATGAGGATTTGAAGAGTTAATCCACATAACTGCTGATAATATTGTCTGGTATATACAAGTGCTCAGTAATCATGAACTATTATTATTATTATTTTTTAAAGAAGACAAGAGCCTGCCTATCACAGGAGACTTGTGGGTCAGCTAACCCCACTCCCTAGAAATGTTCAGTCTTGTGGAGAGAGAACTGTGGAGTCACTTCTCGCAGACAACTTCCCATGCGTTACAAATGCACAGCGACGACGATCAATTGAACTAGATATTTAGGTCTTTGTTTTATGCTCAGAAACTGCCTCTGTGGGCATCGCTCATACTTTGTATCAGCGTGTCCACTCACAGGCAATACACAGGGAGTAGGCGTCAGTTGGAATTAGGTTTTGAAACTGAATTTCCACTTACGAGCTGCATGACCTTGTGTACATTTCTTGACAGAGCTGAGTTTCTTCATCTGGAAAATGGGTATTCACTGAGGCAGTTCCTGTCAAGGACCAGGTACAAAAAGGCCTTCAGTAAGTGAGACCTGCTCGGCTCCCTTCGGGCCCCCAGACCCAGCCTGGTTTGGAGTCTTGATCATTCTATATTTAAATGATGTAGAAGTTTACCCTTGTGCGGTCCTTTGGGAGACACGTGTCACAGACTTTCTAGATCTTCTACAGTCAGTCTGTGTAAGTTTTTAAACCAAGGGCAGCATGGACAATCGTTACTGGTTTGACTCAGATGGCACGCGCCTGGTGAACACACATCTTTGACGCCCTTCTCTCTGTCAACCCCATTAAAAGAATAGGACAGGAAGAAAAGCAAAGCTATTCAGAGGGTGGCCTTCGCAGATGAGAGATTGAAACAAAGTTCTGGAAGACAACAGCAATTAAAAGTTGATTTTTTTTTAACGGCTGAGGAGAATGCAGTCTGTAGTATTGCAGAAGGTGGCCTCAGTGGAGAAGGGAATCACATGGTTCTGGGTTCAGGTATGATGGGCAGGTGTGACAGAGGGCGGGGAGGAGCTGAAAACAGGGATACACTGGAAGCTGACCATGAAGCTGTTACCGCCTCACCTCTCCCTGTCCCATTCAGTGGACAGGCCAGGGAAAAACCCAGGGTTCCCTTCTAAAGAAGTGGACTCTCTGCTTCGAAGCAGGACCAAAAGCAGATGTTTTCCAGAGTTTGTCATTTGGTGGGTCCCCAGGGAAAAGCCACCTGCTAGACCATATTCTACCAGCCAATATGACACACACACACACACACACACACTCAGATTCTCCCATCAGCCTTTCTATTAGACTGGAAAGTTGATCTCAAAGGAAACAGAAATAATTCAGTTAATATAAGAGACCTTAAAACACACCTCCATGAGTACCTTCAGAAGTTCTATAAGACCTAATACTCATAAAAATACTTAAATTCAGGGGCTCTGGGAAAACAAGAGCCAAACTCCCAGTCATAAGATAAGTGGGTCCTGGGGATGTAATACTCAGCATAGTGAACGTAGTTGATCATACTGTGTTGTGTATTTGAAAGTTGCTAAGAAAGTAAATCTTAAATATTCTCATCTTAAGAAAAAACTATAATTTGTGAGGCGATATATATTAATAAAACACATGGTGGTGATCATTTTGCAATGTAAACACATATCAAACCATTATTCTGAACACTTTGAACTAATACAATATGTCATTTATATCTCAATTTTGAAAAAGAAAAAAATTAAACAAGAGCAAGCTCTCTGAAATAAGAAAAATTGGTAATATTTTTAAATCAATGAAACAGTTGGAAGATAAAGTCAACGAATCCCCCACCCCCACAGAGAATTATAATAAGAACAAAACCCCAAAGAAATAGGTAATAGGAGGGAGAAAAAAGATACAAAGGATCAATTCATTCAACTAATAAAAATTCTAAAAAGGGACCTACAGGAGCCAGGGAGACTAAATGGGGAAAAAAAAAAAAAAAAGGGAGAGAGACATTTTCACCCTGACTGGTGTAGCTCAGTGGATTGAGTGCCAGCCTGGCACAAAAGGGTCACTGGTTTGATTCCCAGTCAGGGCACATGCCTGTGTTGCAGGCCAGGTCCCCAGTGGGGGCCTATGATGTTTCTCTCCCTCTCTTTCTCTTCTCCTCTCTAAAAAGAAAAAAAAAAAGATGTTCCAAGTTTTATTTTTGCAATATTTTTCTTTATGCCTCTTTGTATGTCTTTACTGTGAAATTTCAGAGCACCAGGAATAAAATACTATTCCAAATCTGCTGTGGAGAAACACCAGGACACCCGCAGGAAATAAAACTCAGCTGCATTAGCCTTCTCAGTAGCAAATTTCTGAGGAAAAATAACTTTGAACCAATAGTGCCATGCAAGAATTATCATCTTTGAATGCACAATTTACTTCTGAAGAATTTACTTGAAAATGAACAGCAATGTGGGGTATAAGAAACCATGTTGCTATCCAGGAATCTAATGAAAACAAATTTCCAGGTGAAAGTTGCATAGCTATACTTAAAAAAATCATTCAAAATCGAATGTGAAATCAGAGGACTCCAAGAAGACACTTTCCAAGAAGCAGAGGGAGGAGGAAAGGGAAACAAATCCAATCAACAGAATACATAAGATATTCAGAATACATTGAACAAGGCGTATTATTTTTCATTCACCAACAATAACAACAGAGAAAACAATCAGAAAGTAGGAAGTCAATTAAAATCTTAAATATACAGCAACTAAATGGGAATGTGGTTATGAATAACTGAGAATGAGACAGGAGGAGACATTTGGCCTTGCTGCCTAGAACATTTCCCTTTGAGAGGTCCAAGGTTCATGAAATTGAAACCACAGAGAGGGTTCACTCCTCACATCACCTTGCCCGGCTCTGTGAGAAACCAGTCACGGCTCATGAAAGAGTCAAGACTGTTTCTGATTCTGGCACACGGAACCAACCAACTGTAGACAAAGCACAGAAGGCTTCATTATGATCACAAAAGAGAATATAAATGTATCAACATTGACCATATAGAGGCTGACGTACAGCTAAAAGAGGTCGGAAATAAGGGAGAGATGTGGGCAAGAGGGTAGGGGTGTTAACATGTTCATCATACAAGATGTGCAATCAAGAGAGCCTCTGAAAAGCCAATGGCATAAGCAATAGTTTTTAGCATGAGCTACTTACAGTTACAAAGAAACAAAATATAGCAATACAAATCGGGGCAATGGGAGAGCCGAATCCTCACCCGTTAGAGCAGAAAACCCATCTACAGTATCCCGAATTGACAGACGAAGACATGGTAACGTAAGTACAGAGTTCGGAGTTAGCTGACTTCTAACAGACCCCACCGCATGCACGGTTAGCACTGGCTGCTTCGGGAAAGACGGGCGAGAGGGAAGGAGCGATGATGTGGGGCTGGCTCTTCCTCATTGTCAGTTTTTCTGAACTGTTTACATTTCTTAATTTTGTGTTTTAGTGCTTGGATTTAAAAAGTGTCAAAAATGTTAAGAGCCTAAGTTGTGCTATTTTATCCCATTTACAGAAAATAATTCAACAGGAGCACTAAAAACTCCAGGCCTCTACAAATGGGCTCTTCTCCACAGCTGCAATGAAAAAAACTGAGGTTCAAAATCATCATGTAGATGTATTGTGAGAAATTGATATGCTTTTATTAATGAAAAATTATACTGTTTCAAAAAGTTTAATCTAATTATCATTTTCAAAATTTTGATTGAAAACATATGATGAAGACAATGACTCCTTACCCAAATATTTGATTAAAGTAGGTCTTTTTCTCTGTACAACTTCTTGTGAATTTACAAGGCCCTCCAAATTTGGCAAAGTTGAAGAATATGTTCTACTTCGATTCTTAGGAAAAGCTAATAAAAAGACCTGAGTGTGGGCAAAATCTGCACTCCAAAAATGTTTTATATAAGAGCTACTAATTTAGAATCTATGTTATTTTTAATTACTATGCACACAAACCATTTAGATTTTTAAATGTGATGTCCTTGATTTATTTTTTTAAGGGAAAGAGAAGGAATCCAGAAAAGCTTATGTCTTTTTACTAATTAAAAATTAGCTTGCATGTATAATGTTTCTCTTACTTCTAATAGGCCTGTAACAATATAACCTAAGGATACTTATCACCAGTTGGGTTTTCTAGAAGCAATGCTGAAACATGTGTGGAGTGCAAGATGGTACTGGGGATCAAGGCCTGTCAAAACAGATGGGAAGAACTGGGCACAGGAACTGTAACGCGGGCCCCCTAGAGCCCCCGGACCAGTAAGGAGCTGGGCAAGTATTGCTTACTGAAGTTGTCCCTCATTGGACAGAAATGGCTGGGCCCTCACACCCCACCTCTGGGTGCAGGCTGTAGCAGGACTGGCATGATATCAGACCCAGCTGCTCTCTGCAGTCCAGGCAGATCCCGAAGGAGCCATCAGCTGGAAGCTGTGTTCTGATCAACCTCCCACAGCCAGGACCCTCCTTGAAGGGGGATCTGGGTGGCATGTTTCTGTGTCTACCTCACCGCTAACCTGTGCTGGTTAAATGCCGAAAAGCACTTAGGTCATTGCAGAGAAGCACGCTTGGTAAGCTGAGCGCGGGTGTAGCTGGGAAGTGGCTTTGCAGGTTGCTTCAGCCGTCTCTGCATCCGCTCAAAAATTATTTCAGGATCCATAGCTCCACACACTCGGAAACATCCTCCTGTCAGCTTCTGCTGACTCCACCTCCCTTGGCTTTGCAACTTGACTCCACCTCTCTACCCAGCCTCATCTAATTCACAACCTGATTTGTGACTGTTATGACACTGCTTGTGAGAACTTTAGCCAAACAGCAGATCCGCAGACAGGTCCCACAGCAGCCCTCCCGTGGCCCTAATTGTCAGAGGGGCAGGCCGTGACATGCATGACACCAGAGGCTGGGCAAGTCAGAGAACTCAGCAAAGACAAAGCAAGTCCACCCTCGGCTGGAAGGGGCTCCAGAGGTCACTCGGCCAATCACCCATTTGTCAATTGTTTCTGCCTGCAACTCCGATTTTCAGTTGGGGGAACAGCCACCCCCTTTCGCAGGTCACATGGGTCAGTGAGGGTCATCCAACCCCCGTGTGCCTGGGGCAGTGCGTGCCAGAAGTCCGGCCAGTCAGCCAATCTGGGTGCAGTGACAGGGTCTAAAGTGGACTCTTGAACCTGCCAGGGCAATAAAACTCCACTCCAAGACTTCCGTCAGAAGTTCTTGAAAGTAATTTTCTCCATGGAAAAACTGCTCTGTGTAAGGCTATTTTAAACCTTGATTTAGCCATGCCTGAAACGGGCATTTCAACCACAGGAGCCAGTTAGTTTCTTTCTCCACCAGGGGTGTCCAACCTGTGGCCCAAGGGCCGCGTGTGGTCCAGGATGGCTGGGAATGCAGCCCAAAACAAAACTGTAAACTTACTTAAAACATTATGAGGATTTTGTGTTTTCGTTAATGTTTGTGTATTTAATGTGTGGCCCAAGACAACTCTTCTTCCAGTGTGGTCCAGAGACGCCAAAAGGCTGGACACCCCAAAAGGCTGGACACCCCTGGAAACCCAAACAAGTCGAATATAAAGCCTCTCACAACCTACTAAGCGCTGGCCCAGCTGATCTGATGGGAGTCACCACTCCTGCCTACACAAAATCAAAAGCCTCTTCGTAAGTTTACCCTTTATTCTGCCCTGGAGCTGCAGGGAGGAGAGGCGTTCACCCAAATATTTTGTCTGTGTCAGTGGTTCCCCAATTGGCAGCACATCACAATCAACTAGGAAACTGGAAAATTGGAGACTGGGCCTCAGCCTCGGTCTATAGAATCAGAACTTCTGTGTTTATGGCCAAGCAATGTGTATTTTTTTAACGCTATGTTTCAACCTACTGCCAGATTTCAAAGCCACTGATCCATATAGTGTCAAATAATTGTTCTATTAAATTTAACAAATTGGCCAGCTGGAATGCTGTTGTGTACACGTCCCCCGTGTGTTTGCGTTATACTTTCTGCAGACCTGGTCCTTCGGTTCACCAAGTAAATGTTCATTCTTCCCAAAGGAACAGCAGCAGCTCTGGTGGGAAAACATTTGGATGAAAGAAAACTGAGAAGTGGATTTATCCTGAAAGTAAGAAAGTTTGAAGGCCTGTCATTTAAACTTGGAAGTGCATCCATGGCCACGTGTTCTTGGAACGTTTACAAGAGTACAGCATTTAACTGCAAACGGTTGAGGCCCCTGTCTCTTTCCACTTCCGCTTTCTCAGCCACATTTCCCCGTGTGTTGGGTGGCATGGGAGTGACCATGGGCGTCTTTGGACCGTGGCTAAGGAAGTTGATGGGTTACATATAGTTTTGATTTAGTGGGATATTTATGTTGCACAGACTCTTCTGTGTAGAGTTTAGTTACTACCAGCTGCCCCAGCGCAAGAACAATTTTTAGAAATGGTCTTACCACCCACTAAACCGATGTACTTCACGTTGTGAAATGGAGGCGCAGGTCCTGATGCCACCTTCAGAATACGCCACAACACTAGGGACACTGAAGACACTGAAGCTGGTCAGTGAGTGGTGTCAATTCAAATGGTATTTAAGATTAGTTCCTGCAACAAACCAACCTCTGAAAGGCCTAGAAGCCTTACAGCTCCTATATAAGACACTTGAGAGAATCTGTCCTAAAATTGATAGCAATCCTAAAAATATACAAGCCAATCGATACCAATGATAACCAAAAGAAAATTTTATATATTATCAACAATAAAAAAATATTCATCCCACCACGCTACAGGAAAGTCTAATCTCTCCTTCTGTTCTCTTAGTAGAAAATGGGACAAAATTATTGTTGCAAGAATAGGCAATCAAATGTATACAGACAATAATTTTATTGAGTGGTGTATCAGCTAATTATAAAAAATGTTATTTTATAGATTTTGAGATATTTCCAGAGTTTGTAAGCTTTCAATGTTTTTGTTATCATGGTGGTTTATATTATAATTCTAAATGAAACTTTAAGTTCTTGTCTAACAATTTAAATTAGTTTTCTCACAAAGGGCATCCAAACTGTGTCAGCCTGCAGATTTGCCCGATTTGAAGCGAGCACCTCGGCGCTGCATGATAGCAGATGTGATCAAACCTCATGGCAAACCCACACCCGTGGCTCTGCCCTTGGCAGCTGCCTCGGTCTCCTGAAAACCCAATCCGCTTATTATTAAGTCAGCATATGCACCAGTGGTGCATTTAATGACTCTGTAGAAATGAGTCGGTAATGATTCCGAAGGCATCTGTCTGGCCAGACAGATAAATAATACATCATTTAAAGGTTGCTGAACTCTTACAGGGTTTTGGAAGAACGTTCTTAAAACGAAATTGGGAAAGAGAAAATATCATGGCCAGCGAGGAAAGTACATAAACAATCAATTGTGATTAACCATGCTCAATGAAAGGTGATTTATCTCTTATTTCTCTCCATTGGCAATACTACAAAAGCATCATCGCGTGAAGAGGCAATTAGGCAGATCTCATCTAACAGAGCCAGTTTGGCTTGGCTCAGTATAACCTCAGAATTCATTTGTTTCTTTTCCTCAGGGGCATTGCTGCAAGCCGGGTTCGTGTAGATGACACAAATAGCATATGGAAGAAATTGCCCAGTTTTTTTTTTATTAAAAACAAACCCAGGTTTCTGTGCATGCTAAATCTCACCCCCAGCTTTTGCCCCTAACAGGCATGATAGGAGAAGTCAGTTTCTATGTTGACATATATGCTCCCTTTCCCTATGCATCCTATTTCCAGTACCACTTTGAAGGATCTCAATATTTACAATGCAGCATTTAAACACTGTTCCCTTAACTTCTCTGCCCTGAGTGCCTTTAGTCATATATTGGTTTCCTAAAAAAATAGGTTTACTGAAAAATAAATGGGGCTGTAAAACTTTGGTAAATACTTGCTTATATAACATCGAACTGTTTCTTTCCATGTTTGCAGCAAGACTTCTTGGCCCTTTTAATCACGAATCTCCAACTGCAGAGTATAGAATGTAGATGCAATGTTTTCCAAATTATTTGGCCACAAAACCATTTTTTATGGAATTAATACTTCAGGGACCATAATTCTGATGAAGGCTGCTTTGGACTGAAATAGAATTAGATAATAAAATGTATATGCTTTATATATAAAATGCTTTATGGTAAAAACTAAATAAAGTATATGGTACTATGATAACAACTATTATTATTATTATTATTATTATTATTGCCACAATGCTTAAAGGAATCAATTGGTTCTCTCATTCCTTTCTATGAGGGACCATTTAAACTATCTGTATAGATCTGAGAAAATGACAAATGAAGACAAATGTATTGACTTGTATAATTTCCTGTGTCTTAGTTTTATATCACAGAGAGTTTGACAAAAAATATATGAGGTCCCAGCTACCAAGCTTTTGCCTGCTGCCTCAGTAGCTTTCGCTACCATATTTCAGATTCTCCACTGTATTTATTAAAGAACAGTGGCTAGCTAACGTAATCCCTAACAAAATCCCAATGGCAAATTCTTAAAGAAATAGAAAAATTCATCCTAAAACTCATATGGTATCCTAAGAGACCCTGAACAGCCAAAACAATTTTGGAATAGAAGAACAAACTTGGAGGACTTCCTGGTTTCAAAAAAAGGTTATAAAGATAAAATAATCAAACAGTGTGGTAACGGCATAGACAGTTGGACCAATGGAATAGAGTACAGAGCCCAGAAATAATCCTCACATATATGACCAAATGGTATTTGACAAGGGTGCCAAGACTACTCAATGGGGAAATGATGCTGGGAAAACGGGATATGTACAATACAATAAAGTTGGACCCTTTTCTTGCACCATATACCAAAATTAAATCAAAATGGATTAAAGCCTTAGACATGGGACCTAAAACTGTAAAGCTCCTAGAGGAAAAATAAAGGAGGAAATCTTCATGACATTGGACTTGGCAATGATTTCTTAAATATGACACCAAAATCACAGGAAACAAAGCAAAATAGACAAACGGGACAGCATCAAACTTAAAAACTCTTGTGTATCAAAGAACACAATCAACTGAGTGAAAGGCTGTCTATAAAATGGGAGAAAACGTTTGAAAATCATGTACCAGAAATGTATTAATATCCAGAATATGTAGACAGCTCCTACAACTCAGCAACAAAAATCAAACAACCCAATTAAAAATAGGCAAAGGACTTGAATAGATGTCTCCAAAGATGAAATGCAAATGGTTAACGAGCATATGAAAAGATGCTCAACACCACTAGTCATCAGAAAAATGTAAATCAAACCATAATCAGATATCACTTCATTCCCATTAGGATGGCAACTAAAAAAAAAAAAAAAAAAAAAAAAAACCTCAGAAAATAACAAGTGTTGGCGAAGATGCGGAGAAATTGAAACCCATGCCCACTGTGGGGGAGACTGTAAAATGATGCAACCACTATGCATCACAGATTGTTTCCTCAAAAAATTAAAAACAGAACTGCCATATGATCCACTAATCCCACTTCTGGGAATATATCCAAAAGGATTAAAAGCAGAGGTTTGAAGAGATGCTTACAAACCCATGTTCACCGTGGCACTAGTTACAGTATCCAGGGTGGGGAAGCAGCCCAATGTCTACCAACAGATACACCGACACACAAAATGTGGCAAGTACGTATACTACTGGAATATTATTCAACCCTGACAAGGAAGGAAACCCTGGCACACAGCACAACACGGCTCACACCCTGCGGACAGCGTGCTGAGTGAGACGGGCCAGTCATAGAAAGACCAACACTGTGTGACTGCACTTGGGCGAGGTGTCCACAGTATGAAATTCATAGAAGCAAAAAGTACAAGGTGGCTCCCGGTGGCTGGGGGAAGGGAGGAGGGCAGCTGTTTAGAGCGAGTAGAGTTACAGGTTTTGCAAGAGGAGATGTTCTGGAGATCTGTTTCACAACAATCTACTGAACTGTACATTTAAATGGTTAAAATGATAAATTCCATGTTAGGTTTTTTTTTTTACCACAATTTAAAAAAAAGAACAGCGACAATCCTAGAACTACTTAAAGATGAGTCACGATCATTTACATCTAGATCTTGTAGAACTTCTTTTCACCTTTATTCATCTTTGTTCTAATCAAATGTGGAAGTCTTTTTTTAATATCCCTTGGAGCCAGAATATTTAAGAGATTATAAATAGACTATATATGTATATAAAACAAGAAAGCTAAGGAGAGCTTCACAGTGGGTCTGAAATGTTATCCGTTGAAATTCCATTTCCTTTCCAATTTAGCAATCGATGATTAAACGCTTCAAGGACTTGCTTGGCCATTCAGGGCCTGGACAGCCTTTCACTACTCAAATCTTTGCAAAGCACCCAAAATACGAGAGTCTTGAAGGCTGGGCCATGTCTTCACCTCCCCCAGTCCATGAGCACCTCCAAATTTGTTGTTGTTGTTGTTCAAAGGTGCGATTAAAGGCGCGATATTATGTGTATAGACTTACATCATCTTTGATCTCTGTTCTCTCTCAAGGTCACGACAGTCCCTGGTGTTAGGCTGGGAACTTGAGAGTCTCTAATTTCACAACATTCGGGCAGCCTTTAGCATTTTGGGATTCATTGCTGTGATAGAAACATCAGAACAAAAAATAGTAAGAAATGCAGTATGATCACGGCTTCATTTACTCCTATTTGTGCCATCCAAGGAACTTTTCTTTCTTCCTTTCCTGCTTTCCTCCTTCCTTCCTTCCTTCCTTCCTTCCTTCCTTCCTTCTTTCCTTCCTTCCTTCCTTCCTTCCTTCCTTCCTTCCTTCCTTTTCTTTCTTTCTTTCTCTTTCTCTTTTTCTTTCCTTCTTTCCTTTTCTTTCTTTCTTTATTTTCTCACTAAAAATACTGCACCTTACTTTTGTCTCCCAAGGAGGAGAGTCATCGCTCAAAGAGGAAGAGCTTTTCTAACTTTAAAACACTTGTTGTACCTAATGAAGTGTTTTTTATAGCATCTAATCAAAGAGGAGACTCATAAGAGGGACTTGATGAAAAGGGCCCCAGGCTGCATAAAAGACCTTTTGGAGAAAAGCACTTTGCATGCATGTTCCATTAACCTTGGCTTTGCAAAGGGCACCACATGATAGGAGGGAGTAGAAACCGTCTGAGAATTGAGCTTGCAGCTGGTTGGCATATAAACCATAATCTTTAAAAAAAAAAGATTTTACTAACCTGGCTGGTGTGGCTCAGTGGATTGAGTGTCAGCCTGTGAACCAAAGGATCGCTGGTTCAATTCCCAGTCAGGGCACATGCCTGGGTTGTGGGCCGGTGCCTGGTTGGGGGTGCACGAGAGGTAACAAAACGTTGATGTTTTTCTCCCTCCCTTCCCCTCTCCCTGAAAATAAATAAATAAAATCTCAAAGATTTTACCTCAAGGCATGTGCCCTGACCAGGAATCTCAAAGATTTTATTTATTTATTTTTAGGGAGTGGGGAAGGGAGGGAGAATGAAAGGGAGAGAAACATCAGTGTGTTAGAAAAACATTGATTGGTTGCCTCTCACACAGGCCCAACCCAAGACCTAGGCATGTGCCCTGAGGGGGAGTCAACAGGTGACCTTGACCTTTTGTGTTGCTGGACAGTGCTGAACCAAATGAGTCATGCTGGCCAGGGCAAACCATAATCTCTTGAATGACTCCCAGAGATTAAGGTTGGCCAATTTTAGCCTCATAAACTTCCCCAGGTTGGGAGGCCCTGCCTCCAAGACCTGCATCTCTTTGAAACTTTGAAAAGATCTGAGTCACAAAAAGCTTCACAGATCATACATGGAAGAGAAGCAGGTATTTAAGAGAAGCAGGTAGCTCCTGTTTTTCCATTCTGCTCACACAGCAGTAACTGATAATCTCCTGTACTCTCTGCATCTCTTTTGATCCACTCACTGTTTGGGAACAATGACTCACAGAAGTCTGAATGATAAGGGTAGAGATCTGGGCTCTGACGCCAGAGCAGCAGCTGGGAGGAAGGACAGAGAGGATTTGCAAAGGGCAGTGAGAGGACGGACTTTCCACCCAGTTGGGCAGAGGACACCTGGGTTCCCTGTCCCTTTAGCTCTTCCTTGATTTCTTTAGAAAGCCGAGGTGGGGGGTGGGGGAAGAGCAAAGAAAAAAGTAATAAACAAAAGAGGTTGCCATTTTAGATTGGATGGTCAGGGTATCACTGATGTGATATTTGAGCAAGAAAATGAAAAATGTCCTGGTTATTCATATTATTAACATCCTGGGGAAAAGCTTATTACATGTTTGTTAAATTAATGATTACTACTCATTCACAACAGCCTTGGAAACTTCTCTCCCTCTCTCTCTCCACAGCAACAAATTCTGTTGGCTTCATGTTCACATGTGGAATCCATGCAGTCTCAGCTTCCTCTCTCTGCTTTGTAAACCAGAGCCATCTACCCAGGTCACCTGCTTCTAAATTTGTCCCCTCTCAGCTGTTCTTCACATAGCAGCTACAGTGATTCACCTGAAGCCTAAGTCAGGTTAAGTATCTCTCTACTCATAACCCTTGAATGGCTTCTTATCTTACTCTACTTAAAAATTAAAAATTATCTAAATGATCTAGAAGTCCCTATATGATCACCCTTGCCTGGACATCCTTTGTGGCCTCATCTCCTACCCCCTCCCTTTGCTCAACCTGTTGACTTCCTTGTTGTTCCTGGAACACATCAAACATATTCCCACCTCAGGACCTTTGCACACGTGGTTCACTTTGCTTGGGGCTCTCTTGCAGAACCACATGGTTCTGTCCCTCACTTCTGTAAGGTCTTTGCTCAGATGTCACTTTATTAGATGGGCTTTTCTGGCTGCCTTATTAAAAATAGCAAACTACCCCTTCCATACCCCAACACTTCCTGTCCTTCTGGTCTATATTTTTCTTCATAGCACCTTCCAGTAGTTATCATTTTATATATTTATTTGTTTATTTTCTGCATCACACAAAAATACACATATGCTAGATTATAAGCTCTGTGAAGTCGAGCATATTGTTTTTGTCCGCTGTCTTTTATGCTGCCAGTTTCAAAAACACTTTCTGGCACATAGTAATTACCATAAATAGCAATTTGAATGAATAATTCAAATTAAAGTGAAATATTATTACAACTAAAACCACATGCCTATAAGAATAAATCAATGATGATAATAGCTATGCTGGACTGTTGGGTTATAGGGTAATATTTTAATTCTCTTTTCTGAATTTATTTTAAGGCAGTTGCATTATTTCTGTACATTTTAAAAAATCACTATTATCTGCATATTGTAATTAGACACCCTAGTGCTAAGTCAAATGTTTCCTTAAAAGGTTTTTCAAATTCGCTTAATAGATCTTACTCGAAGTGATACAAATGCACAATGCGCAGATACATCTTAATCCCAGGAAATTTTAGTGGTCTTCTGATTGCAATTCCCCATAAATGGACCACATTTTTCAAATAAACTTTTTATTTTAGAGCCCTTTTAAATTTACAGAAACATTGCAAAGATAGCACCGAGTTCCGATATAGCCCACACCCAGTTTGCCGTGAAGAACATTTTGCATTCATGTGCCACATTTATTATAACCAATGAACCGATATCGATACACGATTATTCACTAAAGCCAATACTCTCTTTAGATTTCCTTAGTTTTTACCCAATGTCCTTTTTGGTGGTTGTTCCAGGACCCCATCCGGGATATCACAACACATTGAGCTGTCCTGCCTCCTTCAGCTCTTCTTGGCTGTGACACTCACCGACTTCCCCGGTTTTCAATGACTTGGAAGGTTTTGAGGGATATTTTGTAGAATGTCCTTCTGCTGGGATTCGTCAGATCTGTGTCCTATAAGAGGACTGGGTTTGTGGGGTTTGGGGGAGGGCCATCACAAAGGGCCATTCTCAACACATCGCATCAAGGGGAAGTGCCATTGACTTGTCGCTACCGGTGTTAACTTTGATCACCTGGGCAAGGGAGCCTTTGCTCTGAGTTATTTTTATTTAGCAATAAAGAAATAATTTCTCTAGAATAAGCAATTTGTTTGCATAGGTTTTATTATTTTTGAAACATTTTAAAGACACTTGTCACATACCAGGCACTGTTTGAAGCTTAGCATGTGTCATCTCATTTTAACTGCACAGCAACCTTACAAAGTAGATAACACTCCCATTTTACAAAAGGGAAAACTGAGGCACAACAAGGTTAAGGGCCTTGTCCAGTGCTGGATAGCTAGTCAGTGGCACAGGCCACCTGGAAGCACAGCGCTTGTTCTGAACTGCTAGCTCATACACGAGGAGAGAGAATTTATCGCCATAAATGGAGCACATTAATTCTTTTAAAAGTTTTTATCTTTGCAGTACATAACAGTGAGATTTAGCTCCTAAAGTAACCTCTTAATGGATATGCCTCCCTCTGGATAGTCAGTTCCAACTCCAGCCAACCCAGCGCTCTGAAGCTCCATCCACTGTGGGCACTCTCACCATGCACGGAGGTGGAACACTCGGGTCCTCTATAGAAGGAAGCCCAGCCCGGCTAGCACGGCATTCCAGGCCTCCCTGGGCAGCATCCTGCACGCTGCATGCTCTCTCCGAAGCGGGTCACCCACCGTGCCCAGCGCACCTGCTCTCCCTGCTGCCGCTGCCCTGAGTGTCTTTCTCTCTGTATGTTTTCTTAAATTCACTGACCATGAGTCTGCAGAAACTTCCTGCAGCGGAAATAACTTCCCTCTTCTCTTTCTTCCCACCAGACCTGGTCCCTAGACCACAAACTTGACTCATTCTGCCTCCAAGTTTTGTACATATTTAATATCCTCTCTTAAACTCTTGGCTTCTGGAGGCTTAGATAACTTACCTCGCAGCAGTATGCCTTCCAGAATCGGACCTCAATAAATGTGGAATTGAATCGGGCCAGTTCAGATTTTAAAATACCAACTGTTTGACTGACTCATTTACTTCTTGCTTCTGAGTGGCATTATCTGCCTATACATCTATTCTTCCAATATTACCAATGAGATTTCTCTTTGCCCTCATGTTTTATCCAGGGCTTCATTGAAGCTGACAGATCAGTAATGCGTGGTTAGATTCATGGGTCTGGCCTCCTCCTGCTCTTTCTGACTGAGGGGCTCCTTGTATCTCTATTTTTGAAATAATGCAAGAGCTGGACCATTCTGTCCCTGATGTCTGTGTCATCTTGGGCTGGTTTCACAAACCCTCTGAGCCTCTCTCACAGGGTGTTTGTAAATATTATTAAGATCAGGAATAGAAACCCCTGACATAAATAGTCGTGAGTGTTAACAGGGGTCGGGACTCTCTGTAAGTGTTATGTATACAACTTGTTCAATCCTCATAACAGACTTATGTGGTAACTGCCCATCCCCACTTTCCAGTGTGGTAAAATGAGGCACAGGGAAGTTGAGCAGTACATCTAATGCTAGGCAGAGGGTGAGGAGCAGACCTAGCATTTGGATTCAGGACTGTCAATGCTAAAACTAAAACGTTCTCTCTTTAGATGGTAAAGAGAGAGAATGTCGACAAGAGATGACCCAAGGCCATTGCTGTCTCCCATTTACTTGGGTTCTGAAAAAGAAAACAAATTCAGCAAAAACTGAGTGTCTAATATATTTAAGGCCTGAGCTAGATTCTTGCAAAGTCAACACAAATCATGATGTGAATACTGAGTTCTTTGTGACTTAAGATCTCTTTCAACTCATCTCTCACCATAGTGAAAACCTAGTTCCTACATGAGTGACCACGCTTCACTACTTACTGCTGCCGCGGACACTGAGCACTGGGCCTTCCAGTCCGTTAGGGTAGATGCCTGGGTCGTGCAAGCTCACGCTCTTCGCTGCACTGACGGAAACCCCACAGGCCACCTTTAGGAGTCCGGAAATGAGCGGCTGGTCCTAGGATATAAACTGACAGTAAATTCCAGCCTTGTTAATCAAATTCTAGCAATTCGTCATGACTCCATAAACAGAACATATTATTGACAAAAACTGCCTGGACCTCTCAAACATGGTGCTGTGGCGTGGAAGGTGCCGTGAGCTACAGAAAAAAACATGCTGGTAGCTAGCGAATTTGGTAATGCCATCTTTGCTTGCACCAGCTAAGAGCTGGGAGGTGTTTCTGCTTTTGGTTTCACTTTAAACAAATCTGTGACTTAGGGGTAGACCTGTGATCCTCAACCAGGGGTGACTTTTGTCCTCAGAAGACACTTCTGGTTGTTACCAGTGGGGAGGGTCACTGCTAACATCAAGTGCATAGAGGCCAGAGATATTGCCAAACTTCTGACAATGCACAGAGCAGCACCTACGGTGAAGTATTATGCAGCTCAAAATGTCGATTGTGCTGAGATCGACAGACCCTGGGGTAGCCCCATGTTCGATTCTTCCATTCAATGGTGAGAACGTAACAGAGCAACACTTGAAAATTTTACATGTTTGCCCAAGTGCACACCACATGCAAACATGTAGGCCTTCGGAACTCGTTTTCAGTCCCCTTCAGCATCGAGGTTACACATGTCCTAGGAAATGGGTGGATGGGAAGGACAAACACTTAAATGCACACTAGCCTCTCCTGTCTTGAGTTTCTCTTCTCCCCAAGCCCTGTTTAAAGTTTTTCCGACATCAGTGATGTCTCTTCTCAGCACAGGGCTAATCAAAACTTAAGGAAGAAGAACCCAGTTTAAAACAATGCATAAAATGCATCATTCCAGGCTCTTCGCAGTCAAGGAGGGAAAGAGGACAGGCACCAACTTCCTCCACTATAGGTAGGTTTGTGTATGATATTTCAAGGCCAGACTAGGGCCTTCTTCTGATTCTCCATCACCCTACCTTCTGCTCATAACGACCCCCATCACAAAATGATATACTTTAAGAAAAAATTAAAAAGTGTTCCTTAAATTATAAAATTTGAGACTAGAAAATAAAAAGAAAATGGTTGTTAATGAGCTTCGTCTAAAGTCCCTCAAACTTAAGACATCTATCACATTTACTACTCGCAGAGAATAAGAAACACATTTATAGACATGTAATGGTTATTTATGACAATTCCTCCCCTTGCCTGTGCATCGGTAGTTTCTTCGTTTCTTTCCTTTCCTTCCACTTGTTCCCCATTCAGTCTTCCTTTCCACAAACACTCCCTGGGGCATCCTGCTGTCTTCTGCAGAGAATCCAGAGAAAGTGAGAACATTCCCATCTCACCGGACCCCAGAGCTCCATCCTCTTCCCTCTCCTTGTTTGGAAGGGGAGGGGTCTCTTTTCATAGGGTGAGGTCCAACCTGGAGAAACGGGAGCAGAACTTTCTGGTTAGGAATATGTGAATAGCACCCAAGAGAGGTTCCCCCAAACCCACCACTCCTGTATTCTACTGAGTGTTCCTTCCAGAAGTGCTGCTTTTTGCTAACCTGCTCAGATGAGCTTCTATTGGCTTTTAATAAAACCAGGAAGATCTGTCCCACGTTGCGAAAGCAGTTTTCAGCTCTCTGCATTTGCGTGCTAAACGTTAAAGTGAGGAAGCGGCGGGGGCGACGGATGACAGGGGCTCGGATTAGGGTGGACGTTGAAATTCTGTGAGCCTGTTTGGCAATAATATTTCCCCCTCTCGGCCTCTGTAGCCGCCTGTGCACCAACCAAACAGCTACCTCCGTCCCCTGCGGTCAGCGTCGGGACCTTTCCAGACCCGGCTGAGTGTGTCTGCGTCTTCGTGCCTGCCTAAGTCTCAGGAAGCAGTATTTCTGGAGGCAAAAAGGTACTGTTCAGCTCCAAAATTTCCTCCCCACGGTACCAGGAAAGTGCCAGCCCTCCGCCTCCACTCTGAGAAGGCTTCAGGGTTGCCTGGGCTTTGCTAATAAAAGCGGAAAGTGTAAATGGCTTGGTGATGACTGGCTTTCGCCCTTGGTCGGAGAAATGAGATCACGATTTTCACCGACAGAAACAGCCGCCGCAGCCGCCGCATTCCCTCCCAGCGCGGATCCCGCATTACATCACCGGTGAGCTCTGGCTTGTTGGGGGGAGAGGAGGTGTCGCCAGGGACTCAGCCCCAGACCTAGGACAATACACCGGGAATGACAAGGATAAAGGGGGAGGGGGCGCGGGAGGGATAGAAGGGAAAAGCAAGACCAGGCTTCCCCTCACTGCCCCGAGAGTGACTTCGAGAGGCGGGGGGTGCTGCGAGGGCGCTCCATCTCTAAGTGGCCGCCCCCCAAATCCGCATCCCGCACCGTGCCGCCCCCCTCCCCAGGAGCCCTCAACTCCCAATTCCAACAAAAACCGACATCCAAAGCTGCCGGCAGAGCTGCCTTGAGAGGCCCCAGGGGGACGGCAGAGACGCTCCCGGGACTGGGAGGACTCCAGGCGCCCGCATCTGGTGGGAGTGGGCGCAGCGGTCGCCGCTGCGCCCCCGTCCGGCTCAGCCGGCGGTGCCTCCCCCGCCAGGATACGGCAGCCGGAGGCGGGAGGCGGAAGCGCCTCCTCCCCGCCCGGAGCCGACCCGGCGGCGGAGGGGGAGGAAGGCGCCTTACCTCGCCCCCGATGAAGGGCGGATCATGCCATGGCAGCACCGGCGAGCGACAGCGGCAGTGGCGGCGGAGGCGGCGAGCGAAGCCCAACGAGCAGCCCCGGGAGCTCGACCAGAGCCGGGGGCGCTGCGGCAGGAGCCCGGGACAGCGGGGACTCGGGAGGCCGAAGCGCAGTGGTGACAGTGCCCGGTCTCCCTCCGTTCGAGGACTACGAGTGCAAAATCTGCTACAACTACTTCGACGCGGACCGGCGCGCTCCCAAGCTCCTGGCGTGCCTGCACACCTTCTGCCAGGAGTGCCTGAGCCAGCTGCAGCTCCGCGCCGCCGCTGCCGCCGCCGCCGCCGCGCCTGAGCGCCCGCCGCCTTGGCACAGCCCGCCCGGCGCCATCGCGTGTCCCGTGTGCCGCCACCGCACGCCGCTGCCCGACAGCCGCGTGCACGGCCTGCCCAACAACACCAAGCTCGCCGAGGCCTACCCGCTGGCCCTGCGCGCCGCGCACGACCCGCTGCCCCCGGACCGCCTCCCGCCGTTGCCAGCTCGCCGCCCAACCTCCGCGCCGGCCCCGCCGCCCGCGCCGGCCCCGGCGCCGCCGCTGCCCAGGGAGGAAGACGCCCGCGGGCCACGCGCCCGCGCCGCCCTGCGCGCCCCGGGCGCCTACGAGAGCTGCCACAACTGCAAGCGCGCGGCACTCACCGCTGGCTGTGTGTGCGTCGTCTTCTCCTTTCTCTCCATGGTGGTGCTGCTATTCACCGGCCTCATCTTCGTCAACCACTACGGCGGCGGGGGCGGTGGGGCATCCCCCGGCGGCGGGGCGCCCCCTGGCGCGGCCCCAGCTGCCGGGTCGCCCTCACCCGTGGGGCCCATCTGCCTGTCGGTGGCCAGCATTCTGGCACTCTTCTCGGTTGTTGTCACTTGGCTCATCTGCTGGCTCAAGTACCGACCCGAGGGCGCGGCCGCCGGCTCCGTCGGGGGCGGTGGCGGTGGCCGGAGGACGCGGGCGGCGGGTGGAGTGCGGAGGAGCGACACGTAGTCAGGGCACACGCCCGGTCTCCAGCACGCGTGCACCTTCAGCCTTGCGAGGCCTGAGAGGAGGGGGCCTCTGGCTCCGTGCGCTCGAGCTTCTCCACCCCGTCCCTGCGGCCCCCTGACGCGCACCCTCTAGTCGCCCCGCCACGACGGGACCTCAGTTTCCAGCCTCTCGGGCTTTCCACGCCCCGCCTCCTCCGCCCTGGGCCAGAGAGAGAAATCGAGGAGGCGGAGATGCTACTGGGGAGTCCATCTCCCCGACAGTACAGTATGAACCTCTGCTTCGTGCACCACCGTCGTCGTTGCCAGAGTGCTCAGCCATCCCTCCCAGAGTCCGAGTATTTGCAAAGGGAGCTGGAGAGGGGAGTGGGACCCCTGCCGCTCCGCCTGAACGCTGGTTTTCTGCCTGCGGTGACTTCAGAGTTTAAGGGTGCAGGCACGCGCGCGCAGAGAGCTACAGCAGTCGTGAATGCACTTGCATTGTTCAGAAGAATGAATGAGATGTAAACGGGAGAAGAAGGTTTCCCCGCTTTCTGGCGGCCCTGGAAAGTGGGTAAGCTGGAGCGCTGAGAGCGGCGTCCACTCCCCGCCGGCACCGCACCGGCCGGAGCTGGGCGGCTGGCGGGGCGCAGCAGCGTCCGGTAACTCTGCGAGATCCCGCAGGTGCGCGGCGCGCGTGCGCGCTCCGGTTTGCGGGCTGTTGCAGCGGAACGGAGGTGGCGGGGCGCACCAGGCGGTGGATCTTGCTACCCACCGTGTTGCTACCCGCAGAGCCCCCAAAGTCCTGGAAACTGGGCTCGTGGAGACTCCCGGTGGTTTTATTCACGGCATTACCACCAGGGAGTCACTTACTCCTCTGTAACTGGACTCAGGGAGCTTCAAGAGCTGGTTCTCCCATCTTCTCTCAAAACTGACTGACTGTTGCCCCCACCTGGAAGATACTGAGAGCTATTCACGCAGAGTAGAAACTGCAGGCTTTCCTCTCCTTTTTTCTTTATTTCATTTTTTAAAAATAATTTATTTAAGAATATATAAACCTGGAAATTCTGTGCGTTAAAATTTCCAGAAAAGATGTTTGATAAGCAGTAACATTCCTTCCGTACCTCCAGTCCAAGTACATTTCGAAATTAGCAGAAATAAAAGCGTGTTGGTAACTAATTCAAGATTTTGTACTGTGAAACCACTAATGACTTTCAACTACTTGATAAAATATAAAATAGTGCCCAAAGACTAAACGGACAAGTTTTCCTTCCTTTGATTACAAGTATATATAAAACACTTACCAGAAAAATATTATTTTGAATTTAGCTATTTGATACTGGAGATCACTAGGTTCAGATCCAGTCACATTAAATGAAAAATAACACATATTCTGATTTTGTAGCCAAAAAACCTGAACTGCAATGTGTCTTACAGGTGGATTTGATGCCTTTTTAAAGAAACAAAAACCTCCACCTGTTGCAAATGTATTTTATATGAAAACTTTGTCTTATTCCAAATTTCAAAGATGTTCTGTACCTAAACATTACAGAAGCGACTGAAGGTGTGCTGTTACTCCTCGTGTATTTACTCAAGCTGTCTGCATGATATCGTGACACTATTCTAGTATCTGAACTCGAACGAACATTTGTGTCTGTCCTAGAGAGCAGTCATGTACTGGCCATTGGAAAGTGGCATCACTCCGATTCAGGGGTTGCTATATGATGTGTTTTATGTCTGCGTTGTCTTAATTAAAAACGAGAAGCATTTATAGAAAAAAAACTATTTTCATGAAATTTATTTCATGGGGAAATTGCTTCAAGTTATTTGTGTGGTCTTCCTGAAGTACATTTTTCATCCAAATCCTAATTTCACGTTCTAAATGGGGCTGATATCACACATGAGAAGAATGTACTATGCTGGGGTGGGCATTGCATGGAATTGCTTCTAGTCTTTTTTTTTTTTAAGATTTTATTTATTTTTAGGCAGAGGGAAAGGAGGGAGAGAAACATGGATGTGTGGCTGCCCTTTGTGCGCCCCCTACTGGGGATCTGGCCCACAACCCAGTCATGTGCCCTGACTGAGAATCAAACGGGAGACCCTTTGGTTCACAGGCCCGTGCTCAATCCACTGAGCTACACCAGCCAGGGCTGTTTCTAGTCTTTAACAGGACTCCTGAGGGCCCAGTGAAATCTGTTGCATTCTGGAGGGAAAAGTGGCCGACCCATCCATTACTATAACATTAACTAAAAGGTATTGCCAGATTTTGTTCTCAGATTCTGTGAAATGTTTCCAGGTTCTTACCTCTAAGAATTACATTTCAGAGATTGGTTTTAATTTGTACCTCCAACAAGTGACTTGTATTACTCCTATTTTTATTTTTTATTCTTTTGTTCACTTCACAAGTGCTGCGACTCTGTTCTCATTCACAACTGTTTAGTTGTGCGAGTGTATCTACACATGTATGTGTGTGTATATGTATGTATGTCTGTGTATACACTAGCAACAGAACTTGGCTTTGTGGATGTAACCATGTATACCTGTGTGTACACACATTTGTTACTTCATTCCATTAATTTGGCAACCTGAAGTCTATTTAAACTTACTGTGGGGCCAGCTTGCTCCTTGTAGAGTTTATTTGTATTCCACAGAGGAGGATCCACCAATGCCATAAACTAAATTATTCCATATAAATGAGAAGGGCATCTTTAAATTGTCCCAGTCACAATGCAAGACACATTCTGCTTCTTCCATAGGTTGCACATGTAAATTTCTTATAATGAAAAGTTTGAGTTAGAATACTTTAAAATCAAACAGATACAATTAATAGCCCAGCACCTAAACATGGAGAGGTTATTTTTCTTGGCTGACTGTGTTTATTCATTTCTGACTTTCCGAGAATCGAGTGGCAGGATGGATTCTGGTTTCTAGTGGTTTTCTGATATTCTGGCGCCCCCATATTCTTCAGGTATGGTTTAATTATCTCTGCCTACATCACGTGGGAAGTCCTGGTACACCAATACCTTAGCCAAAGCAGGTGTTTAGGAAGTAATCGTTAAAATGATTGGTGAGTTGTCTGAAGGGCTCCTGGTGGCAGGGAGGTACTCTTCTCCCCATGGAAATTCTCATCTTCTTGGAAGCTCATGTTTCAGTCCTGGACACATCTCTAGCCCATGATTTTGAACTACCAGTAAAGTCACTGTGAAAAGCCAGACCTGCTCAGCCTGCACACTTGCTCAAAAAGCCATGGTCCCCATGGCCCAGGTTCTGCCCAGGTCCTGGGGACTGCAGATTGGAGTTGTCATCATGCTTCCAGAGAGTCTAAATTTCAAGTGAAAAAACTCATCTTGCAGGTGATGAATTAAATCCTCGGCCTCTGAATGCAACATGATTTCGTGAACAGTGTGCACAACCAGAAGAAACGTTGGGTTTGGGGTCTAAAGACTAGTAACTGCATCCAGGAGATATGAGTCTAAATACTGGTTCTCTCCTTTCTTGGAAAGACCTTGGCATGTAGTTCAGCCTTGTTAAGCCTCAAGCTTCTCATCTATAAAATGGGAACACAAACTATCAGTCCTGCTTGCCTGGTGCAAGGATTTGTACATACACGACAGTGTATCGGTGAAACTGAGGCTTTGGAAACTGAAGCTTTCTGTGGATCCGTGGCCATGTTCTCATTCACATCTCCATGGGTCTAACATCACCTCCCCAGAGAGGCTTGCCAGGACCACTCTATCCCAAATGACTATTGAAATTTTATTTTCTCCCTAACACTTATTCCTGTCTGGAATGGTCTTATGTGTTATATTCTTTATCTCAGTCTCCTGCAACCAAAATGTGAAAAACAAGGAAGCACACTTGTCTGCTCACCCACTCTATTCACAAAGCCTTAGCCGGTCCTCAGCACACGGTAAGTGGCACATAAATATTCTGCTGAGTTGGCTGAATGGGAAACTCTTCACTGACTGTTAAGCAACTTGGCTGTCCTGCAGTAAATCCTGAGACCCCGGCTGACTTAGTTGCTTTCCCCTACTTCATGGGGATTTGTAAAAGGTGAAGAAATATACACAACCCCCCTTTGAGTTTTGAAAAAAGTCAGTGCTATCGTGGTGAAACTCTTACTGCATTATATTAGTGACAGGCGCCACTGGACAGACCAAAGAACATTTGGCTTCCATTTCCCATCATTTTCTGCACTGTGAGATTTCAAGATATGACTCCTTTTGGCTTCCTGCCTATATGAGCACATCTGCACCATCCTCTCCAAAGCTAACAGCACCTGCATAGTTCGAACAAGCTTACACTGCAGTGAAATTACCCACAATACGGAGAACAAGACCCGTTAAATTTCACATTATTTGTTACTTTCCATATGGTTAATTCTTCCCCCTTTGCCATTTAAAATAAATTACCCTTCATAGACTTGCTGAATTTACAATGTCAATAACTGAGTAATCTCCCATTATCCTATAATCCAGCTCATATCCTCTTTATTTAATCATTTGCTTCCCATTAGCTAGTATTTGTATTTTAAATTTCTGCGATAATACAAAGATTATTAAATTCATGTCATGGACAATGGACTGCCCCCTGCTAAGTATGCACTTACACTTCTTCCTTTGAAATAATGTTTTCATTGTGTATGTTAGAGTGTAGAATTGATGAATATCTACTATTTACTACTGTAACTATTTCTTTTTTTTGTTTTGTTTTTTAAATTTCATTTATTTATTTTTAGAGAGAGGGGAAGGGAGGGAGAAAAACATCAATGTGTGGTTGCCTCTCGTGTGCCCCTCACCAGGGACTTGGCCCGCAACCCAGGCATGTGCCCTGACTGGGAATTGTACCAGCGACCCTTTGGTTTATAGGTCAGTTCTCAACCCACTGAGCCCCACCAGCCAGGGCTCTTTACTACTGCAACTATTTCTGAAAATTGTGTTAGAAATGGCTGTAGCCAGATCTGAGTTCAAAATTACGTGAATGAAGAAAATGTGAGAGATTTTTAAAATCTATCTTTCACTTGATTTTCACTTGATTGCTCTTATTAAAAAAGATTTGTGATGATATGGTGATATACACCATCAGCATTGTTTCTATCCATCAAAACCTTAAGGCTCTTGTTCTCTTATGCAAAACTAAAATATGCCAAAAAGAAGCAAGTTTGTGTCTGTGATAAATTTACAATCACTCCCAATGAAAAGATACATTGTTGGCAGGTAAAAGTAATTCAACATCCAACTTTCAAGAATATTCCTAGGAGTTCAGGGAATGAGCACACTTCCTTTAGAAAAAAAAATGCCTTTGCATGTAAAATTGGGTTATCTCTGGTTTAGAAATACCTCATCTCCATGGGATGGAAGAGGGAGAGGGTTGAAGTGGGGGAAAGGGGGTAGAGAAAATATACAACAAAGTTCTAGCTCCTGCTATTATAAAACCACATCAAAAAAATGAACAGAAGAGAAAGTGTCTAATCAACACAAAGACAGAACACTTTTATTTCAACAGAGAATATTTCAGGAACCATGGTAATATATGGTGGCTCAGCTGTCTCCTACCACCATGAAATGTATCATTTCTATACGTTCATCATATATTATTTACAAGTATATTCCACTCTGTGTGCATTTGAAAATATTCTGTAGTCAAACTTGACAGGTGGGGAGCAACTGCACCTGACTTTAGTTTGGGGGAAGGATTACTTCCAATTAAGAAGTGGACAGTGACTGCTTGGGAAGAAAATGTGGGACCCAGCTCTGCAAGGCAAACGATTTGTCCCTGGAGCCCATTTCTTACTAAATTCAGACACAGCAAACTTACTTCCTGATGCGAGCCTTAGCGGAGGTTCTCGATGGCTGGCCGCAGGTTAGAATAACCTGGAGAGCTTTATTTTTTTTTTTTTAAGTGAAAACAACACACACACACTCCAGCAAAAAGGCGGCCCTGACCGGGGTGGCTCAGTTGCTTGGGCGTCCTCCCGCAAAGAGGGACGTCACCGGCTCCATCCCGGTCAGGGCACGCGCGCCAGGCGACCTACGGAGGCAACTGATCGAAATTTCTCCCACACGTAGACGTTTCTCTTCCTCTCTTTCTTCCTCCCTTCCCTCTCCGCCAAGAATAAATAAATAAAATATTTTAAAAACGCGGAAGCCCCCCCAGACACATATTTACTTGGTCTGGGTTGGGGGTGGGGAGGGGAGGCGCTTCGGGATTTCTAAAAAGCGCCCCAGGTGAGTCTGCTGTGCAGAAACTTGGAAAGCCATTATACTTCCGAGAGAATTTATTGAAAGGGCGACCCTCTCCCTAGTCTCGCGTTCACGAACTGAGCGCCGCAGGTTTCTTACGAACGGGGAGATCGCGGGCCATGCTCGGACTGGGGAGGCGGATAGCTATTTAACGACTGTTCTCGTCTCGACACAGTGTGTCTGTCTGTCTCTTCTCTCTTCCCTCCCCACTCCCCTGTTGCCTCTGTATCCCCAGGAGAGTTAAGTAACTATTTGCATCCCCATTTCGAGTGCTGCTTCCTCTCCTAACGTGGGCGGGGGGACCTCTGTGCCTCTGCGTTTTGCAGGCTTTTTGGGGGAGCTCCCCGCGCCCCCGAAAAATCGGCAGTGCTTTCCATGTCCCATGAGTCATCAAAATCCAGCGACAATGTGGGGATTTGAGGGCGGATTATGAGGATAACCAGGGAAGTCTCAAGGTTAAAGTAACAAACCCTCGCCAGCGACAGCTGTGGGTGTCATCGCCAGGGACAGCTGACGGGGGAATCTGCCGGTCGCCAACAGGTGCGGACGAGCAAGCAGATCCAGCTCGCAGAGAGCCATGTCTTAAAATATTCCCTAGGAGAGTTATTCTTTTCAAAGTCCCTTTGGACTAGCCGTTCAGCGTGCAAATTAACTCCCTCTCTTGATACAGGTGGATTCGCGCCAGGCCCAGCCGGCCACGGTCGATGGAGGAGGGGAGAATCACCTCGATCTCTCTCCGTTTGGTCGCAGACGCCCGCGGTGGCTCCAAGCCAGGGGAAAAGCGGAGTCGCCGGGCGTTAACTGCTGACCCCGCTCGCTCCTCGAGGACCGCGGGAGGCAGCCACCGGACAGGTTCCCAGGGGCGGCTCCCGGGTCCGCGGGGTGGAATCCTGAGGCAACGGGCATCTCTCCACCCACCTGCGCCCACAGCTGGAGCCTGTCCTTGTCGCAGCCCTAGGCGCGGGCCAGGAGAAATCGAGATACAAGGACGCTGGCACAAGGCCACTTGTTGTGCGGGAGGCGTGGGGGCACCAGCTGGCACGCGTGAGAACAAGTGACCCAACCTCTCCGCGTAGCTTTTGTTTCGTGTTTGCATGGAGCCTGGTCTTCGGCCTCAACTCTCCGGATTTTGTGACACCCCCACCCCCCATTTCAGGGTCTAAAGGGCGTGTTATTTATGATCCGATGGGATATTTACCATCCTGCATGCCTACGGGCCCCTCCCAGCGCCCGTCCCAAACTCCGCCTTCGCACGGATTCTGAAAAGTTAGCCGAGACGCCCCAAATACCTGGGTTGAGAAGAAAAGAGACGTGGAGAGCGGTGGCTGCGGCAGCCTGTGCGGGGAGTGGAGACCGTGGGTTCAGTCCCTCATTGCCCTAATCCTGGCGCCCCACGCCGGGGTCTCCGCAAATCCAAGCCCCGAGGGGCTTTGAGAACCACACGCAGCCGCGTGTGTCGGTGTCCCCCACCGCTCTCAAAGATGCAAAAGCTGTCCTGACAAACCCTGCCCCTGCGGGGGGACCGGTCGTGCGACGTGAAGGCCGAGGGACAGAGCTTGCAAACTCCTTAGGAATCGTGGGGTTTCCATCAGTGGCGTCCTGGCAGTCTCCCAGCAGGGCTGCGCCTGCCTCCTACCCCAGCCAGACCTTCTACCACCGCAGGGAGGTCGAGGTCCTCGAGGTCTGTCACCTGGCTGTGACGACCTCAGGAAGCCCCGAGCGAACACTTCCACATAATGTAGCGGCGATCCGCGGGAAGGCAGGAAGACTCCGGTTCTTCTGCAAATATTCATCAGCTTCCCACCACGTGTCCCGCCCGAATTAGAGGCAGATTTGTGATGCTAACGTGTTTCAGATCCTTCTTGGCATAGAAACAGAGGCTGATAAATTCTCCCGGCGGGGGGGGGGGGGGTCAGGAAAAGGCTTGCTTAAAATACGGAAAAAAAAATTAGAAGTGAGATTATATCACTGGATGTGTTTTAAAAGGTGAAGTAAAATTTCAAATTCTTTTCAATGGAGATAAGACAAATTCCAGAAGCATCAAAGGTAACTTTTGTTGGAATTTATTTACAACCAGAACAAGACCAACAGCTAGAAGTAAAGTATTTAAGCAGGTCCCTGATCCCGTGCCTTGGGGTCTAATAGGGATGGTAGGAGGTAGGGCTTTCTCACCCAACAGGACTGGCAACATAACCATTGTCCCCAGTTTAAATCCTTGCTCTCCCGCTCCCTAAGCTATGTGAGGAGGGCAAGTTAATTAACCTCCCTGTGCCCCCTTATCCCGTATTAGCTAGATGTGATCTGGCTGTTTTGAGAAGTAAATTCATCTTTGCAAAATGCTGAGAACAATGCCAGCACCTACAAAATGCTCAATAAATACAGAATGTGCAAGTACTGAACAGTGTATATTATATTACATAGCACATCATATACTGGCAATGTGATATTGTCATACTACAGTAACCATAAAGTACCGTGAGAGTAAGATAATGTAATTATATATTATATCGCTCTTATCTCATTATATAATGGTAATGTGCCAGTGTCATTAAGTACTACTGTCGCCACATGACCGATTCCCCCAGTTCTGCCAAGAGAGTTTACTCAAGATGGGGGACCCAAGTAGCTGGTCCTAGGAGCGCCAGGCCTCTGGGCTCTCATGTTGTCAACCCCAGGACTCTGGACGTGTCCTCATAGAGGGCTAGACAGTGTGGTCTGCTTCCCGGGAGGGAGGCAGGGACAGGTGGTGGGAGAGATGGCTTAGCAGTCTGAGGTGGTGTGTGGAAGAGGGGCATCCCTAATCCCCACCCACTCTGGCACTTCCACAACTGGTACGTTAACAGTGTTTGTTCCAAGTGTCCAGTTTTTATTGACATCTATCTTTTTTCCCACCACCCTGCCCTTTTGCAATGTATAAATCCAACCTCTATTGTACTTTATTTTAACAGCAATGAATTTGAAAACCTTGGGAGCAAACCAAATAGAAATATTCTTAAATTAATACCAAATAATGTGACATATCTGGCATATACTGTTGTATTTCCCTCCCTGATGTCTTTTTCTGCCTCTCAGCCACCTGGATCCTGCTGTCCCCCAAGTGTCTTCTCCGCGGCCACATATTCTGGAACAGTGAAGTGGGGATTCAGGCCACTTCTCTCAGTACGAATCAGAAACAGTCATCCATCGTTGTCTAATATGAAGCCACCTGGACTGATGTCATTAGAATTCATTTGATCTGAAATATCTTAATCATGGTGTTTCTCCAGTAATTGGCCATTCTCTTTCCTCCTGCTTTTTTTTTTTTTTTTTCTTTTCAGTTTTGGAGCAGTCCTCTTTCTTTCCAGGAGATTTTCTTCTCTTTCTGTCTATAAAACCTTCTGTCCTGCTAATACTTCCTTCTCTGCGAGCTCAGAAAGCCTCTTTGATTGCACTCTCCCAGGGAGACCTTCCACTTTCTTCCTGAATGCCCCAGGGTCTGGCTTCTGTCCTCCCAAGTCATCCTCCCCCAGTGAAAATGCACTGTTTGCTCTTCTGAAATTTGGCTTCCTCACCAATCATAGTGGTAGAGTACAAGCCCCTTTCCGCCATTGGAAATGTGACCTTGTTCTGAGGGACCAGAGATTATCTTTTCTGTTACAGGGATGCCTTTTTTGATTCCTTGTGACAGAGCTTTCTGAGATCCTCTTCAGCCTGCTTTGGAGATAGAGAACTTAGGTCTGGAGATGTCGTGGGGGATTCCCTTTTCACAGGAGTGTTCTCACCTCTGCTGCAGTCACACAGTTTCTGTTTTTCTCCCCTGCTAAGTAGCCCCAAAATCTTGTAAAATTTTGCTTTATCAGTCATTTTTGTGACAAGTAAGAATTGCTCTCTTTGGCTGAGCGATATTCCTGCTTACTGTTCTAAGAAAGTCATGACCTTTATTCAAGCCCCCCACTGCAGGTCTATACACAAGGGGAACTCCCCCCAAACCCAGAATTATCTTCTGGAGGGTGGGTCCCTTGAAGTACAGGCTTCCCCCACTAGGTGATGTTCTAGGAACCCACCCTGTATCAGTGTGCCTGCTGGCATTGTTATGAGAGGCTGCATTCATTCAGCTTCAGTGAATTTTTTTTTTTTTTTGGAGACTCTTTCAACACGTTTGCCCATTTCATGATGGGTGATTTACAAGCGCACCTGCCTACACCGTGCTGAGTGTTCAGCAGTTTTTGACCCAACACTACCCAGTCCCTGTGCTCCACCCTCCCTATTCACCAGATCTCCCCGCCAGAGACTTTTTGTTTGTTTGTTTCTCCATGAAAAAGGTCCTCAAAGGGAAACGATCTGCCTGTCTATGTGGAAGAGGTCAAAGAAACAAAGAAACAAACAGCAGAAGCACTAAAAGACATCAAAATCGACAAGTTCGAAACCTGTTTTGAGCAGTATAAAAAAAGTCTTGACAGGTGTATTGCATCACATGGAGAGTACTTTGAAGGTGAAAGACGTTCAAACATGAAGGGGTAAATACACAATTTTTCATACATAAATTCTGGGGGTTTTTTTTGTCCCCCTTTGTATACTGTTCTATCCTGATTGGCCCTGGTCATTTTTTTTTCCACTTATCTCAGAAAACCACCAGCTGAGGAATGATGACTACTTCTTTAGAATCTTGGGCTCCTCTGGAAAATTCTTTCCTTTCCCCTTCCCCTTAAGGTAGAGGCAGCCTCCCAGAACCACTCTGGAGAGACAGGAGCCCCGCCCCCACAGTGTGGAGCAGGGTGTACCTACCTCACCCAGCCTGAAAGGAGTTCCCTCCTCTCTGGGGAATGGGAGTGACAGGTCCAGGTGGGGAGGGGTTGGCTAGACACCAAGAGGCTGGGCCTTCATTTTATTTCAAATAAAAATGCAATTTGCAGACAATGAGGACCAAGAGCAAGATGCTGATCCCACACTGGATTTTTGAGTTACGACCACAGGAAGGGAGGAGAAGGGGGAGTCTCAGTGCCCTGGCCTCCAGCGGGGACACCTGCCTTACTCCCAGAGGTGGAGGCCTCCGGGAAGCCTCTGCTTGACAGTGGGAAGATTCGGTCCCTCATTAGCCCTTCCATAGCCCCAAAGAAGAGTCTTCAGAAAGAGGACAGTAGGAAAGGTCCAAAGGATGTCAAACCCTGAGAGCCGCCTCTTTCCGGGCATAGTTCATCCGCAAGTTTTGCTGCCCAGGCTCAGCTGCACTTTGCCAGACTTCAGAATTCAAAGCTTACACTAATTGCTTACTGAAGTGTGGTTGAATAGTACAGTTCCTTCACTCTCCCTCCTCACCCTTTGCTTTCCTTCGCCAAACACTCCTGCCTGCCCTCTCTTCTCATCTGCAAGCTACCTGGCTGCGTGCTTCCAGACTTCCCTGGCTGAAATAGTCACGCGCACCCCCACCCCAGCATTCCATAGCTGCTCCCTCCCTATTTTTCCTCCCACCGAGTATTAATACTTCTAGCCTTTTCAGAGCTCAGCCTCACCCCACAACCAATGCTGGTTGCATTTATCTGCCGTTAGGTTATTTTCTGGGACATCAGCTCCGCCAGGAGGAAAACTTGGGTGTGTTTCAGTCACTGGTGTAGCCTCAGCACTTGGAACAGCAGAGAAGCTCAAATAAGACTGTATGGAATGAATGAAAGGCCACGTGATTTGCTCTGGAGCACAGCCTAAGTCATGCCCTGCGGACCATTCAATGGAGGAGGAGAGGGCAGAATAAAATAAACAAAACCGTCCCTGGGAAAGGCTTTGAGGGCCAGGTTTGCAGGTGTTTCAAGCCTTGGAGGTAACCAGTGAGCAAGGATCCTGAGTATTTAATGAGAATTTTCGGAGGTGGTAATGAATGACTGAACAGGGAAATCTCTGACTCGGAGTGTGCCCAGCGCGGGCACGAACCGAGCAATAGAAAAGAGGGCGACGCTCCTAGCGCCGCTAAAGCCAGCTGGGGCTGCACGCCAGGGGTTTGCAGCTTCCGGCACCGCGCTAAAGAGAGGCCTCGAATGGAGCGGTGGGACTTTCAGCCTGGTGCCGGCTGGGGTGATGGGGAGCCTCGGAAAGGCCCGCAAAGACACAAGGATGCAAGGAGGCGATCTCCGATGCCAGGCTTCACACAGAATTTATAATTGGGCAGCAAAACCATCAGGAGCCACTCGGCTTCGGAGTCTTGCCTTCCATCGCAGAGAGCCCACGGACAGGTTGGAAATAACTGCCCGGTAACGTTTGTGCCCTGAGTCACCCCTCCTCCCTCTTTTTATCGGCCAGAACCTTTTCAAGGGTCTCGAGTGGAACGATCTCAGGTTGAAGGCTCAACGGAGACAGGACCTGCTATGATGGAATTGGACGGGTGGGGGTGAGAGGGGCACAGGCCTGGAGGCAAACCAAACCTGGCCAAACTGGGAGGAGTGGTCCCAGAAGACATCCATCCATCCATCCTCAGGAGGTCTGCCCTGAAGGAACCTGAATTTGGCGACTCCCATCTCCAGCCAGCTTTCCACACGAGACCTGGGGGCATCGAGATTTCCTGGGTTTCTCTGCCAAGGACTGGAGCCCCCGACCTCCCACTTACATCCCACCTGCACCGTGCACGGGTCCTCTTCCTCCCAGGGCTCCCGGGAGGAGTCGGGCCGCCTACTTTGCGCCTAAGGTTTCCCCACCCCCACCCCTGTCGCCTGACCCCAGGGGGAAACCGAGTCCCTCCCTACAGTCCGACTGCTCGGGACCGATTCAGGCCCCGAGGAATCGATTGTTGCACAGCTCCTCCTCGGAGCTTCGGAGCCAGGAGGAGGCTGGGGTGGCCAGTAGGCGTGGCGAGGGGTGGCGGGGGCCTGGGTAGGGCTGGCGGAGGAAAAGGGCCTCGGGGCGTGTGCGTGCGAGTCTGCGAGTGAGTTTCCGTGCGTATTCAGGTGTCAAGTGCCCAAAAGGGGGGTGCACGTCAGTGGGGCATCTTTCCTGGCGGGTCGGGGCTCTGGGAGCCGTCGGGTCGGCGCGCAGCAGGTTCTGGGCTGCGGCACTGCCTCCTGGCGGGGCCTAGAGAACCGCGTCTCCTCCGGCGACCGTAACCCGATTCCGAGAAGGTGGACGTCCGGGGAACCCACGGCTTCCCGACTCCTCTCCACCAGCGTTCGGGAAGGGGTTAGGCTCCAGTACTTTCGCTTTGGGTGCTATTAATGCGAACAGCGCACTCAGAGCTGCTAATTAATAAAGATTACGCCCGTTTTGTCGAAACGCCCCTCTTAATTAATGGAGAGAAGGGTGCAAAAGGCGATTCATTTGCATTTGGAAAATTATCTCTCCCGTGCTGGCTCAGCGGTGGAGGCGGCCGCTGGGACCCAGGACTAATTGGCCACTACGGGGCTGAGGCGTCCTCGTTCCAGATGGAAGTGTCCCCGATTCTGTCCCCCTCGCCTGGCTGTCTCCGAGACCTACTCCCTGAGACTCTTCCCCCACCCTGCCTCCGTCTGCAACTACCCTAGCTCCAGCGGGCCTCTCTCCCCTCACGGGACGCTGCGGGACGTGCCAGACTCCTCTCCCTCCGTCTCTCACCCCTCCCGCTGCGGCTCCCTGCCTCCAACTTATCTTACTAGAGAGGAGTCCCTGGAGGCCGGACCACCCCTCCCTGGGCTCGATCAGAGCTCCGGTCCGTGCTCTTGGGGGCGGGGAAACCGATACCCTGCGTGTGAACGTATCTGTGGGTGGATAATTGCTCGTCTGTTCGGCTATGCATGTCTGTGTGTGGAGGTCCAGGTGTCAGCGTGTGAGTGTGTGTGTGAAAGCACAGGACTGTGTGTCCCTGTTTGGGTCCTTTGTGTGTGTATCGAAGCATATGAGTGGTGCGTGTTGCTTAAATACCACCCTTTCTCCCGCCTTACTGTTCACCTGCTGCGGCCCGGGAAAAAATAGTGCGGGCCTCTCTGTTGAGCATGGATGCAGCAAACACTTCGCTTTAGCCGAAGACTCTCCCCCTTCCCTGTGGGGAAAGCGAGTGCTTTCCACCCGGCAGGGGCTGGGGGCCAGGAGGGGGGAGGCCCAGTGGCCGTGTGGAGGGCCCAAGAGTTGGGGAAGCAGCTTCAAAGGTTTCGGTAACGACTTTTCAGCCTTTATTTATGCCCCCATTAATATAGTATCCATCATGTAGATATCGATCTTTATCCTTTAAACTGATACGCTGGGAATCAATTAGCCATGCAGATTACATTTCCTACAAATCCAAATGTTAATCTTTCAGACTCTGGGCCGGTGATATATATTTTTGCAGCCAGATAGTATTCGATTTCGTTTAGAAATGGAGAGAGAGAGAGAGAGAGAGAGAGAGAGGAGACTCTGAAGCTCATTCCTCTTGGGGCTACTTGTCTTAACTCTTGGCCCCCGGCTGGGCGTTGGGACTCTCAAGGAGTTTTCTGGGGAAATACAAGTACAGCCGACAGGGTGACCTGCGTGCGAGGCCACCGAGAGGACCAGCAACAGCTTTGGGGAAGTGCACACAGCAGCCGCTTAGCGCTGGGTCTGCACTTCTGTCCTGCGCTCCCTCCAGCTTCAGCCTCCTCGGCCGGCCGGCTTCCTTCCACCGTTTTTGGCTTTGGAGATGGCCATTGTAAATGTTTTCAGATTTCCCCCTCCCAGTTCCCCCGTCTCCAGCTTTCTAAATCAAAACTATTCTCCCACCCCTCGCCTCCAGATCCAAGGCTAGCTTAAAGTTTAATCTGCGGAAAGAGAAACTTTGTTTAAAAGAGGAAATCGATGTTTTCCCGGGGAAAAGGAGATGGAGAGAAAGTGTAAGATCGATGCAGGAACTTAGCGCAGTTCAGTTCTAGACGTTGGAAGGGAGGAAGTGTCCCGTGGGTTTTGTTGTTGCTGTTCTTTCTCCTTCCTCCTTTCCTCTTCTCCTTCCCATCCCCGCCTCTCTTCCCCTTTTTAAGGGGGCGGGGGCCAAGAGAGGAGGTATCGCAGGGCACGCGGGTCCCTCCTCTTGTCTTCGCACTGTGGGCTCCCAGGGCCCGACCCACTAGTCCCAGGTAGACCCGAGTCTGGGAGCGCGCGACACTCTTCCCAACATCCTCCTCCCGTCCCTCACCTGAGCTCCCCTAGGCTCCGGCCGCATCCCGCCGGCTGAGCTCTGGAAGACCCGGCCTCCCTCACCTCCCCCCACCTGTTGCATTTACTGGGCTGGGCTGGCCGCGCAGCCTCTGACTCTGGAGCGCTTTTAAAAACATGCGGGCCATTGGTCCTGGGCTCATTCAAGGCTCTGCCGCCTCAGGCTGTTTGGACCGCCTCCCACCGGTCCTTCTGAAATACACTCCGCAGAGAGATTTCCCGCAGGGTTGACGGGAATCAGGCGGAGAAGGGCGGCGGCTCCAGGCGTGAACGCACTAGAAGGCTTGGAGTCGGAGAGGGACCTGGCCTGATGCAAGCAAAAGGCCTGTTAGCTTCCCTCCCCCTCTGTTCACTCCGGTCCCCGGAACTCCCGGGGCCTCAGGAGGGGAACCCACAGTCGGAGCTTTTTGAGTCCAAGAACAGGGCCAAACATCCTGAGGCAGAAGTTCTTGGAGTGGTCATTTGCCTTCCTTTTTGCTCCAGAAATTAGGGAAACCCAACAGACCCTCCTGCTTTCCCCCACATTCCTGTCCAAGTCTCCCAACTTCGCTCCTGCCTCCACTCTGATTCCTCTCTTCCCCAAGGCTGAGGGTCCCCCCAATACCAGCCAGTTCCTCCCCTCCCAGACCCGCCAATGTTCACGCCCCCCCCCAGTACCCGGTAGGCTCACACCCTATACACAAACTAGCAGAGTAGTTACCGAATGTCCCTCGTGGAGTCTTACCAAGTTGGGGAGAACATTTTTTGAAGGTTAGAGAGGACTTTAATTTTTTTATGAGCCACTGTTCTCCCTGGAGATTCGGGCTTTGCCATCTTGTCTTCCTTATGTGCACAAAAACATTTTTTTGCAGAACCAAATGAACGTCTGTAAGGTGACAAGTTGTCCTGATATCCATTCTCTTCCTCCCTCCCTGCCTTTTAACAAAAAAATGTTTCCATCTGTCTTCTTCCCCTCCCGTCTTTTCCCCTTTCCTCCTTTTACTTTGTCCTGTTTTCTTCCCACAAGCCATATGTTCTTTATTGAGAACGCTCTCACACGCTCTCGCCTGTGCCCCCAGCGGCAGGGGCACCGCAGGGGCAAAACCGCTGCTTGCTGGCCTGACACCACGTTTTGGTGCGGCGCCCCTATCCCCATCCGGTCCCTAAATCCGATCTCATCCCTTCGTCCCGGCTGATTTTCCAATGAGGAGAACAGCGGCGCCAAAGCTTTTGACAAATAACTGCGGGTGCCTAACGAAGGTCGCCGCGCCAGGCTGCGACGTGCCGCGGATTTAACCCGCGCAGCCACCAACCCGGGATCATCGCATCCAGCCACGAGGCGCGTGGTCAAGGACCTGGCCTTTAGATTTCCTCCCGGTAAACACGGGAAAGCCTTTCTCCGGAACTGAGGGTTTCCTGGTTTCCTGGTGTTGGTTCAAACTTCAAACTGCTTCTTGATAGTGATGCCTGCGACCAGGCAGGCGGCCAGGCGGGTCAGCCCTCCAGATGGAGGTGGGGGGGAGGAAGAAGCCTGGGTGGCAGAAGCAGATACCCCCCTGGGTTAGGGA
Source organism: Desmodus rotundus (assembly GCF_022682495.2). NCBI lineage: Eukaryota > Metazoa > Chordata > Mammalia > Chiroptera > Phyllostomidae > Desmodus > Desmodus rotundus. The sequence continues at coordinate 197,520,826 of NC_071388.1, read as the reverse complement.
CACTATGGTACATAGACCGTAATTTCCTCTTAAGGCCTGTGTCCGGCTACAAATGATGTCATTTCTTAGAGAACAGAGAAGTCCACACTACAGGAAACATTTGTCCCTCGGCTCCCACAATCGTGGGGGTGTGCGCTGAAGGATGTCACGCGTGGCCCAAGCTGTCACCCCTCCCCCGCGATTGGACTGCATCCAAACCCGCAGAGAAGGAGGACCTTCAAGTAAAGGAGGCATGACCGCCCCCACTCCAGGCTTGCACATGCAGCCGCTGTTTATTTCACCTGCAGTGCCCCCGAAACTGGGGGCAGAGGAGGCTGTGGCAAGCTATGTTCCCTTTTCAAAATTAAGTGATCCTACTTTCGTCCTCAAAACTCCAGTTTCATTTTGCACGTGCACAGAGAGCGGCGTGGAAAGCACAGCGCATTCACAGAACAGTCGTGGAACCCCTCTGGCTGCTTCCTGGGTAATTCGTCCACAGGGAGAAATGCTGCCTCACCAAACCTAGGTTCAGGGCTGCAGGCGCAGGCGCTCTCGCCTTCCAAGCCCGCTACCGGATCACTCTTTAGCGCCTGTATCGTGGCCAGATTTGGCACGGGGACTTTGTGGCTCCCCCGCTCCGGGCAAGGGAAAAGGCGCTGGGTGGAGAATCCCTTCCTGCTCCAGGGAGTTAGGGACAGGGGGTGCCTTTGGCTTCCGGAGAGACTTGGGAAAGAAGTAGGGGAGGTCCAAACTTCGGAGATAAGGAAGGCATGACTTGAGTGTAGAACCCGGGGTGCGCGTTCTTCGAAACCAATCTGGGAAATCCGGGACCGCCCTGCCCTTCCGCGACCTGTAGAGCGTGGGGTACCCGGGCTGGCTCTGGGCCTGGTCTGGCGTGGCTTCGAAAGGTGCCACCGGCCCGGGAGCCTCAGCCAACATCGTTGCCCTGGCCTTCTCTGATCCAACCTCAGGGACACCAACCTCAGGGAATTTGAACTCCTGAGGTCTTTGGAAGTGAACAGGCAGCCGTACCGGCCCAGCTGCTGGGTCTTGGGGTCCTCTGGCCGGTACCAGTGCCGAGTGGAAAAGGGCCGAGCTAACCCTGTGGTTAGTATAAACCTCAGAGCGCTCCCTCAGGGGAGAGGCCGGGAAGCAGAGACCACCGGAGCTGCAGGCCCCCAACCCCCACACACCCTCGAGGCCTCCATTTGCGTAGTTTTATAGCAAGTGGTGGTCGGTGTATGGATGCACGTACTCCAGATCCAGTCTTACGGTTAGTACCTCCATTCAAAGGTCCTCCCGGCTCTATCGCATCGGCATTGACGCGCAAACCGGGAGAAGGAGTCTGCAGCAAGCGGCGCCCCTGCACGGACCGGCCGGCCCTCCACAGGGAGAATGCTTTGGGGAGAGCGCCTGGAGGGCCCGAAAACAAGAAGCTATAGACAAGAGAGAGAGAGAGAGAGAGAGAGAGAGAGAGAGAGAGAGAGAGAGAGAGAGAGAGAGACTCTACCCCCGACATTGTTTGTTTAACCGCTTACCGCCGTCCTAGGTCCTTTTAGCCACAACTTGAAGTTCCTTTTACCTTCTTGAAATACACTTTTGGTACTTCCCTCCCCCAACAATTACTGCTGACCCCAGAAAGTGTTCTGTCTGCTTCACTCAAACCTTTTGGAGACAGGAAACTTGGAAAATGTCCAGCTTCTGAGATGCAATCCCTGAGAAGGGGCTTAAGAAACAAGGACACAGCCTTCGGTGGCCCCGTGAGTGCGAAAAGGTGATGAGACAGTTTTCCCCTTGACAAGTTGTATCATTTTCTATAAAGCTAGGCTGAACAGAGCTCCATTCTGAGCAACACCTCTCCGTTGTAGAATGCTTCACATGGGGCACTGTGCAAGCATAGTGAGGGGGTGTCCAGAATATTTTGCAAGTCTCCAGAGGCCTGTCTTGGCTACTTTGAGGTCAAGCAAGTCTTCTGACATGGAGCCCAGACCAAAGCTTCCTGCTTTTCCCACTTGTGAGTGTGTTTTTAAAGGGCCAACTTGAAGACCCTTGAGCAGGCATACTTCACCCTCCCCCCCATCTTGCCTTCTGAGTTTGCCTTAATTAGGGGGTTGGGAGCCCGAGTTCACGTAAAAACTCTCAAAGGAGTTGGGGGAAGGGAGGACCGAAAAAGAGGGGTGGAGACCTCCATAGCAGGAAAGATTCAAAAATTGTAAAAGTAAAAGGGGGATTTTGAAGCCCAGAAGTCATTGTTTCCTTTATTTCAAAGGGAAAAACCTGCCTGATTCTCATCCTTTTGATTGATTAAGGCCCTGAATACCTCGCAGCCCTGGAGTGACAGTCCCTGAATAGACGCGAGCGAATAAAGCATGGGGCAGAGCGCGGGGCTGGCACTGGGGGTGTAAAGCAGGCGAGTTCGCTGGCACTTACCAAGTTATAAATAAAAGGCCATGCACAATGGTACCTTCTCTAAGGACAGACAGTCTTTACAACACTCCTGGCGTCATATCCTGCTGGGGACACTTCAGCTCCTAGCCAAGACTTCACTCCTTTTATTTTTCCAGCAGTTTAGTCTGAATACCATAATAAATTCCTGAGAACAAACGCTGCAGCCGGGCAAAACCTTAACATATAGACGCATCTCTGCCAGCACGTTGGGATCTATACATCGAGATTTAGAGCTGGGGCTTCACAGAGTGGGTTTTTCAATCAAGAAGAGGAGACAGTTTTCTTCCCCTCCCCTCCCCAGCCTTCAACTAGCAGGCCCAGGGCCTCTCCACGTCTGCTCGGGCTTCACAGTACCCCTGCCTGGTGACTGAGAAGACAAAAGAACTGATCAGGACAGCCTGGACTCCTCCTGGGAGGAGCCCCAGGGAGGGTCCCCTTAACAAGCCTAGGCCAAAGGGGCATTGACCAGAGGAAGGAAGGCTCCGCACGTCTCTAGGTTCCCAACGCCTTCTCACGGAATTGCGCCCCCTCCAGTGGCAGTAAGCCAAGAAATGTGTGTGTGTGTGTGTGTGTGTGTGTGTGTGAGAGAGAGAGAGAGAGAGAGAGAGAGAGATTCAGCGCCACAGACAGAAAAAGGTAGACATAGACGCCCAGAGAGGAATAGAATTAGAGACAGAGAAAGACACACAGAGATACAGAAAGAGACCAAGAGACAGAGAAATAGGCAAGAAGAGAAACACCAAGTGCATTGCATTGAGTGACAGACAGAGACAGAGAGACAGGGACCCCTCTCTACTCTAAGCAGCTGTCATCTCCTTCGGGCTCTCTTTCCCAGTTTCTACGAGTCTTTCCTTGTCTCCTGGGGAAAGGGAGCAGCGCAGGTCCCTCTGGCGCCGGCGGAGGCCTAGGCACCGCCGGGGATGGGAAGAGAAAGTGGCCGCTGTCGCCCAATCAGCGCGTGTCTCCGCCACCCGGGACGGTCTCCCCGTCGGCCAATCGCAGCTCAGGGCTCCTGACCAAGCTTTGGGTGAAAGAACTAATAAATGCTCCAGAGCCCGGATCCCTGCACTCGCTGTCACGACGGAAGGAGACTCCGGCCGGCCACGTTCCCGGCCCCACGCCCCCTCCCTGGCTCGTTGTGGCGTGCTGAGACCCTTCCCCAGCGCCCCAAGCCGCGGGGCCACTCGCCTAGGCTCCTACCAAACTTTTCCGCCCTAGGATCGCGATCCTGGACTCGGGCCTCCCAGCCTGGTTCCACCGCAAGTTTCTCCCAGGACTAGAAGTGAACAGTCCTCCTCCCCGAGGCCCTCCCTGCCTCCAGCCTTTTTGGGGAGGAGCTCCCCACGCTTTGGGGAGTTCCCGAGGGTCACCAGCGCCGCTCTTGCCTTTCTAAATCGCCTTCGCCTGAATATAATTTCCAAGCGAAGCTGCTCCCAGGATGACCACGCTGGCCGGAGCTGTACCCAGGATGATGCGACCCGGCCCGGGGCAGAACTATCCGCGCAGCGGGTTCCCGCTGGAAGGTAAGTGAGGGCCTCAGCGGCGCCCGCAGCCCTGGACTGGGCCGGGGCTACTCCGCCCAACCGTAATCTCCGAAGGTTCCTGCGGCGCTGCCGGGGACACCTTTGCCTGGGCACCCTCACCCCGGGAGAGAAGTCAGGGAGAGATCCACAGCCGATTTTCTCTCTGCAAACTCAGCGCGGTTCTCTCGAAAAAGCCCATGCAGTTTGGCGGCCAGGCCTGCTCCAGGCGGGTCCATGAAGCATGGTGGGGAAGGGATAAACTAGCCTCTGAACACCAGAAAGCAACCTCTCCGCATGTTGTGCACCCTAAGTTGTCTCAAAATGGTCCCGGCTTTCCCCATATTTGCTAAACTCTTGTTAAGTTGCGGAAGAATTTTCTTGCCAGCGCAAAGTTGTGAAAGCGAGGCCTGCGATCTCGTGCTTGGGATTTTTAGTATTAATTATTTAGAGTTTCGTTCTTCTTAAGTGGCATCTTGAAATTTTCATAACCCATTTGGGAAACTGCCTTTCAGTCAGCTCGCTGGTTTGGTCAATCCCCAGGACGCAGGAAGTTTTGCAAGCCCAAACCTTTCTGACAGTTTGAAAGGTTGGGGCGCCCCAGGGGGGATGCAGGTTCGGTGGCTCCTGCCTTTCGCCCTCGGTCCAGAGTGGAATGTAATACCCAGAGCGTGGCTGGAGGCAAGGGGGCCTGCGAACAAATCCAGCTGTCTCCCTGTCCCGAGATGTAACAGGTGACATACACTGCCACCTGCGGCCTCCTTTCGGGACTTTGATCCTTGGCTGCTGCACTCTTAGCTGAAAATCCCAAAGGCTGTCAGCTCCTCCAAGTCCCTTAGGAAGGGAGCAGTCATAGTTGGATAGAGCTTGGTGTGAGCAGAGTTCCGGAAGGCCGGAGCCTGGGCCAGCTTCTGACTACTAGGAGGCTGTTTCCTCAGCAAGATGCACTTTGTGCCGGCGGCAGGGTCGCCGGGGTTCCCCAGAATTGCCACCTTACCTGGGCAGAAAGGGAAGACAGTTTCTCTGGGACAAGTCATTTTGCCCTGGTTGTTTCCTACACACAGCATTATGTGGCCCTGAATGGCTTAGTACTTTGAATAAATGCGATTGAGAAGGGATCTGGGGCTGGGAGCTGAACGTGAGCAGTGGAGGTACCCAGGCTGTAACATTGGGGTTGCTCAAAACAGTGAGAAGTTAGGCGGGCTCGTCTTTCCGGTTGTTTCCCTCCATTCCCCTGAAATGACCTTCCCTTTGCCTTTCTTTTCACCTTCTGCCCCCAGTGTCCACCCCCCTTGGCCAGGGCCGAGTCAATCAGCTCGGCGGCGTATTTATCAACGGCAGGCCGCTGCCCAACCATATCCGCCACAAGATCGTGGAGATGGCCCACCACGGCATCCGGCCCTGCGTCATCTCCCGCCAGTTGCGCGTGTCCCATGGCTGCGTCTCTAAGATCCTGTGCAGGTATCAGGAGACGGGCTCCATCCGTCCCGGTGCCATTGGCGGCAGCAAGCCCAAGGTGAGCAAGCGCGCGGGCTCTGGAGACTTCTGAGCCTGCTGTCTCGGGGTTAGGGAGGAGCAGACTCGGGGAAGGACTGGCCTCTGGGACTTTTCAAGGAATGATTTTTCAGTTCTGGGGAGGGGTGTGTGTGTGTGTGGGGGGCACTTAGTTGCTGCTTAAGCTGAGGTTCCTTGGTAAACTTCAAGGGAAAACTCCAGCCCTTTTGTAAAGAAGACACAGTATGTTTTTATTGCCCTGAACCCTGTAATTCCTCAGCACGTTATTTTAATAGGCAAACAACAAACTGTATGTGTCCACCTGTTGCTGGTTTTCCCCCCAAGTAGCTCCCGAGCTCCCACCCACTGCACCTTAATTTACAAAACTAATCTAAGGAGGCATTTCTGCTTTTTTAAAAAACTGGTTTCTCTCCCAACTCCTGTCCCCAATCTCTTCCAGTCCAAATTGTCTTCAAAGAGTCAAACGCTGGATTTGACTCTTATTTGTTTTCTTTGAAATGAGCCAATTACTTGGTTTTGAAAAAGCAGTTTGGGGCTCTACTCAAATTATTTTGGTTCCATTTTAAAAAGAAAAGAGAGAGAGATAGAGTCCCACTGTCTAGGACTAAGTGGGAGAGGGTTACATCAGGTCTGCCTTTTCTCCTCGATGTGGGCAAAATGCGATATAATTTTCTAGTTGCCACAGGGCAAAATCCAAAGGAGAGTTCTGGTAAGCTTAAGAGTTCTGAACACCCTGCATGCCTCCTCCCTCCTCAGTGCCCTTTGTAACCTCTCTAAGAATCTCTGGAAACTCTTTTAATTGGAAAAAAAAATTAAGAGCCAGTTTCTCAAAGTATCCCCATTTGTTATCCAATCTAATTTTTGAAAACTTAGATATTCACTTTCTGCATTTCATTTTGCTCTTCGATTCAGCTAAAATCTTGTGCTCCTTTGGAGAGGCAAAGGTTGCAGATCTAACTTGATTTCTCTGCTTCTCTCTCAAGCATTTTTTTTTTTTAAGTTTCGTTTTCGTGTTGATTTTGTGTAAGGAATTGCCTTGCCATATTTCCAGGGATCAGAAAGTGCACCCCACTTTTTCATTTATCCAGATTGTACCAGCTTTGTCAGGGGAGGGGAGGGTCGCCAGGTTGCTTCGGGGTATGGTGACTTTATGTCTGACCCTAACTAAAAATACACTGCATTAGAGACTTGGGATCCTTTTGCTAACAAGGAGAACCTTCCCAGGGGGTGCGGGAAGGCGCCTTGGGCTTGGCCCGGAGGCGGTGGGGCCACCACATCTGGCCCAGAGGACTGGGTACCAACACCTGCCCGCTTGTTCTCTTAAAGCAGGTGACAACGCCTGACGTGGAGAAGAAAATTGAGGAATACAAAAGAGAGAACCCGGGCATGTTCAGCTGGGAAATTAGAGACAAATTACTCAAAGATGCTGTCTGTGATCGAAACACCGTGCCCTCAGGTATCAGGCCCATTAACGTCTCCCGGACGCGAGGCCACAAATCGCTGTTTCTCGGGCGGGTCATTTAAGCTATAATCACCCCAATGATCGATCTGGGCCATCGGGAGTCAGGAGTCGGGAGTCGGCTCTTCCCGGGGCCCTGAAATATTCACGAACCAGTGTTTTATGGAGAGAGAGCGTTGAGCTGCTTGTCCTGGGGTTGAGACCGCCGCGGAGGGTTCCCCAAAGAGGATTTCTGTCCAGGAAACAGGGCAGGAAACGAGAGGCGCCGGCCAAGCCTTTATTAATATTGATGTTCCCTTTTAAGGAGAAACAAATGTTTTGGTAACCCCAACCGAAAGGAGATGGGACTGGGCCGCCGAGGCTTTTCGGGCTCCACGCGGGCCTGCAGTGCCCCCGAGGGTCCCAGGGACCGTCCGGAACCCCTGGGCAGCCGTGGGTGGCGCAGGGAGAAGAGGGGCGAGCGCAGGCCGAGAGCGAGGGCGCGCAGGACCGTTTGTTTTTAATTAAAAGGAAACTCCCTTTCCCCCCACTGAGCGAACGGGATACTTCAGAGCATGGATTTGTTTACCACACTGGAATCTGGAAAAAATAAATGGGGGGGGGGAGGAGAGTGCATTTTCTTTTGATTTTTACAATAGGAAACGGTTCTGCAGTTGAAATTGAAACCCTTTATAGCCTCAAAAAAAAAAAAAGTTGAATTGTAGGGGAAGGGTCCGCTGCGGGCCTTCCTCCCCGAACAGGAACGCTGGGCCCGCCCAATGCCTTCAGGTGGTGGTGGTGGAGGGGGGGTGGAGGGTGGGCTGGCGGGAGTATTCTCTTAGATTGGAGACCTTGAGCCCTGTCTATAGAGTGGAGAAGAAAACGCTTCCTGCTGGGAGACAGGGACAGAAACGGCGGTTCCCGGCCCTCACTTAGAGGTGCAAGCTTCCCAGGCTCCAGTCTCCCTTTTTCTAGATGTTGATTATGGGGGTGGGGTGGGTTTGAAGAGAGGCCGAGATAGACGGACGTGGAGGTCTCGGGAAGCCGGAGGAGAGAGAAGTGAGCTGTGCGGGGCCGCGGCTCCAGGGCGCGGACTGGAGGTGGGGGCTCCCTCCTGCCCAGCCCTGCACTTCTCAGTCGTTTGCGCTCCCTGCCTGCTCCCACCCCCAGTGAGTTCCATCAGCCGAATCTTGAGGAGTAAATTCGGGAAAGGCGAGGAGGAGGAGGTCGACCTGGAGAGGAAGGAGGCAGAAGAGAGCGAGAAGAAGGCGAAACACAGCATCGACGGCATCCTGAGCGAGCGAGGTAAGCGGCGGGCCCGCGCCGGGGAGAACAGGCGCGCCGCGGCGCTGGGAGCCGGGGATCGGCCCTGCTCGGGCTCCTGTCGAGGTCTTCTCGCGCCTACGCTCTGCACCGGGGTAAGAGCCTTCACGTGAGAGACACACTTGCAATCAAGACAAAAAAATCTCTGTTCTGTTTACTCTGTTTCCCACATCTTCCTTCCGCATCCCTTCCAGCCTCGGGAGTCTAGAACTTTGAATTGGTTTAGGTGCGGGGCCTTGCCTTCGGGAGCACGGGGTTGGGCGGCTCCGAAGGGTTGGGGAGAAACAGTCTGTGACCCTCCCGAGGTGGAGGGAACTTTTGCGCCCTCGGGAAAAACCCAGATCTCCAGAGTTTTGCAGTCGGAGGAGGGAGGAGGGAGGAGGGAGGGGTGGTGGGGGTGGGGAAGAGAGAGAGAGAGAATGGTGATAGGCATTGGGCCCTCAAAGTTGCCTCGCATGAACAACCCTATAAATGTATGTGTAAGTTGGCTAGTTGGCTACTTTTTCTTTGTTTTAACTCGGTTTTCAGATGCGATGGGGTTTGATTTGTGTGGGCCTGCAAGTGAAAACAACTTAAGCTCTAGGTAACCCCTGAGGGATCTGGGTTTTGAACCCGCCATGCGGGCACCCTCTCTGCCCAAGGGTGAAGGCCACCCACTTTTTGTTGGCTGCGTGGGACCTGTCAGCATCAAGAGAAAATCTCTCCCGCAGAACCTTGAGTTCAGCCTGCCTCCCTTTTACAGGCTGTGGGTCCTCTTCAGACTCTAAAGGTCCCCCCCCCCACCTCCCGCCCAAGGAAAGTCAACCTCTTCGCCTTGAACCAGGAAGGGGGGACTGTACCAAGGAGGAATCTCAGCGGATTTGCTCCTCAGCAAATTTGACCTTGGGGATGGTCAAACCTCTTCACCTCTTCAAATTTGCAAAGAACCCAGAGTCCCTGGGTCACCCTTATCTGGGGTCTGGGTTTGGTAGGGCTGAGTTGTGAGTTGCCCTAGAAGGCGACTCTTCAGGTGGGCTCGGAGCTCCACACACTGTAACTGGCTGGGCCTGGCCCTTATTCCTGTAGGACTGTGGAGGGTCCTTTCATTTACCTTCCTTGCCCAGCCCCTGGGCAGACCCGTGGGCTTTAGAAACCAACGCAAAATCTGTACACAGCCTCAAAAGGACGCTTAGATTTAGATGTTACAAATCCAGATGGTTGATTTCAGGGGTAAACAGAAGCCTAGATGCTCTGGCACATACAGGCAATCAAAAGAAAGAAAAAAAAAACCCACCAAAAATCATGGCAGATTGGTTCCCTCCCTTTAAAGCATGGGTCTCACATGGTCTCAGTCTAAGCCCCTCCTTTTGCAGGGGTGCGTTCCTTCCCTAGTCTCTGAGAAGACACGGGTTTCATTCCAGGCCTAGATAGATACAGCATGGAGGTGCTGGGGAGGGAGAAAAGCGAGAAATCAGCCAACCCCAAACCCAATGAGCCATTTCGGGCAGTGGCCCAGAGAGTCCCAGAGGCTTGAGAAGAATGCGGGGGAGGCACAACTTTGCTACTTGTTACCGGAGGTGCCGGCGCGGCAGATCGAGGCTCTCTCGCAGCACAGGCAACCAAGGCCCAGGAGACAAAACGCCCCAAATGAGCTGGTCAAACATTTGTACAACTTTTCCAGCTTTTACAAAGAAGGCCTTCTCTACACAATCTACACTTGGAGATGAACTTGGGAGACAAAGCCTGGAGAGTCCATTGAAACTCACACTTTAGCTCGGCCCAGACAAAGCTCTGGCTCGCAGCAGCTTGATGTGAACAAAGGAAGGCAACCTTTTTATAATTCAAGGAGAAAAGAAGAGAAAACAGCCCCACAAAGGGCCACGAATAGACATTATGGGCTTGCAATGAGGGATGAATTATTCAATGAGCCCCAATAGTGCTGCGCCAGGAAGTTTTATGGACTCTCCAGCGTGGAAAAAGTGGCCATTTCACCTACAAAATGTTTCTAGTCTTTTGGGCCGTCTAGCTGGAACGGCTGCCATTCAAGGGCAATTGCTACCATTTTAAAAATCTGAGTATTCTTCCCAGCGGGGGCTGTACCGTTGAAAACACACATAAGCACACACCTCGGAAGCTGAAGCCTAATTTAATTTGGGGTTGTCAAGGATGATGCAGCGTCAGTCTCTCCATCGCCTCTAGCTCTCTTTCCAGGTGATCCCTGGAGGGCAAGAGGGGCCCAAAGAAAGGAGAGGGAAGAATAGTTTGAAGGGAAGTTTAGAAACCTCAAAAAAAACTCCCTCTGTTGTTTGAGCATCAAACGTCCCAGGTCACCCCTTTTGTAACAGAGAATGAATGTTGATCAAGACCTCTGAGCGCCCTGGCGGAGGAGCAGAAGGGGCCTTTAGGTGCCCTAACCAGGGCAGTGCGCTCCCTCCGGAGGTTCCAGCTTCCTTGTGGTTCCGCAGGGCGCTGCTACAACGGACTTCCCTGGGGGACATCTTTCCGCTTGTCTGACACTGGGACACAGGGGAGAGGCACTCTGAAAGAAGTCAGAACCAACCTCGATCTTCTTTCCGGGGTCTTGCTCTTTCCCAAGATGGCCCCTTTCACTTCCCCACCTTTCCCCCGTCCCTCGCCCAATCCAAGAGCAGCTCAGCGGGCGGACCGGGCACCCTCAGGCCTGTGCGCCCCTCCGGGGTCCATTCTTCCAACTTCTTTTCGCGTGGAAGGGTTGCGCAGCCAGGGAACACCCAACTCCCCACCGCCCAGCCCTTAGCTGGCAAGGAGACCCAAGCAAGCAGTAGCAGTCCGAGGAGCCAAGTCCCGGTCGCAGCATCGGGGGCTGCGGGCACGGCGCGCTCTGCGGCCACTCAATGGGCGCCTCTGTTCCTCCCCGGCCCGCGGGCGCCGCCACAATGGGCCGGCCCCCACTCCTGCGCCCTGCGCCAAAGCGCCGCGCCGCCCCCTCCCTCACGCTGCGGCCGGCTTGCAGCTTAGCTCGCCGGGCTGCAGCCGACTCAATCGCCTCCTTTATGTCCTTCTCACTTTCATCTAGACACGGCCCGCCCCCTCCTCTTTTTTTTTTTCCTCCCTTGCCTGAGGCTCACATTAGTGAAATTTCTGCAACCTCTCCCCACTTTTTTTTCTTATTTTAAAGAAAGCCCTGAACACAAAGCAGTGACTAATCAATAGAAACTGCTCCTTCATCTCCCCCTCCTTCTCCTCCTCCTCCTGCTCCTGTTCTTACTCCTCCTCCATCTCAGTGACGCTTTTCCTGTTTGTGAGTTTTGGGAAACATTTTTACCCTGTGCCGTAATGGAATTAGAGGACAGATGAGGACTGTAAATGGACACGCGACTGCAAGACCGTCGCTTAAATATTTAGATGCAACGTTACAATCACTGACTTGTTGCAGCGGCTTTGAAGTGGCGCTGGAGGGTGCAGGGGGAGAGAGGCCAGGTCGCCCAATTGATGTTTTGATTGGGGCTGGAGACACACTTTCACAGGACTTTCCCCCTTTTTACAATCACCAGTGAGCGTGGGAGTTTTTGCAACAATTTCAAAGGTTGATCTAAGAGACCCCCAAGCATGGGTCAGTTGGGGCTGATATTCCTTTCCTATCTCTCCCTTACTTTTTGACATTTATGAAAAACAGTGCTGCTCTTTTTTTTTTTTTGATTTGACAAAGTTGAAGTGACAAAAGTTTTGCTCAAGTCCCCTCCTGTTCTGTTTGTAAACCTGAGCTCTTCTGAAATTAACGAGGTCCACGTCAGCTTTCCAGTGGGGCGTAACACCACGCCATTAAAAACGCAGAAACGCAGAAAGGATCTGGAAGTAGTATTTCATTTCCAGTGGAATCGCGAAACGAGCACTGGATTATTGTCGGCAGTGCCACTAAAATCGAGAGGAGCTGAAGGCCGTGTCTTCCCCCCGGGCTGAAGGGGGAGGACATTTTGGCGCGAGGCGAGGGGCTGGCGGGTGGACTTTCCCACGGACTAAACTCGCGGGGTAGAAGGTCTTAGGTTTGTGGCCTCGGAGCCTTTATTACAGTGGGCAGCCCACTCTCCAAGTTCATTTGTCAGAGTCACGAATCTGACCCCAACAGCATCTCTTCAGAGAACATAACATATTTTGCGAAGTCCTTTGCAACGCCCCACAACACATCTGACAACACGTTGGTAGCGCTGGGACCTGAATTAAATCGGGACACCACACCGCGTTCTTCTCGAGAACGTAGCGGTCGCGAGGTTCCCGGCGGGACGGTGGGAGAGGAAGCAGCAGCGTTTGGAAGTCGGTGTCTCCCGGTCGCTCGTCTGTTTTGTCGGGGTTGACTGCCGTACGTGGACGTGCTAGCTTTATTGCAAACATGCAGATTTTCTCATCAATGCTTGAAATCGTGTGTTTATTGGGCCGCTTGATTTGATCGTTGGTAGCACCGGAACGGGGACGCGGGGGTTTCGCGTGCGTAAGAATCACCGAAGGGTGATTTAGGAGTCCCCAGGGCTGCGCAATAAAACCCGCCGGGGCGGCGAGGCGGAACCGGCGGGCGCGCCCGGGGTCGGGGGAGTGCGGTGTGCGGCATCCATCAGGCGGACGGCCGGGGTGCCACTGAGCCCCGTGCCATCGTCCACGAAAGCGCACAGTTCGAGGACACGCACGCACACACATCCTTGCTAGCCATGCGGTTAGCAAACACCCCGGAAAAAGAAGCCACACCATCAACAAACACACGATGGGCGTGAGAGCCGGGCTGGCCAGGGCTGGGCCCGAGCAGGTTCTGCTCGGTGGGGTCTACCTGAGCTACCTTCTTTGTGCGGGTAAATAAAGATTAAAGAACCATTAAGAACGTAGATACAGAACTAACAAGACACTAAAAGGCAATTAAGCAGTCAGTTTAATGCCTTATCTCACTGGTTGCTCTGGGGTTGTTTTACAACCAGGAATTAAAATCTGAAAAGGAAGTTTTCAGCAGCTCTGGCCAAATATTGATTAAGTAGCTGTTTGTTGATGCCATTGTTAGGCATTAAAAGGCCGGGATCGCGGCCCCTCACGGGCCATCTTCCATTGTGAGGGATTCTTAACCGCTGAGATCAAAGCGGGATCACTTCGACTTATCTGTCTCGGGAAAATCCTCCTTTTCCTCTGAAACCTCTAAGGAGGATTGACCAGTTCTCTTCAAGAAATAGGAACTGAAACCAGTTACATGTGGAGGGTGTATAGAGAAGAGATTCATGGGGTGTTTTTAATTATCCTACAGTGATTTTTTGTTTAGAACTTAGGCTAAGATGGCGAACTTATCCTTAAATAAATTTTCATTTTGGAGAGTTGGTGGGAGGCATGGAAACTACTATATGTGTGTCGATATAGTCCTAAATATGGAAGTTTCACTGCAGTTGCCTTCCCAGCTTGGTTGATCTAAAAGGAAAGACATCCAATTTTTTATGAAAAACTAGGTAGGGAATAATTAAATACACAGGAAACTGAGAGTTATATTGATTACATTTCTCTACATGTGTTTCCATTACTTTTGCGTTTGTAGATGGTATGAGACTCAGGTATACTTTTAAACCCCCTGGAATGAAGAGGTAGATGTGTTTGTGTGTACAGTTTGTGCACCATTAGAGTTTATTTATAAGTTGGTCACTATGAATTATGCTGGCAGTAAACTATATCCAGTTGCAGAAAATAAAAGTTCATTGGTCCTACAGATTACACATTCGAGAGTCATCAGAATTTAAGGGAACAGCACAGCTTCTTAATTGATACTCAGCACTACTGTTGAATGCTAGGGAAAATATTTCCCCGAATGACTTTATGAACTTTTTTTTGCTGCTGATTATTAGATGAATGATTGGATTCTTTTTTCTCTTTTAGCAATTCAATATATTTGAGTAGGCTTTTCTTTTATTATGAGAGCTAAAATTCCTGCAAGAGCTTTTTTTTGGAAATGCCATCTCTCTGCTTAATTCCCAAATTCCAGTGAATCACTCTGAGTGAGTTGATGAAATTTATGCCAGAGTTGGGCTTTAGGTATTCAACTGAGCACCATAGGTCTGCCTGTGTGTGGGACTTCCAGGGCCCCCTTCTCTGATTATGCTCATTTCAATACTAAATCAGTGTGCCTATGGCTTTCTTTTGATTTCATTTTGTTTTGTACTCTTTCTGTTCACTCTTGGACAAGACGTATCCTGACATCCAGAGGCAGGATCATTAGCAGATATTTTATATTTTTTTCTATTCCTGTCTCCCGAGTAATGGGCCATCTACCTGTGCTCAGCTGGCCTTTGATGCCCCATGAAACAGGTTAAGCTGGAAGTGTGAGTCAGCTCAGATATGTTTTGGTTACCTCCTCCTGGGTCCAGATGAAGCCTTAGAAAGTTCCTTGTTGCATGTTCCATACATTCATGTATGTCTCATATACATACACAGTTAAAGTGACTCTCCCTTGACACCCTTGGGTGTCAGGGTCTGTGTTCGTGTACTGCCAGGGGAACAGCAGAATTGAGCTTCCCTGAATTGAAGTTGGGCCTGATCTCAGTACCAAAGCAGAATACTGACTTAGGAACCAGCTTTTGTCAACTGTATCTCAATAAAGATGGGGGAAAATAAAACTTTGATAGCATTGTTTAAAAAAAAAATAAAAGAACTGGCTGCCTTTAGCTGAGGAACTGTGATCAGAGAAAGGGAAAGGGAATTTCAGAGTTGCTGTTCTCTTGGAAGACGCACGCCAAAGACTTTCTTCCCCCACTCACGCCAGTCTCCAGTGGAGAGTGGCGCAGCTCGGCTTTCAGCTCTGCCTTGCCGTGTGGGGTCAAACACTGAGCTCCGGCAGTGCTGTGCTTTTGCTGGAATCTGGACATCTCTCCTCTAAGAAACCTTCCACTCACATTATCTGTGTTGGGATTATGCTCCCAAATGAACAAAAAATGTATCATTTCCACTGGGTAATTGGAACATGACCAGTTATCAAAATGCCCATTGGCATTATAAAACATCTACTTGAGAGAGATGAGTTAGAAACTTCACCATTGTCAGTGGCAGATATGAAAACCGTGGAAACTATTTGTTGAAAACACTTGAGGAATACTAGGTTTTATGAATTCTTACCTTCAATGTGCATTTTCCTTCCTAATAAAAACTAAGAAAAAAACTAACCGATGATTTCTGCTGTGGAAGAGGCCACTTCTCTTTACCAACAAGACTGTATCTTAACAAAGGGCAGTGGTATAAAATTTAGCATCTGGTTGGATGTACCAACCAAAAGAATACTGAGAGAGTTTTTTACCTTGCACATTACTTATAGCGAAGTTTGTAGCATTTAACATTTTTGCTGCAGGAGTTTAAGCAAATGACAACAATCACAAAAAGCCCCTTCTTTTGGGGGTGAAGCAACTTGGTCAAAGTGGTCTGAGTTTTTATGTTTTTCTTAGTGCAGTGGTCGGGAGGTGCATCTTCCCTGATACAGCGAATTATAACTCATGACAGGCAGTGACGAGCCAGCTGTGCATGTGTCTCCTCAAACCCATTCGAGGATTTCTTGATTCTTAAGTATTTTTATTTGGCCGGATTCTGCCCATCTACAATAGTGTATTAGTATCAGCTCCCAGTTCCAGGAGCCCATTTCGCACTCATCCTGGATCTAATTCCAGTGAATTCCATTTTCAAAAAGCTGATCAAAATGCTTTGTGACAAGGATGAGAGACTCTTCTTGGTTGTCCAGTCTAGGATTAAGGGAGAGGAAATAGCACTGATTTTCAGTATTTAAAAATTTCCAGGATCACATTGAAACTTCAAATAGTGTAGTTTTATGGAGGCTTACATGCAAATTGTCAAAATTTTTATAAGTGGATGGTAGTCATGTTTCTAGCAACAACTGCAGAATTAAATGTCCTCAGCCTTACGTCATTACACGGAAACAATAAGGAAGTTGGGGTAGGGTTGTTAAGAAAGGACAGTTAGTTAATTGCTGTGCAGTTTATGTTGCAACATGGAATTAGTTTAGTTTTTGTGTACTTTCATAGAAGAGGCTTACATGCTCACATACAAATTTGCATGTAACAAAAAGCCTACGTCTGTAGGCTTGTAATTTTTATAGGTACACAGATATGTTAAAAATACAGACACCTAGCCCTCTTATCTTCTTTTTCTTCTTATTTTTGGCAAACCTTAGTATAAGACATAACCAGTCAACTGGCACCTGGGCATTGTACGGGAGTATTAATATCTTCCTTTTTCCTTTATAAGGTCTATCTTTAAAAAACATTTTATTTTTAAATAGTTCCAGGCTCACAGAGTGTATCTTCAAACACATATTTAAAAATTCTCCTAATTTTTAAATATATTATCATAGTTAAGAAAATCTCGGCATGACTGTATGTATCTCTCAATTACCATGACTGGGATTAACCTGAACTAAAGAAAATTAATTGGTCCAATTCATTTTATTATAAGAAAAGCAACAGGTTTCTTCTTTCTGAATCCCCACTTGGCCAGTTTCCTGATAGAGGTTCACTAAAGCAAGTGAGTATTGCTTGTCTGCTCTGACTAAATACACTTTAAAGTCCTTTTCCCTGCCTTTGTTTGCCTTATAAGAGCTCAGTCCCCAAGGTAAAAGTGGTATGTTCTTGCCGTACTGATTTTGCTTTAAAACCAAGACCAAGCACACTTCAGGTGTGACCCCTTGAACTTTCGTTTTGACATCTGTGCAATGGGCCACGTCATACCAACACTCCAGGGTGATACGAGAATAGAACAGTAAGTGCAAGTTATGTGCAAACTAACCAATTGTGGGAAAACTCACAATCCTGGGGAAGAATAGCCCCTGGTGTGCAGAAAGTGACCAGCCTGCTGGCAGATGGGCTCTGCCCAAGGGCAGATAGAAAGCTTAATTCCGGGGGTTTAGGAGCAACAATAAAGACCAACACACAGACCCGTGCACACATACACATCACAAAATTCACTTCTACTGAGTCAAAAAATGAGTTTAAAACAACTATTTAATATAGTAGATCTTATGGTTTTAATAGATATGAAAAATAATCAAATTCTAAAACCATTCACTGAGGTGTCAAAAGGTATTTTTAAATTACTTTTTCTCCTGGTTCTATAATGATTACTTTTCTCTCTTACATTAACTTGGCTTTTAAAAACTCCTCCAAATCAAACTTTTTTTTGTACAAGTTTTTTTTTTCTCCCTCAGTCCCTTAATCGGGGATTGACAAGCAAGTTGCCTTTTGAAACTAAGTTTCATTACATACGTTCTTTCTCCTGAAATCCTCCCGCAATCCTTCACTTTGTGGAGTTTTTGGTATGATTTCTCAGCACGTCCCTTCTTCAGTCTACCTCACTGTTCTTAAATGTCCTTACAGCTCTGAACATGACATTGTATATTTTTTCTCTGTTCGTGATTCTTCTTAATCCCTGTCCTTTAAAATTTGAGTATAGAAATATTAAGGAAACTCCCCAATTTGTTAAGCTGGAGGATATATTTCAATGACCTTTCTATTCAGTTTCCCTCTATTCAGTTTCAAAAGCTTGGAACTTCCGTGTTATTGGGGTGCAGTGTGAGGGGGGAAAGAAAGCAGATTGGCTTGTAAAGATTTGGGGAGCTGGAGAGCCCCCTCACCCCATTTTTACCGCTGGATCAGTTTGCCAGTGCGGCCACTGGAGAGAAGGAAGGTTGTTTTCTTATCCCTGCGTGCACTGGTCTGACCTGTCTCCGGAATAGGTCAGGTTGGGGCACAGCCAGTTTATGCAGCTGTTGTGGCTTAGGCGTCACAGCAGGCAGCCAGGGATACTCAGCCAGCCGGCCCCCCGTGAACTGATAAAAATTCGCTGGCGCGGGACAGCCGTGGGGCCTTCCTTCTGGATTGAGCTGGCCCCCTGAAGGCTCTTAGATGCAAGGGGACTCACGGATTATGCGGGCCAACTCTCAGCCTCAAAAGGGAAGCATTCTTTATCTGAGGATCTCACTTGGGTGGATCCAAACACTCAAGTGAAATACATACTTTGTCAGGTTTTATTTTAAACCACAGTTAGTTTTGACTGGGTAAAACACTCACTGTGTACATAACTCAGAAGATAGAAGAAGATGTACAGTGGCCCTGGCTGGATAGCTCAGTTGGTTAGAGTGTTGTCCCCATATACCAAGGTTGAGGCTTCAATTCCCAGGCAGGACACCTACAGGAATCAACCAATGAATGCATCAATACGTGGAACAACAAATCGATGCCTCTCTCTCTCTTCCTAAAAAAAAAATCAATCAATTAAATAAAAAGATACAGTGACACGTTTTCTTCTACCTGTGTCCCTAGAGGGGCTGTGCATAAATGAGCAATTACGTTTCTCTCTCTCCCTTTGAAAAATATTCTCTCCTGCCCTTTTGCACAAATGGTTGTCTACTGTGGAAACTATTCTGCACCTTTTTCCTCCCACTTTAGAATGTATCTCAGCAATTACTCCATATCAGGGTCAGAAGGTCTCAGCCTATTTGTATAGCTGCATAGTATTCCACCGTGATGGCAAACGATGATGTGACACCAGATCATTTACAATCTAACAGCACCATTTGGCACATGTGTGAGTTTATTTGTGAAATAATTCCTCCTTGGCAGGGACAAAAGGAATGGCATTTGTAGTTTTGATAGCTTTGGTGGAATTTGGGTTCAGTGTTGAGAACAAATGGAGGAGGAATACTCAGCGAGCTTGGAACGGGAGTGTGTTCGCCTGTGGCCACTGCATGTATATAGAAGCATAGGTTTTGGAATTCCTGCTTAGGGAGATGTTCTGCTAATATTGACCGCCCTCTGGAAATTCCTATAATATTCAGATATTCCTCCCAAGGCAACTTCTGTAAAATCCAAAGAGAACTTTTTTTTTTTAACTTATTTGTTCCTCTTTTTATTCTTTTTTCTTGCCTACAGCTTACATCACTTCACACCCAACAAAAATCCTATATGTTAAGCATTCTTATTTTTTTTTCCTGTGCTGGAAAATGAATAGTTTTATAACAATCCTTAGAGGCAGCATGTTCTGATTGTTTAGTTATAAAAGTGAAATTGTCTTTCAGGGACACCAGATTAGGTTTGACCTAGTGAGAGGGGCAAATTCTGGTACTCAAACAAGATCTTGCATTTCTAGATTTTGAAAACTGCTGACCTGATGCTCTTGAGTTTGGTAAAGGCTGATTTTGAATTTTATGAACTTTTTCGGGATATGTATCCATTCCCTTCTGTGCACAAAAGACTATTTATACTTTTGCACATACCTCACCTCCCTCAAATCATTTCAGCCTATTTTTTCTTAAATGCAATCTCGGGAATTCAGTCGTCATTGCTGCTGAGTACCTGGCTTACTAAGCAGGAAGTCTGAGTCTGTGGAACGAGCCGGAAAGAACTGTGCCCCAGCTGCAGAGAAGAAGAACCCTGTTGAAACCCTCCTGAGACAACTAGAGATGTGAGTGCCAGTAAATAATTGCAGTGTGAATGTCTCAAGCCGTTCCTTTTTAGGGGCCAGCCGTTCAGAAATAGGAGAATGAGTCAGGTGACACGGATTTATATTTGAAAATCAAAATCTTGGCTCAATTTAAAAGAAAAATAACATAAAAACAAGTACAGGTCTTCTTTCCTGACTGTTTTTTTCTGGCTGCTGGTTCCCAGAGAAGGTAGCCTATTTCTATCAGGAAGGCAGGAAGGTAATTCTAATGCTAGAATTTTCTTTTGCACTTAGATGGAAGGCAGCTAGCTGGGAACTCTGGTTTCTCCTCCTGCTTCCCCTCTGACTTGCCTAGGGAAATCTAAAGGAGTCTATTTGGGAATGTAAACAGACCTGGTATTAAGACCAGCTGCACACCCTGGCTGGTATGGCTCCGTGGATTTGGTGCCGGCCTGTGAACCGAAAGGTAACTGGTTCAATTCCCACTCAGGGCACAAGCCTGGGTTGCAGGCCAGGTTCCTGATTGGGGGCATGTGAGAGGCAACTGATGGACATATATCTGGCACATCGAGGTTTCTCTCCCTCTTTCTCCCTCCCTTCCCCTCTCTCTAAAAATAAATAAATAAAATGTTTAAAAAAAAAAAACCCAGCTGCAAAGAGCTGAGAGGAATTAAAAGCAGCTCCCCCCTCCCCACTTCTAGCTCTCTGCATAATTTGGATTGAATCAGACCTGTAATTTGTGACATCTGATTGCTACCTGCAGAAGTATGCGGCTGTCCACATAGGAAGGAGGGTGTAGGGGGAGAGCTAATCCCAAGGAGAAAAATTTTGATTGTTTGTCAGATGGCTGTGATGTTCTCAACGGAAATTTAGACCACAGATAAGAAGGGGTTTGCAGGCTCGCAGCAAAAGCATACGCACACTCAGATTCCTTGGCACATGGTCACTTTGCTGTCACCCACGCAGGTAAAGGGAAGCAGCAAGCAGAGGCCTTCTCCAGGGGATGGGCCCCGTGTCAGGGAGCAGGGAATTCGGTGGGGAGTCTGTACTCCCCAAAAGGGACCCATGGGTGAAATGCTTTAATGTTCCATTTCATGATTCCCGAGTGAATGGGGTCTCAGGGTCTGGATTTGTTGGTTATATTTTGGAAAATTTTGGAACTCGTAGCATCCTTTCTGACCATTTCCAAAGGGGGCAGGAGGCCCATCCACTTCAGAAAAGTCATCCAGATCCATGGGGTTTCCTCACAGTGCGTCCAGCGGACCAGCGATCCGCCAGAGCAGAGTATGATTCGGGAAGCTATCCAGTGTGGAATCTTTCCAGGTGGTAGATTTGCTTGGATTTTATGCAGACAGGGCACATCCGGGGCTTGTGTGGGCGCGACACACATTTATCAGAGGGCAGTGGGATGTCAACTTCTACAGTTTCTTACTAGAAGCCAATGTCTGCTTGTGGTCACTGGCCTTGCCAAGCTCTGAATACTTGCTGAGTTTTTATCTGAAAGAAGAAGGCAAATGGAGGACTGGGGACTTAGCATAGCATCAGGTTAGAAATTGCAGAGCTAGGCTTAAGAGTACAGAGCTGGGGAAAGAGGGGGCAGGATGCAGGGGTATTGCAAAGCCCCCTGATATCCAGGTAGAAGACCAGGGTGGACACTTGGGGCCTGGCCTGTGATGGATTCAGCTTCCGGGCTTTTCCCAGTGACCTTTTGGGGCCTTGACGTCTGTCTGTCTTCTTTCTGCCTGTGGAGGGTGTCAGCTGGCACTCTCAGGACACTCCTGAACATAAAACCACTTGGTCGCTGCAAAGGCCACTTTATCTTGGCTTTCATCAGCAGCTCACTAAGTGGTCAGTGGAGTGTGGGGACATATAGGTCTCCTGAAGGTCAAGGCAAAGTACTCATTACCAGGCACACCCTTGGGTCACGTTGTCTGCCCTTTGTAGGTAAATTGGAGCGAAGCCGCTGCACAGCCTTATATTCCTAACGGGGCCCCGGCATACACTTGGGAAGATAAGGAGAGGAGCAATTTCCTTATTACAAAATACCAACGACAGAGAGAACTGAATTTGGTCTGACTCTTTGTTTGCTGGCTTTCATCATTTTATTGAATTACTATAATTTAATGTTACTAGCTTAAATGAACGATTTTCCCCTGACATGAATCCTTTTTTACATTATTCTTTTAATGGAAAACACAAATTAAATTTGTTAGGAAAGACAATGACTATCTTTCACATTCAAATTTCTGGTACTTGGAAAATCCTTTTGGAAAAAGTTTAGGAAAAATAGAAAAATTGCCACTCACACTGTAGTTTATAGGAAATGATGTTACCAGACAAGTTTGGGCTTTTTGTAGGGATGTTCGATCATCTCCCTATCTCCAGCCCTCATCCCCCAAATCCTTTGAAAATGCTCCCCCCTTTTCTTTCACAAAGGCCTATATGAGTTGATTTGAGGTAAAAAGAGGAAGGTCAGTCACAAATGTCCCCTGTCCTTTCCTGTCTCCTCCCCCTGCATCCCGCTTCCATCTGGCTCACCCTCCTCTTGTGCACCCCAGCTCTGCGCACACACATTACACCAAGCTCCATCTCATTCACCTCGTGGCTCAACCAGTTAGGCCCCTGGAAGCTGACAGCCTAGCAAGGAGAATGAATCCCTAATGGCACAATTCCTGTATCCGTGTCGGGAAGGTTTTTGGTAGGAGAAGGGATAGTTCCTGCTGCCTGCAGACCACACCCCGGAAGGTGCTGTCTTCCCTGTGAATAGGCTGGACTAGTTTCTGCGACAGGGAAGCTCCTTGTGTCTTCCAGGGCGTGGTACCCCACTAAGCTACCAGAAGGAGTCGAGGACAGGTGGGGCCTCGGGCCTCCTCCACCACAGGTAGAATTTCCACACTTCCTGGGAGTCAGGGAAAGGCCTTGGCTTATGTCCTTTGGGCTTCCTGGCAAAGAGCCGGAGCAGAAGAAAGACATGAAGGGTCTGGTGTGGCCCACGAACGTAGGCAGCGAGAGCACTGTGGGGCCCATCTTGCCTCAGAGCTCAAAACCCTCCCCAAGGGGCAGACATCTGATCTGAGCTCTCACACCTCTATGGCTCCTGGACAGCTGTCAGTGGTCAGGAGAGGGAGGATGCCCTCCTCAAGAAGCTGGGGGGCAGTGAGCATCTGAGGCGGATCCACTGGCTGGGAGAGGTTCCGGAAGGTCAGACTCCCAGACTCTCAGGGCTGGATCCCGGAGATCCTCAGAAACGCATTGCTGTGGAGGGCACAAGCTGCAGGGGCCCAGAGGCACAGCTGGGATTTGTTCCACCTGTGATCTGCGGGGGTCAGAAACAGCCCACTGTGTCTGCGGACAATTCAATGAGCTCAGATTCCTGCTCAGCCCCCAAAGTTGGCACTTAGACTTGGCCGGTGTTTTATAAGTATTAGGTAATGGTGGTGGACACATCTAGAAACAGCGCATTTCTCCCCCAGGCCCGCTCAGGTGGAGGATGACAGGGGAGTCATTGTCAGAGGTGGGTTTACCAGAGAGCTAAGGAACCTGCGGTGCCAGGGCCCCTCACCTGTGAGCCCCTGCAGGTTGTGGGAGGGGTGCTAACAATGTCTTTATGTCATCGGGTTTTTGCAAATGTTGCAAAGTTAAGATATGTTGGTATTTATTTCTCAAGAGGGGCTCCCTAAATTATTAAAGACTTGGACCCATTTCCTTGTTCATTTAGGGTGAAAAGGTGGAAGTGAGGAGAGAAGGGCCCCCTATGCTGGGAGTGTGGCGTGTGAGACAGACAATAATAATAATGGTAATAATAATAGTGCTCAGTTAGCCTCCACTCTTGTCTTGGACTTTAGAGTTTCCAGGATGCTTCCTCATTTCTTATGTCTTGTCTTGTTTACCATGAAGCCCAAATCTGGGTCTGCCACCCCAGGGCTGCTGAGAATTTACCCTTGTGGCCCCAGTACCACACAGCAGCTTCAGTCCTTGCAGGGAGCTCCAGAGAGGGATCCTGGATCAACTCCTCCCAAGGAGATGAGGACTATCCATCCACAAGCTGGACATGGGCATGTGTGCAAGACCCTTACATTTTGGGGGCCTTGGTTCCCTCAGCTGTAAAGGGCGCACCAGGCAATTTTGGGATGTTTCTTGTAGGTCTCTGAAACTGTTACTGTGACTAGGCTGCTTTCCCTCTCTGGACTTCATTCGCCCTTCCTCTGAGAATTGGAACCTTTGGTCAGGAGAAGGCAGGAGAAGGCTGCAGTGTCTCTCAGCTTGGGCAGGCTGTGGCAGCCAGGGCCACATCCTGTTTGAGGGAACAGTGGGACCTCCAGGCAACCAGGGAATCAGGGCAAGGATAGAAAGGTCCCGTGGACCCTTGATGTCTTGGAAGGTGAGCAACTCTAGTCGTATCTCTGGGAGGAAGGATGCCCTAGTGCTGGAACAGAGAGGGTGGGAACAGAAGCTTGCTGAGCCATTGAACAGGTAGACACTCTGGCTCTTCTTCCCCATCCAGGTGGGGAAAGTCATGCTTTCTTATACCTCCTGTCATAGCTGCGGCTTCCAGATGAGACTGCGAAGGCCTGGGGGTCCTGGTTAGAGAGATTTCCCTTAAGTTAGACCTGCTGAAGCAAGACTGTAAATCATCTGTGCCTAGACATTTTCCTCTGTGCTCAGAGAGGGACACGTGAGATTTCTGGTATCTGATTAAGTCGAAGCTAGAAACTGGGCCCGAGGAGAAAGCAGACAATGGTGAATTCACCCTTCACTCCATCTGATTCTGCTGACATATCTTTAAATTAAACCAGGTCCCTCTCTAGTGGTTATCAGAAACTCAATTGGACAAACAAGTTTTTTTTTTTTTTTTTTGCTTTTGAGTTAAAATACATATATACTTACAAATAAAATATAGTATTTGAATCAATTAAAATTTTCCTTGCAAAACAGAGTTTGTGAGAAAACTTGTAAAGATTAAACAGGAGATTATTTCAAATCTGAAAACTTTTTTTTTCTTTCTTTCTTTTTTTTTTTTTTGCCAGGACTTTGCTAAGAAGTATTTTAGAAACTTGGAAAGAATGTAAGAAATATTTTTTGTTGCATTAAAACAATTCAAGGCAAGTTGTCATAGACTATCAAGAGAAGATTTTTATATTTTTTCCCCTCACATTTTTATGCCTTTATTTTTGTGGAGGAAAATTCTTTCAAACGTCAACATCTACATATTGATTTTTATGGTATATATTCTGGAAATAGGCAATGATTCATTCAAATGCTGCAATCCTTAATTGCAAAGACCAACTGATAAAATTAACAGTGTAAAATGCATTGTGAAAATTTTTTTTTTGGTTTGAGGAAATTTTAGAGCATATAAAATATCCACATTAATATTTACTACTCTTTTAGAATAACACAGAAAATGGACATTATACAGTGAAAACATCAGGAAGAAGAACTGTACAGTTTCATACTTTCTGAAAATAAGTACTACTGTTTACTGTATGAAAGGCTGTTTCTATTTTTCTTAGTGATTATCCTGTATTCAGATAAAATGTATTGCAATTTTGAACCTTGAATGGCAAATTAAAATTTTTATTTGATACAAGAGAAAGTTACTACTTTACTTATAGATTAAAGAAGAAATCTGAACTTAGCTCTATTAGTCAACATGAAAATTTTTGTTGAGTAACTCCATACAAATCAAAACAAATCAAATCATTGATTGCCCTTCCCATATCCATAAGCACACCTTTAATTTATACTGCCACATAAACTAGGTTCAGCTTGGAAGAAGTTGAGTTTGTGAGCATTACGGCAATGTTTACTTAACATAGTTTAAGTAACAAGATTACTGTATGACTTTTAAAATAGTAGGCATTTAAAATGCTTTGCCAAGTTTGGGGTGGTGAGCAGTACTGGATCTGAGTGTTTGATTTTCTCTAATTTTTTCTTCATGTTTTATTTTTAAGGAAGTGCTACTTGAGATTCGAAGAAGAGTTGTTATTCCGTCTAACTATATAAAAACATTCAAACATTTTAGGGAATGCAAAAATACATATGCTTCAGTTTACAATATTGAGAGACTCTGGATATTTTAATAACATTTCCATTCTAATGTAGCAAAAGCAGACTTATTTTTCAACTGCCTTTATACAAAAGTTACACTTGCTGATTAAAGTAATTTGAACCCTTTGGAAGGACACTCCCACTGTTTTTCATCCTGCTAGTAAAGGAGGTTTTTTTAAAAAAAATAATTATAAGTAGAATACTATTATGATTATATACAGTTGTTCAGAAGGATTTTAAATGCCAATGTGAATATAAGTTTGTATGCCTAAAAGAAAATGAAATCAACAAATGCTAAAAACTAAACTTCAGAATGACATTCTCTAAGGTAAAATCATACATTCCACTGAAATTATTTGTACTAATAATATTTAAAGACTCTGTTGTACAATTCATTTTGGATACTTGAGATTAAAAATGTACCTTTAGAATTTGGAGAAAATGAAACTGTGGTTACTTGGAAGGAGGAGGGGCCAGCAGACCGGCACATTCTGCCCCTTATTCCAAACATTCTTCCGATGCTGAGGATTTTGGGTATTTTGTTTCACCAGTCCTTTGTGAAGCTGATTTCTCATATTAGCGTAAAAAAGGTAATTTCTCTAGAAACCAAATAAATCCCAAACTCCAAATCTGCTTGAAGGACAGCTTATAATATAGACTTGCTTTTATTCAAAGGGTGGGAATTTTCTAATGAAGGAAATGTATTGAGGAACCAACTTAAGAAATTATAGCACCTACTTTGTTACATTATAGTTGGATTTTTATTCTTTTATAGTCCCAAGAGCTGTCAAATTACCCAAAGGAAACAATGAGTTTCTATACACACACACACAGGAAAAGAAAAAGAAAATACTCAGAGATGGTGCAACTTACAAAACAATTGTCCCTGCTAAGCTTTGTGCAGCTCTAAACACAACCGAATATTAATTCTATCAGATCTAGTTGACTTAAAAGCTAGGATGGATCAGGAGCTCATTTTTTGGCATTCCTTCATTTTTCCACCCTTTTGTTCACTTGACACACAGCTTTCATACGCTGGCTTTGCGGCTACCATCGGCGTGATCTGTGAACAATCTGTTGGAGGAGGAAAGGTCTCCTCCGACCAGTAGCCAGAGTTTTAATTAAATACGGTTCCCCCTGTCGATCTCAAGCAAAGAAGAAATAGCTGCTGGTGTGAAGGTACCAATGAACTTATGTTCACTGGCATTAATAGGGCAAAGAATCTTCTTGGTGGTGAACACACACACACAACATACGTGCCCCCCGATCGTGTAATGATTATAATTTTTAAAGTTAAGAACAATCACAGCGAAGTGACAGTCCTGTCTGTGGAGCTAGACTCAGAATCGTGCTCTAAGGGACATGCAGGTTGAAGAAATTATTTTGTTTAGGAACTCAGGTGACACGTCCCGCCAGACTGGCCGAGAGAGAAAGGCAAGAGAGGTGTAACTTTGAGCACACACTGATTTGTTCTTATTACATAACAAAAGTCTATTTCTTTATCATGTTATCATTCAGTTAATAAAAATTAGCTACAATAACAGCATCAACTTAAAAACCCCGCAAAGTCCAGGGGATTTTCTTTCACAATGAACATGAATACTGTTCAGAAATACAAACAGTCAAAGGATAACTTCAGGTCTGAAAGAGAAACCTGGCAAGGGTAATTGAATAAGCCTGGGTCCCTTGACTGTGTCATGGTGAGGGCAGTCAACATGTCATAATTAGGTTTATTGAGGGCCATTCCAACAATCTGCTTCTATTCTTCCTGCCTTATTGTCCGCAGCTAGGCAAATAGCCAAGGGACAAAAGGAATCAAGTGCTGACAAAACATGAAAGAGGAAAAAGATTTAGCTGCTTTTATCAAAGAAACTGAGAAGGACTTTGTGTAAATAAAATAAGTGACTGGCCAGCCTGCATTTAGGCAATGCCGTTTTCATTAGAATTAATTCTTGACATATTGGAAGAGTTCCAAGGGAAGGATTTCTACTTCTGACAAGTTTAATTTGTAAATTAAAAACAGTTGGTTAAACATGAGCCTCCATCAACAAAACTTAACCAAAGCCATACACGGCAAAGACCTAAGCAGGTGAAAAAGAGAATTACTTTGAAAGCAAAGTCTTCCCCCAAATTATGCAAATTCTTATTACTTCATAACGAATGTTTCCCATTGAAGCCTGCAGCAGGATGTCTGCTCCGAGAGGTTTGTTTAGATCACATTTTCTTCCCCTTTAAGCCTCTTTAGTTGACATAACGCTTACTCTGGGCTGTTTTTCAGGAGAAGTGGTGGTGAGGTCCAAAGTGCCCGCCTTATATTTTTAACAAAGTCGAGCCAACACAACTTCTGTAAGTCTACACAATTCAGGACAGCCTGCTTTGCTTTTTCTTCATTGAAGGTGAGAGTGTCTTCTTGCGTGCTTCTGATTCCTAACTGGGGTAAACAGTGGAGGCTGCTATGCCGTGTTTACTGAACTACATAGTCACCAGGTCCCAGGGCCACGTTATCGGGTAGGAGGGTGGCAGGCAATGCTGGCAGCTTGGTGGTTATGACACCGTGATGTAGAGAAAGTGGAAACCGTCACTTTGCAGAGAGACCCAGCTGGCATCTGGACTTTCACTTAACTCTAGGATAGCCCCTTGATGAGACAGCTCTTTGTGGGGTTGGGACACCTTTTCTGGTGCCTTTCGGCAGCTTGCAGGTGTAGCTTCACAGAGGGTCTTTCACAGCCCCCTGATTTCAGGGCACGTTTCTCTGAGCTGCAAAAATTAACGGTGGCTAGAGACGCAAATGCTGTCATGAAGGATTTTCCCCTTGGGAGTCTACTTTTTATTTGGGTGTCGAATGCCTCTTACACTACTGAGAATTACATGGGAAATAAGAAACCTATTACTTGCGTGGCTTTGGTGGCTAGGCTGTTTAGATTTGAAAACTCCCCTGTGCTTTACTTCCTCTGACGTCAAGGCACCTTAGAGCTTTGCATTACTGTATTCTTTGGCACTTGAAATCAAAGTGAAAAACAATTTCTCATCTCAAAGAATCATATTCCATCAGATAGTGGGTGTGAAAAACACTTTCAGAGGTGTAATACCCTAGACAAATGCAAGATATAAGCATGATCATCAGCAGTATCGTTATCATCAGCATCAGATTATTTGCTGGGTTTGAATGGAGTTCATCAATGGCTGTATTTATATGACTTGCTTCTGGGGAAGCATTGGAACATGTGGTCTAAACACTTTTTTTTGTGTGTGTGTGGCTCATTAAGCTGTATTTGCAGTGCTTGAGGTTTATTCCACTTGTGGATTTTGGTAAAGAAACTACAGCCCTTTGGACTGCCAAATCTAGTTCTGCCCCAGATATAACTGGTTTTTTTTGAAAGGAGTGGCCACTAAAAGACTTTGCTGTCTGTCCCAGGCCATCTCTAATTAGCTGTGTGACCCAAGGAAACTCACTAGCCATGCTGATCTGGACCCCTCTGAAGTGGGGGTGACCAGACTTGCTCCACTCCCTCGAAGAATTGTGATGAACACATTCGAAGTTCTCAACTAATAGAAAGTGTTATTTACTTATGATCTGCCCATTGCTTTTGTATTCGCTGAAATAAGATCTGGTAGCCAACTGATTTGTCTTAATGCTTTCTCAGATTAATATGAATTAAGTGGATCTTCCTGTGGTCAGACCAAAATACATTGAAGGAATTCTGTATCCAGGACATCGGGGACCTACTTGGTAGGATAACATTACCTTATTGAAAAGCAGCACACTGGGGCATATCTAGTAGAAAAGTGGTATGGGAGAAACTGCTTGTACGGGTTTGGATTTGGGCAAAATAAGTCTTTTGATTTCCACATTGTTCCGATGCCTGTTGGCTCATGTCACCAGATTGGAAGGCCCAGCGGGCCAGGAAGGAGGTTCTCGGGAAGGAGCTGGAGATTTATGCAGACTGGCTGACTCTCTGACATTTATTTGCTGCCCTTTTTTTTCACTCTATTTTGGCAACTATGAACCAGATGGACAAGCTCATGGAAAATAAGGCCAGTGAAGAGAACATGCTTTTGATTTCTTCAAAGATAAGGGAGCGCTTTTTCTCTCTTTCAAAACAGTGGTGGCAATTCTATGTGCACGAATTCAGAGCTGGCAGCTCACTTTTGGAGACTGATGGAAGCATTTGAACAAGGACCTTCCTTGTTACGTCACTGATAGTAACATAAGCTCTGTTTACCAAGGCATCCACCAAAGAGCGGTCCGGGCGATGGTCCGAATGTTTTGTCTACCAGAGGCCAACCATCCACTTTGTAGCTGGGCACCAAGGATGCTATCTGAGCTCCGGCTAATATGAAAACTCACCGGGACTGAAATTCTTTCTTAATCACCAACCTATCCCAAAGCAGAATGAAGAACAGGGGAAACAGAGCTTACTATTTCACTCTGTAATCATTTATGATGGGAGCTGTGTTTTCCCTTGTGCTGACCTCTGATGCTGCGGGCATGTGCTCGCCCTGCGGTCACAGCCACAGCATTACAAGGGGACAGAGGATGACAGTGGCCACTAAGTAGCAATATCCCTGGGAGAAACTGAAAATGTGGCCTACGTAGAAAGAGAAATGGAGAGATAGATAGACATGTTTTATTGTTTTAGGCTCAGACTAAATTCTCCGTACTGAAAAGGGATAGTGAAAGATCAATAATTTAAGCAGAAATATTTATAGCAAAAGGAATTATGTTTTGAGCCCTGGGACATTTTTTGGGAAAGTTATATTTTGTCTCTGCATTTTAAGATCACAGCATTTTCCCTCTGTGTTAAATTTCAGACTGAAAATACTTGATTTCAGGCATGTTGTTGAACTCAGTCCTCAGAATTTCAGTGTTGAAGTATGGGATTAAAAATGGTGAATGGATTTGCTAATGAAGTGTACCTTTTTTTTTTTAAAGGGAGGTGTAGGAGGGGAATGTGTGTGAGGCTCATGGAGTTTGTCTTATTTATTTTATGTCCTCGCTGTTTGTAGACTTTTTTTTTTTTGAATGTGTTTACTCTTGTTTGTTTGAACTAATCACTACTTAGGGAAAAGTCCTCTCAGGACTGTCTCCCCTTCCCGAAGCCTTTAGCTGTGGTGACCGTTCAGGCATAAAAACGTGCTTATCTGCAAATGAATGGCAACTCTTTGCTTCATTAAAGCCCCTTTCTCTTCTGGCACTCGCATTGTGACCCTTTGATATTAATTCAAAGGGCAATTAAAGAATGCGGCCCATCTTTGAAGTGAGGCATTCAGGGCAAGGGTAAGGATGAACCTGGGCCTCTGATGGACTGTGTGTATTCAACAGGCCTTTTCAAGGCAGTGTGAAGTGAGTCAAAGAAAATGGGCAGGAGAAGGTCAAAGAGAAAAAAGGGGCTAAAGAAACAGTCTGTATTTGTTCGGAGTATTAGCCAAGCAAACTGCAAATAGCAACAAAATGAAACAGTTAATAGAGCAGCCAGACAGAGCCATGTCAATCACTTAACTTGAACAGCATCAGGCCTACGAGGCTCCCTCCACTGTGTTACCTAATTATCTTGGGAAAGGCAGTAACTGGAAGTAATGGTATTGTATTTCTTTCTGCTTACTGCCCAGAAAAGGTGATAAATACTCACTGCGCCGTAATTATGCAATATATATACATAAAGGAGTAGGGGGAGGGTGGAAGGGGGTTGGAGGGGGGTGGGGGCTGCATTGAAGTTGAGTTCCTAGTAAAAGGGCCAAATATGGCACAAATATGGCATTTTCAAATATTAGCATGCTGCAGGATCACTTAACTCGTTTCATCTGGAGCTGACTGAAATATGCATGATTTTTCTTAACATCCCTTAAAGACAAACACGTTTACTCATCTCGGAAAGTTCTTTTTTGAGGGAAAAAAATTAGGCCGCAAAAGCTGTGCTTGAATCGTACGGAGCACTTGGCTAGTGGTCCCCTGTGCTCCCGTGGAAAGGAGGAGATGCAGAATGAAGTTGGCCACGCAACTCCTCGCTGTCCCCCTGGTGCCTGGCTGTTGACACATGGGGTGGGGGGTGGCGGGGGGGGGGGTGTTGGCGCGTGGAAGGTGGCCTTGGGGGAGGGAACCCTCTGTAACAGGACTGGGAGTTACAGATGCTACCTAGAGGGGCGTGGGGAGGAGGTGGGCCTGGGGGGGCTGGTTGGAGGCTGGCTGGGTTTCTGTTAGTGTGATGAAAACAGATAGTTTTGGATTGCACTTTTGTTGGTCATTATATAAAAAAAACAAACCCAAAAGGACAACCAAGTACTTCTTTTGAAAGTGTGAGCAGATTAAAAAAAAAATTCTTGACTCTCCCAGGGGAACTGGAAAGAGAGGGGGAAACCCCAAGCACCCATGTAAATATCTGCAGATAGGTGGACCGACCGCGTCTGTGAATCGCAGAGTGTGGCCAGATTTAAAGAGGCTCTGAAGGACTCCGTTCAGATTATTCACAACATGGGCTGTTGTAGATGTTTTTGCCTGATGTCACTTTTGTCCATGATGGGTTTTGTTGGGAGGAACAGTAATACATATGAAGGTTCTGTTATGCAGCTTTTTGATAACTATTCCAGAATGGAGCTATTCATACAAAAGTCTCCACCTTTGTAAAAAGTCCATATTGAACCAAGTCCTCAATTGCTCTCCCTTTTAACACACCGACCATACGCTGGTGCTTTAAAACTTTCTCTTTTTTAGAGATCGGCCCTGATTTGAGGAGGGACAGTCACCCAGGGTGAATTGTATACAAAAGTGGGAAAACAAATTATATGGTTAATTTTTAAACCTATTGATAACTCCACTTATTTAGTAGAGTCAACCCATAAATTCTCAGAAGGAAAATTAACAGAAAGATGTTCGAGGGGCTACGAGGCATTTCCACCTTGGAAACAGTCCATGGGACAGTAGCTGCTTAACTAACAAGAAGTGACTATGAACTTGGAAATTTCCTTAGGTGTCTTGGGAGAAAAATGCCACAAAACACCCCAAACAGCAATGAAATGTAATTAAGTAATAATTGTTAAAACAGGGAAAGCAGGCAATAGGAGCAGAACCAGCTAGGATATTTTCACCAATAGTAACCGTGAAAGTTTAGAAAGGGGACATTTCTTTTGTCTCAGTGATTTTGGAAAAACCGTTTCTCTGAAGTTTTAAAAATACATAGTTCATGTTGACATCCTTTTTTTAGAATGATTAAAAATCAAAGTATTTGCAAATCTTGGGGAATGTCTGTGACCTTAGAATACTGAAATGTTGCTGTGACTTCAGATCAAAGTCAGCTGGAAGTGGGAAGGACGATGGGGGCTTTTGCTTTCCATCGTGTTCTTCCCTCTCCTTCTGGGTGACTTACAAGTTTCCACCAGTTTTTACCCTTCCAATCTCTCTCTCTTTTTTTACTCTCTTTCCCACACAAACTCCACTTGTTTGTTGCAAGAAGTGAAGGCTGGGAAGAGTGGAGACAAGAAGTTTTGGTTTTCCTTTCAGTTTCCCTCCCACTTTAACTTTTGCCCGCCTTCCTGAACTATCAGAATCATGTGCCATCTCCAGGCGAGGCTGTGGTTCTGAAGTCAAGATCAATGTCATCATTTGCTCTGCTTGTACCTTGGTCAATTTGGGTTGAAATGGCTGAATCTAGTTTCCAGAGCAGAGTGATAGTTATACTTGTACATACAGGTTCAATGCCATATGTTTTCATAGGTTTACAGTGCAGAGAACCCACTTCTGTCAGTCCCTAAGCTGCTTCCTAGGGGTACGTAAGGAATTCCTGGAATGTGTCTGATCTTTGGGATCTCATGGTGTTGGTGGTTCCCCCCAAATCAGGGTTCAGAATCAGCCCTTCAGAGAGCCAGGCAGATGACAACAGAGCAACAATCAAAATGTACTTCCTATTTTTTTAGCTAAGGACACAGAAGTTTAGAGAGGCTGAGTAGCAAACTTGTAAAAGGCAGAGCAGGGCTGGGAACCCAGGTTTACCTGACTCCAGAACTTGAACTCTTAACTGCCCCACTGTGCAACGGTCTCATAGCTGCTGGGAAGACAAGTGCATTGAGAAAGTGTTGAGGAGGGAGCCTGGTTTCAGGGAGTGTGCTTAGAGCTTCTGCAGCTGGTAGGCCTATGAAATGGGACCGACTATAGCCTTATAACGTGGTGCTAACAGTTATATGAGAGAATCCACAGGGGCACAAGTTCCCCTCAATAAGCAGCAGGTATTGTCCTTGTTCATCTTATTTGTGCGGTGTGGCTCTAAGGTGGGTTTCCCAGGAAGCTAATAAAGCTTAAACTTTAGGGCTTTTTATGTGCACAAAACCCAGAGAGTGCTGGGAGTTTGCTGAGTGCTGAAGAATGTTCTAGGTAAGGAGGGGACACCAGGATGCAATCAGGGTGTGTGTTTCTGTAAATCGCCTCCAGAGGCGCACACGAAAGGGAGTGCCAGTAACTTGCTGTGATTTCTCCCTCATTCCAAACAAATATTTACTTTGTACCTGGATTTTGTATTGTCAACTTATATTCTTTGTAAAAGAGAGGGTCCCCCAGACCTAGGTCAGCTACTTGTAGCTGTCAGCACTTAGAACGACTAGGAAAACAAAGAACCTGGGGAACAGGAATTCATTCTAAAGCAAGGGCAACAGAACCTCTATGAGTAAAGAGACCCCAGGACTTGTTCAGAAATCGATTCAGACTGTGTTATGGGAAACATCCACAGCCTGCACAAGCCAATGCCACTTGAACTGAATGCCAACTCTTCGCCAGTTACTGGAGAGAATAATGATTAATAAGACGTGTTCTCTCCTTTCCAGGGGCCTATTGTCTGGGGGGAAGATGGTCACGTGAGCAGATCATGCTGGTCTAATACATTGAAGTGCTTTTAAAAGTCTATGGCACTGTGGGAATGCTGGGAAGGTCGTCTGGTCTTCCCCAGGTTAGAGGTGTTTCCGGGAGGAGAAGATCTCAGAGGTGAATGTCAGAGGGTGACTGGGATTTGACCACGAGGAGAACTAAAGAAGAAAGGCATTACAGGCAGAGGGAACAGCATGGGCAAAGGCGTGGAGCAGTTGAACACACAGTGTTTGTGGGAATTGGCAAAGAGCTAAAGACAACAAGATTTCTTATCACCAGCATTGCAGTCTTTAAAGGCAAAAATAAACCAATTTTTCTCCCTCTCTTACGTTCTGTTGAAAATGAGCAAGCCATATACTCTAAAATAATTGTGTAAGTTTAAGGTGTACAATGTATTCATTTGATACACCTATATAATGTAAAGTGCTGATTGGATGTATTAATATATTGCAAAATGATCACATACTGTTAGCTAACACCCACATCACATCACATAATATTTCTTTTTTGTGGCGTAAACATTGACAATCTACTTTCTTAGCAACTTTCAAGTATGTAATACAGTATTATTAACTACAGTTCCTACGGCGTACGTTAGATCCCCAGAACTTACTCATCTTATAGCTGGAAGTTTGTACCCACATCTCCCCCCACCCCTTCCCCAGGCCTAGGTAACCACCATTCTGTCTCCATTTCGATGAGTTTGGCTTTTTCCGATTCCACATATAAGTGAGATCGTACAGTACTTGTCTTTCTCTGCCTTATTGCAGTTAGCATAAGACTCTCAAGGTTCATCCATGTTGCCGCAATAGGTAGGTCACTTTATTAACATTTGTTATTAAGTAAGTGTTGTTGAAAAGAAAATGAATTTCATACACTTGGGTTTTTTAAAATGATGGGACAAAAAGTTCTTGCGCTATGAGTGACCATTTTGCAGGAACATTTTTTGGGAAGAGCAGACCTGGGTGCCCAGAAACAGGATGTCCTCTGGAACCTACAAGCCTAACTCTTCATGCTTTCTTCAAGGAGGTAATCTGAGCGTGCTGTTGCAAACGCATTAATTTTTTCTAGTTTCCTTAGGTTTGTGACTATACATTTAATTTTTGAAATTAGCATATAGTAACATAGACCTCTGGATTTTTTGTATTGAGGTGAAGTTCACATAACTTCACCTCATAAAATGAACCATTTTAAAGTGAAAAATTCAGTAGCATTTAGTACATTTACAGTGCAGTGCAACCTCCAGCTCTGTCTAGTTCTAGAACATTTTCATAACCCCAACAGGAAACCCCGTGCCCATTAAGCATTGTTCCCCACTCCTCCGTCATCTAGCAACCCCCAACCTGTGTTCCATCTCTGTGATTTAACTATTCTCTTATGTCATATAAAGGGAATTATATATGACCTTTTATGTCTGGCTCCTTTCACGTAGCATGTTTTAGAAGTTCATTTGTGTTGTGGTCTATATCACTACTTCATTCTTTTTATGGCTGAATAATATTCCACCATAGGCATACACTACATGTTTATTCATTCTTCAATTGCTGAACAGTTGGGCTCTTTCCGCCTTTTGGCTGTTATGACTAGTGCTGCTATGAAAACACATGTACACGCAATTGCTCTTTTTTTGTATAACAACACGTGTATAAATTCATGTAACTATTCCAGCCAGGTTACTGTATAGTTCTGTCACCCCCCCCTCCAAATTACCTTGTGCTGTTCCTTTGAAATCATACTCTCCTCCACCCCTTGGTCCCTGGCAGACACTGATCTGCCCTCCACCAATGTAGTTTTGTTCATTTTAGAATATCATGTAAATTGAATTATATACTATATAACTTTTTGAGACTGGCTTCTTGCTCTCAGTATATTTATTTTGAGATCCATCCAAGAAATCAAGGATGTCAATATTTTATTCCTTTTTATCGCTGAATAGTATCCTATTGAATGGATGTGCCAGTTTGGCTATCCATTCACCTGCTGAAGAACATTTAGGTGGTCCATATTTTGTTTATTGTGAATAGAGTCGGTATAGACATTTGTGAACAGGGACTGTGCGAACACAGATTTTTATCTCTCTAGTGTGAATGTCTGGGAGTGGGATTGCTAGTCGTGTGTTAAGTATTTGTTTAATTTTGTAAGAAACTGTTCAGCTGTTCTCCACGATGGCTGTGCTGTTGTGCCTCCCACCAGCAATGGAGGGGAGTTCCAGTTGCTCTGCCTTGGTGCCAGCCCTTGGTCTTGTCAGCTCTTCTTACGTTAGCTGTTCTGAACAGATGCGTAGCGACATCTGATCGTGGTTTAATTCACATTTCCCTAATGGCTGATGATATGGAACGTATTTTTATGTCTTTATTTACTACCCAAATATCCTTTTGGGTGACATATCTGTTCTTTTGCTCATTTTAAATTATTTTGTTTTCTTGTTGAATTTTGAGAGTTCATTATATGTTTTAGATACAACCCCTGTGTTGGATATGTGATTTGCAAATATTTTCTCTTAGTCTTTAGCTTCTCTTCTTATTTTCGTAACAGTGACTTTTGCAGAACAAAAGATTTGGATATCAGTGAAGTCCAATTTGTCATTTTTTAATTTTATACTTGCATATTTAAGTATCATGATCGAGAACTTTTGTCTAGCTCTGCTCATGAAGATTATTCTTCTGTAAAAAAGAGGTTGTACATTTAGGCCTGTGATCCAGTTGCAGTTAATTTCTGCATGTGATTTTATGTTTAAGGCATTGTTGGTTTATTTATTTATTTATTTTGTGTGTGTACGAGTGTCCAGCTATTCCAACACAATTTGTTAAAATGACTATTCTTTCTCCACTGAATTGCATTTGTACCTTTGTCAAAATCAACTGGCCATATTTGTGAGTGTATTTCTAAACTCAATTCTGCTCTCTTGATTTATACCCCTTGCCATTTGCCAATATCATAATGTGTTGATCACTTTAGTTTTGCAGTAATTCTTGAAATTCAGTAATGTCATTCCTCCAACTTTTTCAGAATTGTTTTTAGTTATTTTAGTGCTTTTCTATGTATATTTTAGAATCTGTTTGTCTACATGTACAAAAATTCCTGCTGGGAACTGTTTATTTTTTGAAAAGTAGTTTTTTGGTTTTTCTTTTTTTTTGGTTTTGAATAGTTTTGGAAATCAGAAAGAAAGAAAATGAATCTATTTTTATTACATGCAACATTAATAAAATCACCTACCCAACTGGAGATGTCACTCAGTGACAAACACCTCTGCTGTATTAAGGCTCAGTTTTAGTGGAATGGTTGGCCGTAGGTCAGAGAGGTTGAGCAAAGTCATGTCGACACCAGAGATAAGCTGTGAGTTGCCACACGTTTAACCGCTTTCCACGTTTGTCAAGCCACACTTAAAACCGGTCTCAGAGAACAAGGAAGGCATACGTGAAACACTGAAGTTCTGTTCATGAAGAACAGGTCAACCCACCCTGGGCTTTCTTATCATTTATTTAATTTATATAGTTTTAAGCCTCTGGGTCCTTTCAAAAACATTTGCAAATGTGCAATATTATAGGGTTTCCAGTGCGATGTTCTGGTCCATGAATTAAAATCCAGAATATCAGGAACTCAGGGAGAGAGTTAGAAGGTAGGAAGTTTGGTTTTCCTCTTCTGCTTTGAGTGAAGAATGAAATTTACCCCACGCTTTGCCTCAGAAGCAGATAATTAGAAAGCTATTACAATCTTCTTGGTATCCTCTTCTCCTGGTCTAGAATTTCACTGCAAAGTTCTAGTGAACTTTGAATGCTGAGTCCTAATGTTTTATACAAATTGACATGCATGCTAGGTATTTAGCATGCTTTTTTCTACCCATCTTCGAACATTTAGAATAGAATTAACATTTAACACTTACACAGTCAATGTGAGCATTATGAAAATGAGCTTAAAGTGCAATCAAGGATTCAGCAAGTGAGTCTCAAATTTGGCAGTGATTGCCTGTGAAATTCTTTTCTTTCTTTTTTTTTAAGGGAGGCTGTTAAAGTCCATAATCTTGAATATCTTGGCTACTCAGTATGTGCACACCAGGTCTGCCAGAATACTTCAGTTTGTCTGTCTAATTTGGGAAAGTTTGAGTTCTATAAAGTCCATTATTGCAGGTTACTCCTTCAAAGCTGTGTGTTGAAGTGAGTATCTAAGTTTAAAGTTTATCAGTGAAATAATTTGGAGAATTTTGCATTGAGATTGCACAGGATGGGGACTCACTGTGGGAGCGGGACAGGGGAGAGCAATGGGGGGTAATTGGGACAACTGTAATAGAACAACAACAAAAATTTAAAAAGAAAGAAAAAAAGAAAGACGTGGTACTTAATGTTTGCGGCTACTTGAGTTCATTTTTATTATTAATATAAAGTCTAGGTGGCCCTAGGTAATTCTCCAGCGGTTCCGAGGAAAGCATTATTTTTAAGGGTTGTGTTGCCAGAAATATTTTTTGTTCTTCCTTCAAGACCTTATGGTGTTGAGATATAGCCATACGTAAATGAAAGGTAGTTATTCGATTTTTTAGTTGAGGAATAAGTAGATAGTTTAGTAACACTATCACAATCCAGCAATAAATGCAGGGTTACGTTTTTCTTTTACACGTAGCTTTTATATGCCCTTCAATGTCGTGACGAGCT
Organism: Desmodus rotundus; assembly: GCF_022682495.2. Taxonomy (NCBI): domain Eukaryota; kingdom Metazoa; phylum Chordata; class Mammalia; order Chiroptera; family Phyllostomidae; genus Desmodus; species Desmodus rotundus. The sequence goes on along the minus strand of NC_071388.1, from coordinate 197,481,646 downwards.
GCAGAGGCCAGTGCTTTGCCCACGTCAGGGATGAGAAAGCAAGGCTCAGGGAAGCTGTCTGGCTGACGCAAAGCTGCTGAGCTAGTGGTGAGGGGCAGAGCCGGGCAGAGAGTTCATTCTCCTGAGGGTGGTCTGAGATGGTGCTTAACTGTTAGATAGACGGATTCCTACCCTGTATCTGTGAGAAAAGGGAGAGGGTGATTCAAAGTACAGAATACTCCAAAGTATTCTGATTCTAAGGCAAAACTTGTTATATTTTTTTTTGATATTTTCCATTAAAACAAAAAGAAAACAGACAAAAATGCTTAATTCTCTAGCACCAGCTCTGGCTTTGAAAACTTTGAAAAGGCATGGCCACTTGCATTTTTCTTTTACTAAAGGAATCTGTTATTTCCCAGTGCACTTTTTCTGTCTGGATTAGTAGTTACAAACCCCTTTCATTTTGATGTTCTTAATAGCTGTTGATGGGCATAGTGCTATGCCTTGTCTTTGTATTTGATATATCCTATATTTCCTGCAAAAGGCTTATTTGCTGTATACACCTTTTCATCTTCCCTTTTCATTTAGATATAAAACAGGCAGAAGCAATGTGATTCCTGCCTTTAATGTAACACGATTCCAGGAATTAGGAATTCTCATCTCAGAATGTATCAGGAAGTGAAGGGTGGGTTTATTCGACAGTGGTGTTCTGTTGGATAAGTTGTGTTGGTCCATTCCAAGTGTGCATGTGTGCTTGTGTGTTTGTGTGTGTTCATTTAGAAGGAATCACAGTAGGTTTTTTCTCTCCCAGCAAACTACTCGTGGACGGTAGATCCTGGCTGGTGTAGGTAAAATACAGAATAAATTTAGTTTAGAAAATTAAAATTTTAGGGTTTTTCTTTTAAAGGAAGCCATAGAGGTACAAACCCGCAGGATTGAGTTTCTTATTCCAGGTCTCTTGCTGAGGCTGGGTTGGTGGCTCACCCCACGCTGTGCCGCAGGGTTTGCGATTTTTATAGAGTGTGTTAAATCAGTGTCATGCAGTCAATTCCAGATTTGACCCAAGAGAATAAAACTCAGGGGAAAAAATACAACTCAATCATTCAGTGTTACCCATAAGAGAGTCCCCCCGCCCCCGCACCCTTTTTTAAGAACCAGATTTCTGATCCAGGCTTTCATCAGCACACAATAAAACTCAGATTAAAAAAAAAAATTCCTCCATCTGCCCCAAATGTTCTCTAATTGCAAACAATATACATGGTTTAGGAATGAAGTCCAAAGGTTAAAGGTTCTGGCTGGTGAGTCAGAGAGGGAGGGAAGAGGTGTATGGGTCCCTGTCAGTTTCCAGATTCTGGGGTCAGACTGTCACCCTAAAAGAAACAAGGCACCTTCAGAAAGTGCGATCGTCAAACAACAGGTCAGAGTGTATCTCCAGGTCGGTGAAGGGGGGTGGGGCTGTCATTCAGATACTGAATATAGGCTTTGTAGTTACGTACATGTGGGGCACGATATTAATTTTGTAGAAAGTTGTCCTGTTAGGTTTATGAAATATTATCTAACAAAAGAATCAGGAAAATGTTCTCACATAATTACTATCAAGAAATAATAATAAATGAAACTTCACATACATTATAAATTCAATCTTCACGACAGTGCTGGGAGGCAAATATTATTCACACTTTGCAGATGAACTAAGTGAGGCTGAGACAAAGGAGCACCCCTTCAGAGGTCATAGCAAGGGGCAGGCAAATATATTATTATTTCTACCACTAAAATTTTCTCCCAAAACTTGGATGATGTGATATTAATTAGTCCTCATTTGATTTAACATCAAATAAAATGTGCTTGAGTGCCAGCTGGAAATATCAAGTTAGTTTTAGGATGGAAGGGTGGCTCTTGAATATTCCTCTTCCTTGAAGTGCTTCTTTTCTTCTTTCCTTTCCCCCAGAAGGGTTTGAAGTCCATCTTGTTACAAAGCTCCTTCTGTCCTGGTCTGGACATTCCTCAGCTGGGTGGAAAGCTTCTAGTTGGACACTGGACTCCTAGCCGAGGCTGGATGATCACCCGGGGTTCCTGGTGGACACGAGATGGCCCATTTCCTGCCCAGCCACCAGCCTTGAGCCTCAAGAGGCCAGCCTGGGCACTCATCTCATGCGAAGGGCCCTCAAGTCTTTAGGACTCTTCACTGTTTTTTTTAGGACAATATCGCTGGAGGACATTCCAGTCAGCGATCACTGCATGCCTTCTTATCGGCATTCAAAAAGATGAAACGAGACAGGTAGTTAATTTGATTACTTTTTCTATACAAAATAAAGGATGTTTTGAAACATGGTCTGGAAAATAGGCAGTGTCTCAGTGGAAGTCATTGAGAACAGGAGTCTCCATAATTAGAGAGATAAAAACTGCAAGGAATTATTAAAAAAACTTACAAGCTATTGAGGTTTTAATTTGGTAGCTATGGAGGCAAAAAAATGTTTTAGCATAGTACTAATGTTTTAAACATAAAAGTGTATCATTAAAACATAAGTGTGTTAATAAAATATAAGTGTAATTATTAAAATATAAAAGTATATTATTAACATTAATTATGTTTGACTGTATGAGTTAAAAGGAAAGGAAAAAATATATCCTAAATTACTGTGACATGAACACTTAAAAAATTTTTTTATTCCTATTCAATTACAGTTGTATGCCTTTTCTCCCCATCCCTTCTCCCCACCCCAGCTGAACCCCCCTCCCTCCCCCACCTCCACCCTCCCCTTTGATTTTGTCCATGTGTCCTTTATAGTAGTTCCTGTAATCTCCTCTCTTCACTGTCCCCTCCCCACTCCCCCCTGGCTATTGTTAGATTGTTCTTAACTTCAATGTCTCTGGTTATATTTTGTTTGCTTTTTTCTTCTGTTGATTATATGAACACTTTAATAGTCAGGCAAAAAGTGTGATCTGAAGGGTAGAAAATGCCGAGCTTTTATTCAACAAATATTTATTATGCCTCTCTTAAGAAAAGGCACCTGAAGACATGTATGTAACTGAAGTGTAGATACTTTAAAATGTTTATCTGTGGGGGAGTTTCCCACCCCCCTGCCCCGTTTGGTAATTTGCACACACAGACAGAAGCCTGTGGCATGGTGTGCCTGCTTGTGCCTATTCTGTGAATGTTTTCCAGATTTTACCAGCATGTTATACAGCATATCACTACTACTAGTTGTATTTACTATCTCCAATTTGCCTAACAAACAAAATGATCTCACACCTACGGAGTCCACTTCACGATGCACACTGAACCAGAGTTTAGTGTTGGGTGGCCACATCTGTCCCTTGGGAGGGACAGTAGGTCTGGAACAGCGCAGCATTTCAAAACAGACAGCCAGGTCCTCAAATGCCAAGCCTGCTTTCTGAGATGGAATCAGGTTACACTCCCGAAAACAAGTTGTGTAGGGGAAGCATAATTTAAAAAATATCGTCTTCACGATTACGTTCTGACTTTGGGGAAAAGGAAGTCTAAAAGATTATTGGTTGAAATGTCTCTGTTATGTACAGTATTTAATTTTGTATCCATGAGAAAATGAGCTTCCAGGCTACTAGTAAAGGAAAGTAAATTCCTTGCAGTAGGGAAATCAGAGAGTAATTTCCAAGCCTCCTGGGCTGAGGGCCTGGAGGAAGTTAGGGGTCTTTGTGTCTGGGGGATTGTCTCGGTGGGAGTGGAGCAGGAGAGGGAAAGATCAGGGAGGGATCAAGGAAGGGCCGCAGGGGGTTCTGAGAGGCAGGGGTGGCATTATCCGAACAGGAGGAGGTCCAGCTGGGATCAAGGGATCTTCCAGGGACTGGTTGGAAGGAAGAATGGTTTTCTGTGAGCAGAGAGAGTCCTTCATGGAAACTCTGAAAACAGTTAAGAGGATGTGCCTGCCAGCCAGTTTACCCCCTTGGAATGTGATTGATTCTGGCACACTTCCAATCCCAGAAGGAAGAACAAAATCCGTGGGCTTGGAGGCTTCTAAGAGCAGGCACACTCCATGGGGAATGGATTGCTCATTCGCAAGGTAGGCTTCCACGTGGGCAAGTAAAGAGTGTGGCCGGGCATGTCATGGCTGCTCCAATGTGGGCATTGTCTCAGACGCATTTCAGTGCCCTGTGTGAGAGGGTGTGCATGCTGTCCGTTCACGGAGGAGGTCTAGTGCTCACCTACCCGGTGCTTTCTGTGTTTCAGAAATTCCACCATCACAGCACCATGCAAAGTAGGCACTGTCACCCTTGTTTCGCACAGGAGTTCCCTGGGGTTGGGGAGGCTGGATAATCTGTTGATGGCCATGCTGCTAGAAAAAGGACAGATCCAGGGTTGGACCCTGTGCATCTTAGTCCAGAATCTTAGCCCAGTGACTCACCAACTTCACAGAACCAAAGAGTCACACATAAGAGAACCTGAGTTTGTGCATGTAACATGCTCAGAACATTGACGGACATGGTAAATGCTGGGTAAGTATTATGTTTCTAGGTCCCTTGCTTAAAAGAATATCTCTGGGATCAACATCAAGTAATTTTGATTTTGCAGATCTGGGGTTGGAGCTCAGAAATCATCATTTTAAACAAACATGTCAGGTGATCATGATGCAGTCATTGGTAGATGATATCCCCATGGAATAATAACGCTAAGACTTCACCCCCTAATGGGGACTCCCCATTTAGGAAGTCCTGATACCCTTTCCCCATATTCTTGACACCTTGACCATACGTAGGCAGGGCAGGTGTTCTCTACCACGTACCCCTGACGTGGGGCCACTTCACTCATTCTCAGTACTAAAATCAGTTCCCATGACTCATGTTATGGAAACCGCACATTCTCTCTTTTCCCAGTGAAATATGTAAATGGATTCAGCTTTTGAACAAAACAAAATCTCTATTTCTATCAATGTTGCAACCTCCCCAACTGACTGCATTGAGAATATAAAGTTTAATAGTAAACTTTAAGTATATGAGATTCTATGGTACAATAAACGAAATATATGATATTAACTGAGATGTTTGAGATATTTGTACTGTGGAGTGGTAAGAAAAGAAGATCTCTCAGAGACCTTTGAAGGGTCTCAGCCAGTCACAAAACTCTCTTGCATCCTAAGTAGTCATAGTGTTGACGGAAATGTCAGTTTAGGGAGAGACCCAGAGATGGCTCTCAGTGATGCCTTTGTGACAAAAATAATACTCAGAGACTCTGGGAAGCCCAAATTTCCAAAGGTCTTTCTGGACATCTAAGAGACCCTGAGTTTCAGACCTTCAGGGTAACCGTCTGTGTGAAGCATTGGACAGTAAGTACTGTGGGAGGGATCGTGTCAGAACAGACAAGCGTACTTCCGTATGAGAAAACCAACCTAAAGGTAAGGCGAGAAAAGGCTGACAAAACGTAAGGTGAAAAAAAAAAAAAGACTGTGACAACGACTCCCCCCACCCCCACAGGCAAATAACACAGCCACTAAACGCAAAATGAGATTAGAAGCCCGACTCTTATCTGGTTGGCCATCTAACGTGTCTGACTGGAAACTTGAAGTGAAACTCTCCACCTAAAAAAAACATTTGCAATTGGCATTTCCTGCAGACTGCACGTCAGATTTTTCCTTTTGGAAACTGGGTATTTGCTAGACTGAGCTCTGTTCAGTTCACCTGTTTGAATATTTTGCTTTGAGCAACAGTGGACATAGAGCAGGCACTAAATAAGCATTTGGTGAATAAATGAATGTGAAATGAGAGACAGGTTTTGTGATGACGTTATTAAAAACTTTGATCTTTCCCCCGCCCCCAGGAAAGAAAACGTGTCCCTAAACCTGTGTGTGGTGTAGGTAATATCCTGGCACCTGGACTCCAGTGAAGTCTTGGACAACTTGTTCTATTGTTGTTCCTGGTGGCTCACCATCTAGGGATTATTCATAAAGATGTGGCCTTGCTTAGCATGAAGTTTTGGATCCTGATTCACACCCCATGATGCCCTTAGCATTTGGGGAAGTTACCATACTACTGTCAACCAGGATGTACATTTTATACTTCAACACTGTGATTTGCTTTCATGTTATATTTCTATTCCATGTTTTCTAAAGTCTGTTCATACCCCTGAAGTTGTTTTCCTCACAGTCACCTGTGGATTATTCTTACCCCTTTACTGACATGGAATCTGGGAGCCATACAGTTTAGGTAACTTGCCTAACTGAATGTCTGGGTTGGAAATAGAATCCTGGGAACAAAATACCAGTTTTTTATTTTGTCTTACTTCTAGCTTCCTTGTATCTGAAAAGGTCAGTTTGCTGCCCCGGTGCTGGCCATTCAGGTGGAAAGGATTGCGGTGGTGTTCGGGGCATCAGGGCCTAGGACTGGGAGTTCGGTGACACTATGGTGCCAGCATTTCTGCGGTGTGGCCAGTGGTTCATGTCAGAGGTCCCGTGTTCATGGCATAGAAATCCAAGGCAATCCAAGAGTCGGAAGTCAAAGCAAGAGTCACTATTAAGCTACTGTAACCACAGCAGCAAGATCCCAGGCCACCTGGAAAACTGGTGTCCAATTAAAAGAATGCCCTGGTTTTCTGTCTCCTTGTAAACTGAGCAGTAGGTTGATACTTGGGCGTAATCAATCCACAAATTACATTTGGCGCCTGCTTTATGAAGTTGAGTAATGTCACAGAGACGCGACTCTCATGGGATGAAACCACCCCCAACTCTGGCTTGTTCACGCCTGGACGTGGGTGAGTGACTGCAGCAGAGACAAGATGAGGTGGTCCTCTGTCCCCACTGCACAGGGGTTGGGACTTGTATCGCGCTGTGGAACAGTGAGCATTGTGGGCTCTCTATTTTGCCTGCTTTTGGACGATGATAGTGGTGATGGGCTTTGGTGGTGACAGGGAATATGGGGATAAAATTTGCCATGGAATTCATAAACACAAACATCTACACGAGAGAGGTGTTATGCCAACCCCACCTGTACTCTGTACTAGCTATGTGACTCTCTTTGTGCCTCAGTTTTTTCATCTGTAAAATGGGGGATAATTAAATAGTGTTAGTCTGAAGATTCGATGAACAAAAGCCGGTAGAAATGCTTGCTGAGGTTCCTGGTACATAGTAAGGACCCATAAAGTGTTGGCTGTTATGTAGACCATGATGATTTTTTTCTGTAAAGGGCTCTTTACATGTAGTGAAAGCTTTTGTTTTTGCGGACCTTTGGTCTCTGTTAAAGCTACTCAGCTTGCCTTTGTAGTGTGTAAACATAAAGAATACATCAATGGATGGGTGTAGCTATGTTCCAATAAACTTTATTAATGGCCACTGACTTTTCATTTAATTTTTCTTAAAATTTTTTTAATTACTGATTTTTTTAGAGAAACAGATGAAGGGGAGGGGGAGAGTGAGAGATAGATAGATAGAGAGAGAGAGAGAGAGATAGAGAGAGAGAGAGATTTCTTGCATGTGCTCTGACCGGGGATTGAACCCACAACCTTGGTGTATCCGATGACACTCTAACCAACTTAGTACCTGGCCAGGGCTCATTTAGTTTTCATGTGTTGATGTTCTTTCTTTATTTTTTTCAACTACTTCAATATGTAGAAACCATTCCTAGATGACAGGAAAGGCAAAGACAGGTAGCGAGTTGTGTTTGGCTGACTCCAGTACAGACCATCCTGTCTTTAACTTGGAAGTATTATTTTATTTTCTAGCACTACATCTATGTTTGTGGTGATTCTCTTATTAGAGTTCTGTTGGAAGTTTCTGGTTATGCAGCCACTTACGTGAAGGTGTGTTGACCGTCTTCTGCATTTACCCGAGATGGGCGAGACCCACACATCGGAGCACCTCTAGAAGACAAATTTCCCCCTTAAATAATATCTAATGGTTGAAGAAAAAATGATAACACAATCTTATGTGATCCATTTATTAAACAAAAAACATATATAACCCGTAGACATGGACAGCAGTGTGATGCTAACCAGAGGGAAAGGGGAGTGCGGGTGGGTGGAGGATGGCAAAGTGAGGGAAAATGGGGACAGAAAGAGACTGTGCTTGGGGCAATGGGCACACGATGCAGTGCGCAGGTGATGTTTTGTCGAGCTGTACACTTGAAACTTGTATAGCTTTTTAAAAAAGATTTTATTTATTTTTATTTTTAGAGAGACGGGAAGGGAGGGAGAAAGAGAGGTACAGAAACGTTGATGTATGAGAGAAACATCGATTGGTTGCTTCTCGCGTGAATGCCCCATCCAGAAATTGAACTGCAACCTAGGTATGTGTCCAGACCTGGAATCAAACTGGTGACCTTCGGGTGTGTGAGACGACGCCCAACCCACTTAGCACACCGGTCAGGACAAACCTGTATGGTTTTGTGAACCAGTGTCTGGAGGACAAACAGTGATAGGATAGGTGGGCCTTTAAAAGCAAATCGTATTTTCAATTTTGTGGAGTCTTGGCAAAGTCAGCTCAAAATTTCATGTTTAATAAATATTTCTCAAATGATAATGTGTTAGAACTGCTGAGATAAGTGAAAATTAGTGTGTGATCTATTTAAAAATGTGAATAAATGTAAAGAAATTTAGGCCCATATGAGTCATTTGGGGTAAAACTGTATGAGGTCCTGTATCATATTCAGAATTTAAGAGATATCAGATGAGAATAAAGTGCATTGTCAGATGCAAGTGAAAAAGAAATGCAAGGAACTATTTTGGTAAGTGACACTCTAATGCCATTGTGCCTGAATTTAAGCAAAAGCAGTATTATTATAGTTATTTTTTGTAAGCCAGCAATTGCCCCATTTCTTCCCCTTCAGCTGTCAGAGTATTATATCAGGCCTCAGTCCAGTGCAGGTCCCCCTTTTTATCATATTTTTTGCAAGTTTCTATGTGCAAATATTTTCTGTGCAGGATGTTATGAAGTTAATTGACATGCATGAACTTTTAGTGGTGTTCACGATTATTACTCTGATTTTTTCCAAGTTTAGGAGGGTACGTCTTTTAGGTACAAAAAGATTTTACGTGCTGATTCAAATGTTGAATTGACTCAAGGTCATTTGCAAATTCCCGTGGAAGTAGCCAAGCTTTTTGGGGGGTACTTCTCAGTTATTACAAAAGTAGTACATAACGATTGCAGAAAACAATCATATTTAAAATAGGATTTCTTAAGTGGTTTCAATTACATTCCTTTTGAGGCCTAGTGAATGTAAGGGATCTATGGGCGGAGGAAGGACCTCGTGGTGGTGAGTTCATGAGAGGGTCAGCACATTCTGGAGACTCCTACCTAGCGTGTGTCCCAGGTCCCCAAGGTATTTCTGGAAGGTTGGAAAACAAAGACAAGTGGCTTTCCATATTTATCATGAGGTTCTCTGAACTTCCCATGACCTGCCTGTCTCCATTATTATACTTCATAGGACAATAGGATGGGCTTCACTCACAGACTGAGGAAGTGGCTACCTTTGAGGGTTGATTTTAGTGGAGCTGGGGAAGAAACCTAATGGCCCCATGAAAGACGCTAGGGAGTTGATGATCACGAGTATCAGTTGACTTGTCTGTCCCTGCTATTTGAGGGGGAGAATGGGATGTCATTGCTATTGCGTAGGGCTGTTTACCTTGTGTCCGTGGCGGGAAAGGTGGCTATAGAAAGAATGTCTTCTCTTGTGCACTGACTGCACTCGGGGAGCCTGGTTTTACCAGAGGCTCATGAGCAGAAAGAGGATCCACAGAGAAGCTGACTTCAGAGTTCTCATCAGGAGGTTCTCCCCCCAAACCCCTGCAAAGGGCCCCGACACTGTGACACATGGCCATGAGGTCTTTTGGGGGGAAATACGCAAAAGTAAGCTAGTTTTCTGTTTTTTATTTTTATTTTTAATTTTTAAAAAAGATTTTATTTATTTTTAGAGAGAGGGGAAGGGAGGGAGAAAGAGAGGGACAGAAACCTCAATGTGTGGTTGCTTCTTACATGTCCCCCTGTCCTGGGGGCCTGGCCTGCAACCCAGGCATGTGCCCTGACTGGGAATTGAACCAGTGACTTTTTGGTTTGCAGGCCAGCACTCAATCCACTGAGCCACACCAACCAGGGCTAGTTTTATGTTTTTTAAACACTTCCTCCCCCCAAACTATAAAAGCTTCAGGCCCCAGAAAACATGGATTTGTTTCTGGCTCTGTATTTTCAAGTTGGGACTTAGACCTTTTTGGAAGTGACCCATCTTTGTTGATGTGTTCAAAGAAGAAACGCATCTTTGTTGAGGAATGTGTACCATTCTGGAATTTGAGAGTAAATCTTCCCGCAGGCCTAAGACTGAAGAAAAAAACTGTAAAAAAGGACAGATTTTCTCAGGGAAAGGGGAATGAAGCTGACAGAGGAATGGTAGTGTTGGGGTCTTCCTGTATTCCCAGAAAATCAGGAAGTTTGAGAAAAAGAGGGGCAAGTGTCTTTAGTTGATCAGAGAAGAATCTCATATACTTATATTTTTATTTTCTGTAGCACGAAGGGCTTAATACAATTCCTCTTTAATATTGTTCAACACATTTTATTTAATTGGTGTTCAATTGTCTACTATCATAACTACAATATTGTGATGATGATGGTGACGAAAAGATGTGTGCTATGTGAATGTCCCAGTTCACTGAACAGTTTCATCTATTTTCTCTCATTGGTAACTATTAAAGCCAAGATAAGGGTCTCCTCATCTACTGCCTGTGGATGCCTCCCAAACTGGCATCCTATGAAAAATTGAGGTAAAATGGTCTCTGTGCTCCTCTCAATTATTCTTTTCTTATTTTGTGGTAAAGCCATGACCACGTCAGTCCATTTCTCTTCTTTTGTGAATCCTTCAACATCACAGGACTCAAAATAACCATTGAACTTTGACACACAAAGCCATTTCTTTGAGAATGGCCTCTAATTTTTGGCTTGCAAAACTATTCAACTGGCAAAGGACCAAGTCCCCTCAAGACCTGCTCCTCGTCAGGTGGTGTTTGCATTTGTTAGATTTGTCCTTATGAACTTACTAGTGGGTTTGTTGACCTCTGACTGTTTGACCCTGTAAATGAAAACGTACCACTGGGACACACAACGAAAGTTATATAAATGCAAGGAAGTGGTCAATCAGAGAAATAAGTGTGGTTGCAAAAGAGTGGACCTGAAAGCTTAGTCAATAGTTCAGTCAAGAGGGAAAGTGCTGAATGTATGAGAAATATGAAATGCTCTTGTAGTACTGTGAAAGAGGACTATCTATACCAGGGAGGCTCAGGGAAGGTTTTGTGGAACTGGGTTTTGGGACTGAGCATGACATTGTGTAAGGATGGGCACACAGGACACGCTAAGCAAAACAGACAGTGAGTTAGGACATGACCAACCCTTTGTCTGTGTTGGCAAGCACATGGGATTCTGGGAAGTGGATTTATTCCATGCCAATACAACTTAAAATTCCACATGGTGAACACTTAGCAGGTTTTTGTTTACATGGTCAACTGCGCATTAATTAATAGTTTTCTACATCTTAATGCTGATTTACTCAGGAACATATCAATTATTATTTCTTGTAAATGTTGCTTACTATGATCAACATTTGAATATTTATGTTACCTGAGTGGAGAAATTTGTGAATGATAGTAATAAATAGATGGTCTAGAAAACACTTTTATGCATTTTTTGAGTGAAGACTGGCGGTTACCTGTTCAACTCTGACACCTGATTTGTTGCGGAGACTGTGGGCATGTCCTTTTAAATACTCAAGCGTCAACTCCATTTAAAAAAAGTTGTTTTGAAGATATTATGAGGTAAAGACTTTTAAAGGTCAAAAACAAAAACAGTATCACATCATAGTTAGATGTACAGAGAATGGTTGAGATGTTGAACCTTTATTTATTGTTTTCCTCGGGTCCCCATCTTGAGTCCAAATAGTTTCATCTTGTTTCATTAATTTTTGGATTCAGTGAGTTTTTCAGCGGTAGAAGGACTCTAGCTACCAGCTGATTGGAAAATAGAAGTTGGTTCACCCACAGATAGACAGAAATTTCAAAAGTAAGTGAGTTGATAGTGTGGTTTGCTGACCTCACTAGTGAGTTGAAAGAGGAAAGAACCAGAATTTAGAATTTAAAGATCTCGGTTTGAGATTTAGCTCTGCCACTAACAAATCAGGAGATGAGAGAGTTGTCATTTCATCCATTTGAAACTCAGTTATTATTATTTTTAATCTATAAGGTAAAGTGTGGTATGATGATCTTTGAAGTAATTTCCAGCTTTTAAAATTTTACGCTAAGCAGCACATCTACATAAAACATGAACATTGATAGCAAGTAGTAGAAAAATATATTTTTAAAAGATTTTACTTATTCAATTTTTAGACAGAGGAGGAGGGAGAGAGAGAGGGAGAAAAACATCAATGTGTGTTTGCCTCTCTCAAGCCCCCTACCGGGGACCTGGCCCGCAACCCAGTCATGTGCCCTGACCGGGAACCAAACCTGAGGCCCTTTGGTTCATAGGCCTGTGCTCAATTCACTGAGCCACACCAGCCAGGGTAGAAAAAATATTTTAAACAGTGATATATTCCTAGTTTTCCCTTCTGCAGTTTACACTGTTAGTGACTGGGGATGTTGTCTTCCTATACTTTGCTTGGTTTTCTTCCGCTGTTTTCTTGTGTAGAGTCACCTTCTTTCTAGTCACAGTCTTAGGCTCAGACATTCACACATTGATCTTCCTCTGGCATCTTCTATCAGGAAGAAGAAAGTATTTTAAAGATCTCCTCTTACTTAATGGCAGCCTGGTTAGAAATGGGGATGAGCATTTGGGAGAAGCCGTCAGGAAGGACAACCACTTCCCATGCCTCAGGCCTTTGACAGGCTTTCTTAAAACAGTGGCTTTTTTATTGTGAGAGTAGAGAGTGGCTTCAGTGCTGTTTGAATGAATTACACGTCTGTGTGATGGGACTGCAGGGAGAATATATGTCAATTATCTTGATCCTCATATATAGCGATGGGCAAATGCTTGTATTTGCACACTCAAAAGTATCTACAGTGTATTTTAGCAAATTGGAAGAAGTAATTTCAGGACTCAAGTTAAAGTTTCACACATTGACACTACTACCAACCAAACAATTTTGTTGTTATAACTAAAACAACAAAGATAAGTTCATTTGAACACTTGCTGGAGATAGTTTTTAAAAACTTATATTTTGTTAATAGTATACTGGAACAAAAGAATAGGAAGAACCACAATAGAAGAGTTTGGTCAATCTTTATCTCTTGATCCATCCAACCATCCATCCATCCACCCACCCATCCATTTATATAATCTCTCTAATTTGAAATTAGTACTGTTTGTTTGCCCTGGCTGGCATGGCTCAGTGGATTGAGTGCTGGCCTGTGAACCAAAGGGTTGCCAGTTCGATTCCCAGTCAGAGCACACGGCTGGATTGTGGGCCAGGTCCCCAGTGAGAAGTGCACAAGAGGCAACCACACATTGATGTTTCTGTCCCTCTCTCCTTCCCTTCCCCTCGGTCTAAAAATAAAATGAATAAAGTCTTAAAAAATAATATTAATGGTGTTTGGATTCTGGGACTATCATTGTTTTCAGACACTGCCCAAATTTTCTTTTATAATGTAATATACTTCTATAATGTAAAACCAAAACTGCATACAAATAAGAAATATAGTATATTTTGTCCAATACACTCTTCTTAGGAATGACGTATGATTGAGTGGTGAAAAGTAGGTCTTGAGTTCAAACTGAGTCAGCAGCATAGTCTTTAAATGTTAGCATTTGTCATGCCCTATTGATCGAGGAATTTCCAGCTAAAATTACTGGCTGGTGTGGGTAGGAAGGATGACTAAGACTGTCTTCTAACTGCATCCAGGAGGGGCCTTAATTTATTCAAAGTTACTAAGGATTAGGGCATGTTTTTAGATCCTCCTCCCCCCCTCAGATCAGCCTTTCCTAACTCAAAAAGAGTTGTCATCAGAGTCGTTTGGAGAAAGGAGTGCCTGGTGGCAACCCCTTGACTCTGAAATCACTTAACTGCGTTATTACTCTTCTTTCCCAGCATGGAGAGTTGAGCCTCTTTTCTTTTGCTCTCTTCTTTCCTCTCCTCCCTTCCTCTCTCCTGCCAATGAATAAGCACCTCCTCATTCATTTCCCTCCAGTTCTGCCGGTTTGTTCCTGAAAAGGCAATGTGGAGAGGCAATGCAATTGTCCGATGATTGATGTAGAAGCCTGTTACTAAAGATATTCTTGATGTATACATATATGATATATGCAATGCATAAATGCATTTATTGGGTGAATATGCATTTGTATGTGACTAGTGTTAGGACATAATATTCAAGCTAGTCAGGGCCTTGAACCTATGCACACGATACGTGTAGTAATATTTAAGGAAAGGGTTTGTTTGTACCTCTCAGATCAACTGTGACCTCTGCAGGGTTAAAACCAGCCTTCAAAGCAGATGTTTTAAAATAAAATTTTACCAATGAAAAAACTGGTTCAGAGGAGTAGGCATGTTGCCCCAAGTCAGAGAGGAAGTGGACAAGTGGGTATTTGGGTTGGATCGGCCTGTCTCCCCAGCTGGAGGTCTTCCGCCATGGCATACAGTTGGTGACACACAGTAGGTATGAAGAGAAGAAAACAAAAATTAAGAAAGCAGCTGCCCTTATCCAAGGACGGGGACAAATCATTCACATCCTCTGCTTAGTCATCTGGACCGGTTTGCCGATTTCTCCCCGGGTCCTCTGGTGGGATGTGACACTAATCTGAAAGCCAGCCTCCTGGCCCTGAGCCTCATACCTTTGCGGGACCAGTGGGGAAGGGGAAAACCATACTCTCTTCTTTATTGCCCCTTTCCTTCCAGCCCCTAGGAAGGACTTCTCGCACAGCAGGTATCCCGTGAGTGATTTCTGACGACGGCCTCGATGCTGCTACTAATTTCTTTGCCAGTGAGAATTAAGCTTGCCTCCTCTGTTGACTCCAGGAAGTTTCCCCTTTCATTTATGTTCCCTGATTACCTCTGTCCATCTCCCAACAAGCCATCACTGAGTCTGATAAGATTGGGATTTTCACAACAAACTCCCTGCTCTGCCCCTGTCCTTCCTTACCGAACCCAACAGAAAACAAACAGCAAAGAAACAGTCTGGGAATGCCATAGAGGAGGTGTCAGCTAAAGCAGTTATGTGTGATATTAATTTGATCTCTATATCAACGATCGCAGCCTCACAGGATCCGCGGCTCTGTTATTTAGTAAACAATGTATCTAGGCTTTTCAGCCTTGAGAGGCTACTTACTCTTTCTGTTGCTGCGGGGCATGGCTGGGTTATCTCCCGCGTACACCATGCTCGGCTTTGCTTCAGTGGACAGAGCACTGGGGTGGAAGTTAGGTGATTTGAGTTTTACTTCCCAGGTCGAAGCTCCATAGAATATTTATATTTGCATCCATGGCACTGGGGACAATATCAGCCACATCCTTGGGATTCAAAAATGGTTTATGGAGAGATGAAAGCCTTGGGGCAAGGCCACCAGCTTTCTTTGGGTCTCGGCTATAAATGAAGGGCTTCTTCTGGTGATCTGTCATTTTGTAAATGCTTTGCTCGAGTACTTCGGGTCTCTGAGTCATTTATCTTTTTAGCTCTTTAGGTAGGTTTCTGGCTCCCAAAGTGTAGTTTTTTAACTTTCTTCTTAAACCTGTTTGTCTTCTATTTTCCAGACATCTCCCATCATGCTAATCCTGGCAAAGGGTAGTTGTGGATAAAGCTCGGTGGGTCATGTGTGTTTTGGGGTAGTCTTGTCTTAACAAGGGTGGCGAAAGCATTCTTTTGTTTTCTGCCCCCGAAAGGCTCTCTGTGTGACTTGTTACCTCTTTTGTGTATGGAGTCTTGGTTTATTTGTTGGCTTTAAAATTGGCTGAGGCCAACAATAGCAAAAACAGTCCGAGGTGGAAAGTAAAGTTGAAGGCAGGGTGGTTCTTTGTCTTTGGCAATTGTGTTGCGAGTCTAATTGTGTTGCATTTAAAGCTCGGTCAATACAGCTGAGGTTTAGGTTTCATAGCAAGAATTCTTTCTTAGTAACTATACATAACACAGTTTTCACATCCACCAACCACCACTGAACGTGTCGCTCATGTTTTCTGGTCCTGTTTATACAGCTGATTTACAGGGTTGCCTGTGGCATGAGTCCTGGTACTGCCAGCCAGGAAGGAAAGAGTGGGACAACGCTGGCCACAGAAGGAGGTGCCAGTCCTGTTCCTCAAAGGACAATGCCTACAAGACTGCATATTTGATACATGCGCTCTTATCTTTGGGGAGCTCTCTGAGTCCTCATGGGACAGACATGTGACATACTCTCTGGACCTCATTTTTTCTCATCTGTAAGGTGGGGGTGACAGTGCTCCTGGGGTTTGGGGTAAAAATGGAAGAAAAGGCATTTAAGGGCCTCAGGAGGCAGGGCTGGCTAGTGTAAGCAGTCAGGGAGCCATCGAACAGCAGCTTTTCTTGTGTCACCATCACCATTATTGATGTAATTTTGCCCAGAATGTTGAAGGAACCATCACAAGACCGGCTTTGAGAGAGCCATGCTCTACCCCTGGTTAACCAGTGTACGGAAAAAAGTGTTTCAGAGGTAAGTTATTCTCCATGACAGTGGGTGAACCACACGTGCATCAAAAACTGTGGGTTCAATTCCGATTCAGTAACAAAAACACAAGCTAAATCTCCTCTTAAAGCTAGTCTTTTGGAACATGGGTTTTCTTTCCCTATTAAAGAAGTGAGGGAGGAAGATGAGTATGTTTGGGAAAGTGAAGGGGCCAGATGCAATTATTTCTTAAACTACTTGTGTTTCTGTTCTGATAGCCTTGAGGAAATTAATGCAATCAACCCAGAATGAGAGCATTTCCAATATTT
Organism: Desmodus rotundus; assembly: GCF_022682495.2. NCBI lineage: Eukaryota > Metazoa > Chordata > Mammalia > Chiroptera > Phyllostomidae > Desmodus > Desmodus rotundus. The sequence continues at coordinate 197,464,803 of NC_071388.1, read as the reverse complement.
TACAGTTCTGAATAAATATGGTATAAATGGAAGAAGGTACATAATTACTCCATGGAACATGATCTTCTGTTCTATTTCATAGGTTTTTTTGCATTCATAGCATCTTAGAAATGCACATTTAATCGTGAGCATTAAAAATGCTTGTTGTTCTTTCAAATTGTTTGCCCTGTTTTGATTTCCCCCCCAACTCAATTCCATTGAATATCTGTGAGTTGTCACATTTTTTGTAAGTAATAACTGTGTCAAGCTGTGCCGACAAAATGTCCCAACATAACTGTTAATAAGCATTGTCATTTTAAGAATGAAACAGTTTGGCTAATGATTTATGTCTTATAATGCAGCACTTGGGGCAGCTGTATGATTTGTCTCCTTAGCAAGTCAAGTAATTTCTTTAACAAAATGTTAAGCACAGATGGGCCATAAGCTGTCAGTTAACTGTTATTGTGTCTGCATCTGCCTGCCCTCAATGCACTGTTTTATGTATTCAGTCAGTTACTTAGCTGCAGCTCTGTGAAAAGCCGAACCTACTCTGATTGGCAAATAAAATGTTCATTTGTCTCTTCTTCCTATTGTTTTGTTTTGGTAACACATGTCAGCAGCTCAATTACCCAGTTCATTAACAGCTCCCAAAGGACGCGATGGCCAGCCGAGATAAGAGGGGCAATTGTGCCACATATGGTCAATAATAGCCTCTCTCTTGGCAATTGTAAATAAAAGTCACTTGGCCCTTTTCCTTTCAGGAGAACTACTGTTTTCCTGTTCCCCTTCAGTGTGCAAATTACCTTTCTTTGCCCCGTGCAACCCAATCCCACCCCGCTAACCCAGAACCTAGCTTCCAGCTCAGAGACACGGATACTTCCCCTCCCATGGCCAGAGCTCTGCCTCTTCACTTTAATTATGACTGACTTTTAAGCTCTTGAGGGGGGAAAGTTCTTATCATGGGAGACTATTCTTAGAAAGCTGTTAGCTGATTAATTAGTTAACTAATCAGTTTTCCTAATTGAATAGCAACACATTTTCTTGGGGCTTTCAGCTCTTTTTCTCTTTGAAATGCTCTGGTGGCGGTTACCATGGAGTCTAAAAAAGCCATTTAAAAAAATTGCGACTAGAAATTATTTGCGGGGGTGGCATAAGGAGGTGTGACCAGAGCTTTACTTGACGAGGGAGAATCATGCTGTGAAAGGAACTGTTGTTACACACACAAGTCTCAGAATAAAGGGTTTGAGAAGCCCCGGGGTGAATTCGGGTGGGTGCCAGGGTCCCTGAGCCAGTAACCTTCCTCCTTCCCGTTAAGCCTTTGGAAGGAGGTGCTGGAACAGGTAGTTTGTTCGGGATTCTCTGACTCCTGCAAGCAGAATGTTGCGTGTGTCAGGGGAAAGAGAAAGGCTACCGGCGTGTTTCTTCGTAAACACACCAGTGAGTATTGCTACTACAGATAACAAACGTAGCTTTTGTTTTGTTCTGTAGCTTTGCTGTTACAATCTTTTAAGTGGCTGATAGTAAGGAGGTGGCCATCCACAGAAAGGCTTCTCAATAATATAAGGTGGATAGCAACCCAGCTTGCAGCCAAAATTCAGTTGCTGGAACCTTAGGATATGGGTTGTTCGGGGCAGCGTAACTCTGTGCCTTGGAGGCAGCTTGGAGGTTCTGCCAGCCTCTGCCTCTGCTCGTCCGCCCTTATCTTAAATAAACACAAACGTCCACACAGTGCATTTAAAATAACTGCTGGGCTACGGAGCGCCGGGCGGGCCCTCGTGGGCTGTGCCTGCAGCCGGTCATATTCATAACCAATCTGTACTCACCTCCCAGGGCAGCAGGCACTCGGGGAGTTGTTGAGTGTCAGGGTTTATTTGTGCTATTTTGATTAGCACCAACCTGGCAGGAGCTTATTTTCCTTCTAATGACCCCGTGCTGGGAGAGGGCGGTTTCTGGGGGAAGGACTTGGGTGAGAGGGGAGGGGAATAGCGTTACACGTCTCCGGCTCCCGATCGGGGGCTACTGCTGGGCAGGGAGGGCACCAGAGTCCTAAATGGCTGGAGGGTCTTAATTTGATTTGGTGTTCTTAAAAGCACGGTTCTGCGAGAAAGCCCAGAATATCCTTGCCGTACGTTCTCTCTCTCTCTCTCATTGGCCATTTGTGGAAGATTGTTCGCAGGCACATTTTTGTAAGAAAGTGTAGAGGCAATGAAAACAAAACGAGACCCTCCTCCCCCAAATAGACCACGGATGTGGCTATAATTCATCTTTCCTAATTTATCAACTAACAAAATGACAATTACTCAAATCCTAGCTCTGGGTTAGGGATCTGGGACGCTCAGTTTGTTGCTTGATAGATTGTTAGGCTGCCCAGACTTTCCAGATCTACTTCAAGATTTTGTTGAAACCTTGTGTTTGTTCCTTTCAGCGTGTCTCTCTTTTCTTTTCTCGACGTATATACAATTTCAAACCACAGAAAAACAATGTCACCGATTACTTCTTAGCTTGTGAATTAATGTGGAAGAGAAGCTTCCAGGTGCTGAAGTCTCTCAACTGGATTGGATTAACCCCTACTGTGCATCCATTTCAACCTCCCCCACCTCCCTCCTCTGGAGGAAAAAAAAAAAACCAACCTCCCTTTTCTCATCCACTCCGGCTTTCTTTGTGTCTGCTGCTCCCTGCCAGGCAGGTGTCAGAGCTCTGAATGAGGGTAAATGCCCCGTTGATGGATTCCACAGATGGAGCGTGGAAATCGGGAGAATAGGCTTCAGCCACAGGCCATTTCTTGGGATCCAACAAAAGCCTCCAAATAAGTCAACAAAAATCCCAAAGATCACAAAGGGAAAATGTCATTTGTCATTTACTCTGGGTCTGTGAGGGAATATCAGTCTTGCTTCACTCCTCCTGGCTTTCACCCGAGTAAACACGAGAGAGGTCATTCACACCTCTCTTGGTGTAAAGGGGCTACTTCAGATCAGAAAACAGTGAGTTGTCCCATTATCCCTTTCGTGTGGAATCGTGAACCTGCAAACACAGGAGACCTTCCTCAATTAGCCAAGTAGGTGCGTCAGACTTCGAGTTGACCTATCAAAGGCCTCACAGAATATTTCTGTGAAGTACTTTTAACTCAGACACAGGGTAAAACAACCTCATGGACCTCTCAGAAACGATTTTTATTTTTATCTTTTATATTTTTTTAAATCAGTGGAACACAGGTTTGGGTACAAATGCTGACAGGTCTAGCCGGGAAAGGTTAGCACACACGGAAAGACCCTCTGAGTTGGTCTGAGGCCACCTTAGAATGAATGACCGATGATGACTAAGGAAGTTCAGTCTCAACGCCTGCAGAGAGGGATCCCCCCCACCCCAACCTCCTCCATGTCTGTAAGTCGCATTGTATTATATCAGGGGCAAACATAGAGTTTAAATGGTTGTCATGTTTTGATCCTTTAATTATTCAAATGGAAGGTCTTGCTGAGAAGAAAGACAATGTGCCAGATTCATGCTCATGAATTATTTTGTCCCCCCCCCGTTTTTTGCCTGTCTCCCATCTCTGAATTATATTGGTCTGGAAACCAATAATTACAGAATTTCACGTGACTAAATCCCTATGAAATTGAGGCAAGATCTCAGGTATAATGGCGCTAACTAGGATGAATATTTCCTGAGGTTACAGAGGAGGTTAAAAGGGTTAATGGACAAAGACATACTCTTTAATTCTGTAATTCCTTCTTTAATTAAACTTGGTCGGTAATGGTCGGTCTGCTGGTGGTAATATGTCTGCCTTCTCCTCCCAGTTGGATTTGTTTCCGAAGGAAGAATTTGTGATTCCGTGGGGGTGTGATTGTTGCCTGTGCATGGTACTTTTTCTTTTTCACCGACAACGTTCATTTTCCCGAGGTTATTCTTGGGAGTTAATGTGAGTCACTGGGATAACTGAGGATGTGGCTCCTAAGATCTGAAATCAGCCGGAGAAAGAAGAAATGAACTTGCTAATACAGCGCTGAGTGGAAGCACTCAGGCGCCTGGTGGGAGTTGACACTTCCCATGGTGATTCCAGGGTCTCTGCTGAATAACTTGTGAATATTCAACAGATTTCAAGTGACTTGTTCCTGCACTTTTACCTAAAATGAATGTGAAAGCTGGATGTAAATACTCTAAATAAACATGGACTGTGTGCTACAAAGTTTTAAAAGTACACCGTGGTGGCGAGGGAGAGAGGAGTGAGTAGATGGAGCCTCGGGTGTTTTAAGTCAACGAATCTGCTTTGCATCCTCCCTGTAATGGTGGATACATAGCATTAGAAATTAGAGAAAACTCATAAAACTGTCCAACAAAAAGAGAGAGTCCTGGTGTAAGCCATGGGCTGTAGTTAATAACAATATGTAAATATTGGTGTGTCAAGGGGAACGAAAGTACCACATTAATGCAAGATGTCGGTAATAAGGGAAAGAATGGGGAAAGGCAGAACAGGTATATATGCAAACTTGGTACCTGGTGCTCATTTTTTTTTAACCTAAAACTGCTGTAAAAATGTTATTTTTAAAAAGTGTGAGGTTCTTTGCAACTCTTTTTAAAAAATTTATTTATTTTTATTCAGTTACAATTGTCTTCATTTTCTCCCCTTCCCTCCACCCCACCCCAGCCAGTCCCACCTCCCTCCCCCACCTCTACCCTCCCCCTTGATTTTGTCCTTGTGTCATTTATAGTAGCTCCTATTTTGCAACTCTTGATATCCTTTCATTAAGATGTCTTTAATACCTCTCCCCCCAAAAGAGACGACTTTATTAAAGTATAATAAAATGAGTGATCAGTGAACTCTTGGTGAACATCAGTTTATTCTAGATGGACCCTGGACCTTAAGACCAAGGGTTTGTGATCATTCTCATTGGGGTCCGCTAGTGGTCAGACTGACTATTTTGATTTCTTAAACTTATTCATTATCTTGGTGAATGAATTAATAATCTCTTAGCACTTTATTGTTGTTTAGTAAGTACAGTTTATCTTGAATAATGTGGAGTTCTGTATATGGTTGTTGAATTCAATTAGAAAAATTGTATGATTTGTTATATAATACTATTTAGCAAGATAGATTACTTTGTATCTAGTATCTATTTTGTTCTAGTATCTAACTTGTTCTAATGCCTTGAGTGAAGTTGAATATGTACAATAGATGAACTTCCACAAAATACTTCCTTTTGTGCTGTTAAAATAAGATTTAAACTTCAGATTTTTGGGGGGTAAAAACTGAATGATTCAAGTTTGGGACATTGTGGACCTTGTTCTGTGTATATAAGGAATTTTATTTTTCTTGAGTGATAAAAGAAAGTAGTATTTCCATCTTTAGAAATAGCTAGTATTTCTTAGTTGGTAGATTAATCTTGGATTGCTGACTTAACATATTTTTAAAGCCCACATCCTTTTGGGGTTTACAGATGGGGGAAAAGTTAGAATTAAGTTGCAAAATTGTGGCTTCATGTTGCCAAAAACGATCAGTTGGTTCAGATAATTTCCCCCAGGAAAAATCAGGAAAATTGTTTCCTCTGTGACTTTTGAAATGATGTCATGTGGAGGCTTTACTAGTTAGATGTAACCTTTTGGATTGCTTTTGAGTAAACAGCCTAGAAATAAAAGCAGTGATATTTAGTTCCTTAAAGAAAATTTAATTTTTGGTGGTTAAAGGCTGTCCTACTGAACTCTTAGACAGCCTGAATCTTTTTGATCCCCATCTGCTGGTGGTTCTTTATCTTTTTAAAAATCATAATCCTGTCCTGGCTGGTGTGGCTCAGTGGATTGAGCACTGGACTGCGAAGCAAAGGGTTACCGGTTTGATTCCCAGTCAGGGCACATGTCTGGGTTGTTGGTCAGGTCCCTAGTGGGGATGCATGAGAGGCAACCACATATTGATGTTTCTCTCCCTCTCTTTCTCCCTCCATTCCCCTCTCTCTAAAAATAAATAAATAAAATCCTAAAAAGAAATCATAACCCTTTTTGGAAAAAAAAGATAAATATCCCCCAGAAAAATGCAAGTATTGCAAATACTTGTGAGAATTTCCAAATAACTTTAGAGGATTCACAGATTCCCCCACGGTCATGTGAAAAGATGTTGGGAGACTCATATAAGCAAAATATCCATCTAAGAATATAAGGATGATAGAGACATCAGTGTTAGTTCAAAACTTAAATTTTACCTGGCACGCTCATTTATTCAACATGTGTGTATTGAGCACCTACTATGTTTCCAGACTTACTGCAGTGAACAAGCCAGAGAAAAGCCTCGTGCTCCCACAGTTTACATTCTGGGGACTGTTCATCATGAAGGCGAAACACGGTGGTCTTGACCCTCAGAACTGGCTCTTGCTGGTACTAAGCGTCCCCCTTTCTTCAGGAACTAGAGACGATTTTGATTAATTGACCTGACAGTGCATGACACATCATATTTACTTGGGAGGATTTAATAACCCCCGAGACTCCCAAAGGAAACATGAACATTTCCACCTACCATTCTCCTAATGGGGTCATGGGAAGAGAAAGTACGAGCAAAGATTTAAAGTTCTCACAGGCAGAGGAAGCCTTTGGTCGGTCCTGTCACCTGATTTCACGTCGGACAGAAAACTCAGGCATCCCAGGCCAGATGCATAAAAAGAAAACATTTTATGGGAATTTATTGTCCTCTGAGGGAAACAAGTAGTTTGTTTCTGGGGGGGCACATATTATTTATAATTAAAAAAAATATATGTGGAAGCAATGCTTTTGATAAGTTGTGGCAGGTAATATTTTCTGCATTTGGGAATTCGGAGAAGGAAGGGAATAACTAATTGAGAATATTCTGTCGAGGTGGTTCTCAAAGTGTGGTCCAGGACTAGTAAACTTAAGATCAGCTCCCTGGGGATGTGATGAAAACATGAATTCTCAGAGCGGGCCGGCACCCACAGATCAGACAGCAGCCGTGGAAGTGGGGACGCAACCTGTGTGCCAGGCGATTGTGGCGCTCCAGAAGTGCTCCGGCTTGCGCACTGCGGTGAGCACCGCTGCTCCACCACTAGGCACGAATCATCACTTTTAGAATTTGGCTCATGTTTATCAAACGTTTACGCATGCGAGTTCTCTCGGGAGCTTTTGAAGTGTGTGATGCAGCGCAGGACATACTGTTTTGCATGATAATACTCCTTTGAAATACCACCATACTGAAGGAAAATTTATTTTCTAAAACATCCTGAAATAATTAATTTATATTAAAGTAGACCGTTTTATATTAAATTAGATAACGTAATTGAAAACCTAGCACAATGTCTAACACACCGCAGGTGCCGTGTATATTACAGCTCTCTTTTGCCTTTATGCACAAGTATTTGCTTTTTAAAATTTGCCATGTATATATTAACTCTGTCAGTGTCAGTGTTTGAATAGAAATAAAGTGTAGCCATGTTAAAATGTTAAAAAACAGAATTAAATTTATGGGGTATTTGGACATGTACCCTTTGGGGCAGCATATACCTTATACTGATGTAGAATGGAAGTTTAGGTTTCTGTAAGGCAGAGCTAAGTTTGAGCTGAAGACCAGAGAATTAGTAGTAGCATAGGAGACATTGCATTTTCACATTGCTTGTAGCCTCACCTGCATTTCCCCAGGTTCTGCCAGTCTGAGGGTGCAGATGAGCTACCTTGACAATAACATTAATTATCTACAATTTTCTGGCTTTCCTTCCTCATTTGCTGAGAGCACACTTCACCCCCTTCCCCAGAGGAACCCCCAGTTGTTCGGGGAGTTTTCAGAACACTCTTGGATGTGTTCTGGAGCCAGGGGACTTGGATTCCTGTACTATACTTGGAGTCTATGGCCTGATTGCCTTCTGATGGCCCTCTGCCATTGCCCCAGTGTCCAGGGCTCTGGCTGGGGGCTGCTCTCCTGTCCAGAGCCCTGTGTCTGGTGCACCCTCAAAACTCAGAACCCTCTGCAGGCCGACAGGTGCTCTGCTACTGTCACAACTCACAGACACCATGTTGCATCATAACCTCAAATTCCTATCTAATTCCCCAGCACCTTTTCCTCTTTCCTAGGTACCGGTTTGGAAGTCTCCTTCCCAGACGCATAATAATACAGGCAAATTCAAGCTTTGGTGGGGAGGGGACCACAGCAGGGCTGGTTTCAGGGACTGACCTAGTCAGTTGCCCCAGGCCCCACGCTCAGAAGGGCCCTGTGCCTGGGTTGTTGTTACCTTGGAATTTTGGAACACAGGGTCCTGCATTTTCATTTTGCACCGAGTTCTTCGATGAGGTGGCAGTCTGGCCAGCTGGCTCCCCCGCCCCCGCCCCCCATTCAGCAGGGACCCAGACTCTGAACTTGGGTTTAGGGACAGTTTATCGGACGATGCCTGCTTCTTCCTGAATTTGTCCTTTAGATTCACATTAATAGTTTCTAAGTTCTCCTTAAAGCATTTCCTGATGTTTGGGAATGAGATAGTTAGACATGATTTTTCGTAAAGGAGAGGTAGAATCTATAAATTCATAGGAATCCTGCAATAGTTTATTATCATTGCCTTTTTGATACTAAGTTGATTTTTGATTATTTATTTAAGAAGTCACTTGTGTTAACAGATTTTCTGGTATAAAAGTTGGTGAAAATTTATCTGGAATCAAATTAAATGTGATTTATTCATTAGACATTCAGTACATTATCCATTAAATGCTAAGGATGAGGATCATAAAAATGGAGTAAGTCCTGTCCCTGTTTTCTTAACAGCTCATAACAGACCTAGAATGACGGATGCAGAGTGCTGTTATTTCTGCTTGGGGGACCTGCAGATGGTGTAGGGGAGGAGATTAAATACCATTTCATAACATGATATGGCAAGGAGGGGCTTGGAGTCCGTGAAGGACAATGTATCTTAGACCGGGGTCTGAGTCATGACGGCTGTTCAGACCTGTTTTATGATTCACATTGTACCACTTTTCCCTCCCATTCTCTTAGCCTCAGCACCCCAGTCGGATGAAGGCTCTGACATTGACTCTGAACCTGATTTGCCACTAAAGAGGAAACAGCGCAGGAGCCGAACCACCTTCACAGCAGAGCAGCTGGAAGAACTGGAACGCGCTTTTGAGAGAACCCACTACCCGGATATTTACACCAGGGAGGAGCTGGCGCAGCGGGCGAAGCTCACGGAGGCCCGAGTACAGGTACTGATGGCTGGCCGCGCGCTCTGGTCCTGCCTCTCTGACCAGGCAGGACACCGACAAGGGCCTTCTCCTGTAAAGCAGGTTTTAAGCCAAGACTATGGCTATGTTAACAATGGCACTTTGTGAACTGTAGCCTCTAGCATCATAGAGTTTCCTCTTTTCTCTCTGACTCCTTTTCTTCATATTTTGCCTTGTCACGATCTCTTTTACCTTTTTATTTGCATCTGCCCGATTCAGCCTCCCCTCCCCCCATCTCTTTCGTTTTCAGTATGTCCATTTAGCAACATCTTACTTGCTAGTCAGTCAGAAAATTGGTTTTTTCCCCTTAATATGTAGATAAGTTTAATTAAATTTATGATGGATATGATGGGTATGCTTGACTTTTCCATCATGCTGTTTGATACAAGTATTGTATTTTATATGTATACATTTTAACATGTGATCTATTGAATTTGCTTTCTTTGACTTTTTGACGTTTTTTAGTATTTATGGAAGTGTACATTCTTATTTTAGAATTTGTCTATTAGTAGGAGAATATGATTGCATTAGCTATAACACACAGAAATGTGTCAATTCCTGTTTTCGCTCATCATTTCAGGAACCCTAATTATGTACCAGTCATTATTTGGACTTTTGCTACACAGATATTAGCAAACCAATTGGGAGTGGTCTTTCTGTGCCAGGTATCGTTCTGAGTACTTTACATGAATTAACCCATTTACTCGTAATTAAAACCCTAGGTTGGTACTATTATTATCCCCAATTTACTTATAAGATTGTTTAAGTAATTAACCAAAATGACACTGCTCGTAAATGATAAGAGGTAATTGAACTCCGTACATTTCCTCTCCACGGCCTTTCAGTTATGAAGATGTGTGAAGGTGTATAAGGTAAAAATCCCTTCCTTTAAGGGATTTATTGTCTAGAAGCATTTTAAGTAACTATACTAAGAATAGTTTGAATTATCTTTTGAACTCTGAGATGTACACTTGACCCTTGAACAACATGGAAGTTAGGGGTGCTGAGTCATGAATAGTTGAAAGTCTGTACGTAACTCATGACTCCTGGAAAGTTCAGTTGTCCCTCGGGATCCCTGGGGGATTGGTTCCAGAGAGCCGTGCAGATGCCGAAATCCCAGTACGCTCAAGTCCTCTGCACCCGCAAACTGCCAACTGCGGACTGAAAACACCGCACGTATTGACTGAAGAAAACCAGCATGAGAGCGGACCCACGCATTCAAACCTGTGTTGTTCAAGAGTCAGCTACACTCTGGGCCCTCTGGAAAGGCTTCTTGGGGGGTGATATGTTTCCGTTGTGTGACAGAATAATGTTTTTATCATTAATAATGAACTTGCCCCTTGAGGACGTAAAGCATCGTTTGAAAGATTGTAAGTGTCTTACAGGGGTGTCCGACCTGCAGCCCATGGGCTGAATGTGGCGGAGGGTGGCTATGAATGCGGCCCAACACAAAATCGTAAATTTACTTAGAACGTTAGGAGACTTCTTTTTGTGTGTGTGATTACGTGTCACAATGTCTTTAATGTGTGGCCCAAGACAACTCTTCTTCCAGTGGGGCCCAGAGACGCCAAAAGGTTGGACGTCCCTGTTAGAGTGTCCTGGAGATCTTTACTATCCCAGAAGTTAATTTATTTGGAAATGTGGTGTTGTTCCCAGACACTGAACTTTTATAGTCAGAGTGAGGTTGGGAACTCAGCAGTGAACGAGTCAGTCGATGGTCTCTAAAGCGATCCACACTTTCTCGTATGCCGGTCGTCACCTCTGCCATCGGAGCATTTTACAGCAGGAACCTCTTCCCGGCTGCAGAGTCTGCTCAGAGGAGTTGTCCTTTTCAATTCAACTTTCCATGCGATTATCACGGGGCTAGGGAAGTCAAGGAACGCTAAGGTGAATTAAGATAAGTCTTTTAAGGAGCTATAGTTAATATGGGTAATAAAGTGAACACATAAGTAATTTTAAAAACTAAGCAGGTAAGTACCAAAAGAAAGAGACAAAATGTAGTGGGAGTGGTATTACTACATAATGATATATGGTGTACGTATTATGATATTATATCTGACAGCGCTATAATTATTATATGTATCAAATCTACTTTGCTTTTATTATAGTCCCATGATTACCTGGTTTAAATCCCTCCATTCTCTTAGCAAACCTTTATGGGGTACGCACTGTATTCCAGAATTTGGTCCCCATACTCCATGGCTGGCCTTGAGATAGGTCAAATATCAGCTCTGAATTCAGAGTCAAAAAATAAACATTGATTTTTAAGGAAATCAAACAAAGTGAGTGATGGAGAACTGAAAAGGGTGTTCGGTGTTGCTCTGTTTCATTCTTGCCTTTGCCAAAGACGAGGATGGGGGACAGGATAAATCACAAGCCCGTGTGGCTGGTACAGTGCCTGGCATGTGCGTCCTGCTCGGTGAATGTCAGAGAATAAGAATGGCCCATTAACTTCCAGAGGACATGGGATCAAACCAATAAAGAGTAGTTCATATTTTTCTATACAGTGACCTCCTCTCCAAAGCAGGGCCCTCATTAACTTAACAGCTGTCCTAATGTGGCTTTAACCCGGTGACTCTTTACATTCCTTATGGCTTCATTAGTTCCCTTGAGACACATCATGTCCTGAGCCACAGCTATGATCTACAGCCTAACAAATTCCCTACAACACCCAGCATATGGATCTTTTACTTAACCCAGCAGGAAAAAGAAGGGAGTAGTTAATCACTGATTAAAATGCCAGAACAGAATCCTTTCCTTTTTAGAAGGATCTGGGAAAGCAGTAGCAAAGTCAACTCAGTTTGAGTGATAGCCAGAAAGTGTGAGTTAGTTTAATTTGGGGCACCTGGGAAAACCAAATACCAAACCGAAAAAAACCCCAAAACCCAAACACTTTCCTTTTTTTCCCCCCTGAGGAAAAATATTTCTAAACTCTTCTAGATAGAGATGAGACTAAAGCTATATTAATTTAAGCCTTTGTCAGTATTTCATTAAAATTTGTTTGGAGAGTAGCTATGTTGTTTATCATAGCCAAATCTGAGTACGCAATCTAAGAATTGTTGTCCACCAAAGACTAATTTGCCTAATATACTTCCTGGGTAGCTGTTATTTTGGAAATGATGGCAAACATTAAAGTTTTGTGGGGAAGAATGACTTACAAATATTTATGATGTGCAGAAGTTGTAGTAAATATTTCATGTAAGAACTCTGTGAAGCAGGGAAGAATCATTCTCTATCACCACTGAGATCATAGAAGACAGGAAAGGAAGTTGCTCATAGAAACAGCATTTAACTAGAAGTCGGAAGATGTGGGTTTTGGTCTCAGCTTGTCAAAGCATTTTGTTGAGCAAGTCACTTAATAGTGTTATAATCTGGGTGTGCTTCAGATTTTTTTTTCTAATTTTGAAATTTGAGGTAGGGTAGAGGAGATGATCTCTGTCTGGGTCTGTGGACAAGAAAATCATGGATGATTTCAGGAGATTTGAGACTTGCGCACAAAATTGTGTGCCTTTGCTTCTCCTCCTCCTCCTCCTCCTTCTGTCTCTCTCTCCCCCTGTGTTTGTGTAGGTGTGTGTGTACAGGGCATTAACTAGCCAGTGGGCCTCCAGCTTTTATCATGCTCTCAAATGCCATCTTCCACTGTTCCATTCCCCAGGTGAAAAGTACTAGGATGGTTCTGACCCTTGTGGCTCAGTGGGTTGGGTGCTGCCCTGCAAAGTGAAAGATCACTGACTGGACTTCTGGTCAGGGCACACGCCTGGGTTACAAGTCGGTCCCCAGTCAGGGTGTGTGCAAGTGGCAATGGATTGATGTTCTCTTCCACGTCGATGTTTCTCTCCCTCTCTTTCTCCCTTCCTCTCTCTCTAAGAATAAATAAATAAAATCAAAACAATAACAACAACCAAAACAAAGAACTAGTGGGATGCCTGATCTCTGAGGACCCCGCTAGCATCATAGTCTGGGGTTCTCAGGGAAGCCCAATGATGTTTAAAGCCATCTGACAGATCTGTATAGTTTGGGAGTTAGGATAGGTGTGGAATAGTTGACCTTAAACTTCACAATGAAGCAAAAATATGGCCATCCTGCAACTAGCTGCATGTGCTCAGTGCTGGAATGTGTAAGACGCACCTGAGCGTGCTTCCATGCGTGTCTGTGGTCCTCTGACACTCAGGGGGCATGGAGTTTCTCCCTCAACCTCTTGCTCACCCTCTCCCCACCCTGCTGGGCGCACAGTAGTCAGACCTGGGTGGCCACAACGACAGAGTGCTGGGTGGGTGTGGCCTGGAAAGGGAGAGGGGGTGGAGTGAATGAGGAGGTCCAGGGGAATTTACCTACTAGGAAAGTCCTGTATTTGGCATTGTAGCATTAGACATCACTGAATCTAGTGTTTAATCAAGCAATTTATAATCTTGTTATGCATTCTCTTTCTAAGGATTACGTATTGCATTCTTTTCCCATTTTTCAAATTGCATGTGAAGTAACCCATCTGGAATAATGTAAGTTAGATTGCCTTTGAGGACCATACCAAAAATGTGAATCAGTAATTTATGCATGGGCAAAATTAGGCTTACACCATGGGACAATTAGCACTAATCCATGAAACTTGGAAGCAAATTTGACCTACGTCTCCATTCCAGCCAAACTGGCTTTCAGTGATTTGAGGTGTTACTTGGGCACTTTTTTGTTTGCTCATGGGCATAAAAGACTTTTGGCTGTAGACCACAGAGTTAAGGAAACAAAGCAAGGCTTTAATTCTTGGGCTTCTTAGAGGTGGCAATGAGACATTGTGCTTAATAGCAAACATTTATTGAACATTTAATATCTCTTAGGTGTTCTTGTAAGGGCTTTTTTGCACTGTCTTGTCTAATTGTCACTACAGTCTTGTAAAATGGTTTCTTTATTTCCCCCATTTAGCAGATTAAAAAGAGTCCCACAGTAGTAAGCAAATTGTTCAAGGTCACAGAGGTAGTGGTGGGGGGAGGGGGAGCTGCAAGTCAACTTTTCCCTGGTTGGTGTGGCACCTATGTGAAAAATATTACTATATCTTTTCAAGTTCTAAGTTTTCCCCAACTTATATTGTTGAGGGCCTGAACAAATTGGTTACTTATTTTACTCATGAAGAGAAAAATTTATGAAAATCTTTTTATTCTTTTGTGATTCATTATCTTGTCCCGCCCCCCCCAGTTACCATGGCGTTATGGGGGACCTGTCAGTCAATTGAAATTCTGCTTCAGAAAATCACTGGACCTTGTATTACCTCAGAAATGCATATAAAAATTATTTCCAAAAGGCATGAATATAGCTTTGTGGAAGGACTCTGTAAAGAGACAGACAAGTAAGGAGAGATCCAGGGAGCAGCTGAAAATGAACCAGGCTGCAGGTCATCAAATGAGCTAAAAACTTCAAGGGAATGATGTCTTTCAGTTAAAGATGGGTGATGACGGTGGCCCAGGATGACTGTGCTTGGCTAGTTTGGGATTTAAAATGAGGGTTATTTTCAGGGCAACTTTTTATTTCTGTTAAGAATAGAAGACACGTCTTTGATGAGTTTCAAAGCTAAAGGAGGCAAAGACCACTTTCCAATGTTCCAATGTGCAACTTCAGTGTATTTTTCATTTGATGCTTCTTGGGGCAGACTCAGCTGGTGCTAGGAGAGGCAGAAGGCTGGCCATACAAGATGATAATGAATTTGGTTCAATGGCCTGACAGAGAAAGACCAGTCCTTAGTGAGCCCTGGTTCTCTCAGGAATAGCCCTCTGGATTTATTTAGCCTAAATTTAAAGAACATTTAAATTCTTTCCTTCAGCAAACTCTTAACCCTCCTGTTGAAGGTTCTTTTTTATTTCAGTAAAGATTTTCTTCCCCATGATTTCTCTTCATCTTTAATTGCACTGTTGATAAAAGAACTTTTAAATCCAACTCCTGGTGGGTTCACTCAATGTCTTCGACATTTTTTGTATTGTTTTGGAAAAGTGAAAACAAAACCCCCCAAACCTTATACCTCTAGTCTTTTGGATTTGATAATTTGAAGGTATTTGTGAGAAATTAGGATGTTTTGTTTAATTTATTATTTGAGGAAAGACATTATTGATTTAAAACTCGGGCTATGGAGGAGTTAGAATAAAATAAAATTAGAAGGAGGGTAAATTGATGGAGTGATCATCAGGCATAGCCACCCACTGGATGAATCACACGTGGCTTATGTAGCTAAGGAACACAGGGAAATCGACACAGAGGGACTGGCAGCCTGCTCTGATAGTGTCAGAAGTGCAGGCTTCCGGGTTCTTCCTAAAGTATCTCACCAGCACAGCTGAGAACAGTGTGTCTGAAAGAACAAAGTCACATTGGTACTTTTGGAAATTCAGCTCTTCTCCCAGCCTAGTACATAAAGTTGGGGATCCACTGGAGGCAGGTTGGTCTAGATTGGTGTGGGGGGTCATGCCACCTGAGCCAGGTGGCCTTGTTAATCTCAGAGTTTTGCAATATAAAATAATATCACAGTGTGTGGTACAGTACAGTGCACTCAGGTGTGAATATGCCCCTAATTTCTCACCTTCAGCCTCCTCAGACTAACACAGCTCGTTCCAAGCACTTCTCTGAAAACAGTTTTCTTACCCCGATGCCTCAGGGAGTCATGGCAACTGATGCTTGCTTAGATCCAAGTGAGGAAACACAGTTGATGCGCACTTCCAGCCGAGCGCTGTTTGCGTTCTATTATCCCAGGTGGCAATTTATTAAGTTAAGTAAAACTCTAATTCAATTATGTATCAACATGGGAAAATATTGACTTACCTTCTTTTTTGGGGGAAATTTAAGGAGTGTTAAATGTTGGTGTTTTGAGGATGTTTAAACAGCTCTTCTTAACAGTATCTTGCAACATGCCCAGCAAAGACTGACGTCTTTCAGAGCTTGGGCAAGGAGCAAAAGTTGAAGCAGTTGCCCTGGCAAAATATTTGTTAAATCAGGCTTACTTGTCCCAGAAAGGAGAAATTCTCCCTCCAGTCTTTTTACAGTTTTATAACTTACAAAATGACTAACACGTTGTGTAATTGTTAACTTTGTTTTCTTAGAGCTGATCTCTTTTCTTGGAACACTCTCTCCTGCATTATCACCTCCATTTGGAGTCACCTCCTGTTCAAATCACACCCTCGCTTTAAAACGAGTTGAAACTCTGTCTCCACTCTAAACTTTTCCTGATTCTCTGCCTTTCCAAACGGGGAGCTTCTAACTCTAGTGAGCGATTATCTTGGCTTCCTTGATGACTCTGAACTCCACGGAGACAAGGCTAGAAGCCAGTGTGGGGCAGGGATCCTTTCTTTTCCTCTCGTCTCTTTCACATCTTCATCCCTCTGACCCCGGGCACAGCGCTTTGTCCATACTACGTTTTTGGTGGACTTTCGATAGAGGAATTAGTAGAGCTTTAATTGGTAGAAATCCTCTCTCTCCTTTTGGGGGCAAAACACATGTACACTCTAGAATAATCATTCAAAGTTCTACTTTGAAACTCTGAGGGTGAAAGATTGGGCAAGATCGTGGGGCCCCTTAGACACTTTACGGTTTCTCAATATTTTAGATGTTCAGTTACTTTCTTGCTCTGATTATTGCCAGTTCCCTGTAGCTGCCCATACAAAGTACTTGGACATTCAACTCCTTGAAGGCATTTTAGTTTATTACATCAAGTTTTTATGAATGTACCTGGTTAGCATAGCGCCTGGCACAGAATATTACAGATGCTTTAAAGTTGTTGTTGAAAGAAATGATAAACTAATTATTTAAGGGATCTCCCTAGAGAACATGCTCTCATTTCTTGAAATACTTACCTTTTCGGCATTTATTTCCACAAAGGTCAGTACAATGTCTCACACTTTGAAAGTGATGGTAAAGTGGCTTCATTTAGCCTCTTGGTCAATTTACATGGCTATCCAGGAGCTATGCCCATAGCGACCACAGAAATGTGGAGACGGCCTGGTAAGGATATAAGACACAGGGTTAGTGTAATTGGCAAGTACAGATTGGGACACCTGATGTGTGGGGACCAGGGGCTCACGGATCCTCCTTAGAACACACGAAGGTGGGAGGGTGTTGGTGGTGATAGTGGGGAGTTTCTGTTGTTCCCACTCCTGCTCAGCCACCCCCTCCCGTGGTCATCACTGGACTTATCGGGGCTCTGCGAGCCCACAGAAGGCCCTTGAAGCCCCTCTGTGACCCCTAACATTTAACTTGCCTTTCTCCCCTGACAGGACACACAGAGGGCAGAGAGCTCTTCCTTCTATTTGCCCTGTCAGTAAAGGGCCTTTAATCTGGTTTAGCATGAAAAATTCATTAAGAATGTACTATTATTTCATCAGTGAAATCTTCAAATTTTAAATTAAATCCATAGGTCTGGTTTAGCAACCGCCGTGCAAGATGGAGGAAGCAAGCTGGGGCCAATCAACTGATGGCTTTCAACCATCTCATTCCCGGGGGATTCCCTCCCACCGCCATGCCCACCTTGCCAACATACCAGCTGTCCGAGCCCTCGTACCAGCCCACTGCTATTCCACAAGGTATGGACGACAGGAGTCAAGGCCAAGTTAAAGTGTAACTCCGGATAGCTTTCCCTGTTGTGGATTTTAAGGAAGATGATGACATTGTTGCTGTTTGTGTGTTAATGACATTATATCAGGTTGTCCTGAACATACCAGTCACGTTTCAGAAACATAGGTTGTTCTGGAGCAAATCCGAAGCTCTCTAAATAAATTGTGTTGTAATATAATCCTATTCCAGTATTTGAAAACAAAACAAAACAAAAACAATGAAACCAAACAAACTTTCTAAAAATATGTGCCTTTTGCTTTTCTTTTGTTAAAAAGAAAATATGTGCCTTTTGCTTTTCGTTTGTTAAAAAGTTGCTTCTTCATTTGTACTTCAGTGTGCAGTTAACTAAAGTTCTATGATGGGTACTAAGTGCAATAGTAATTGAGGGAAAGTTACTGTTTGCTGGCACATAGAGGTGAATGGGGTAAATAAGACAAAATCCCAAGCATTCAGAACTATACCATTGTATTAATATGTTGGGGCTTTGAAAGTATATTTGCTAAAGAAATTTGAGACTTGCAACTCCTACATTGGTTAATTTTTATGTTGATTAATAACATTTGCTACCCAAATAAATTTGTTAGCATTGTTCATGTGATTCCTGAATTCCTATTCGGGTTGCGTTTGCCATGAAAAGATATAAATAAGTTATGTACATGTGTGGAGATACTCGCATGCCAAAAATTCAGTTGCAAGTGAACATTGGGTCTGACCAATAGAGATGTCCCCTATGGCTTGGTGACTGTGACCTTTTGCACTGACCTCTCTGTGCCAACAAAGGCGCTTGATAGCTGACCGTCTTCTTCCTTGCAGCCGTGTCAGATCCCAGCAGCACCGTTCACAGACCTCAGCCGCTTCCCCCGAGCACTGTACACCAAAGCACTCTTCCTTCGAACCCGGACAGCAGCTCTGCCTACTGTCTCCCCAGCACCAGGCATGGATTTTCCAGCTATACAGACAGCTTTGTGCCTCCGTCTGGGCCCTCCAACCCCATGAACCCCGCCATTGGCAATGGCCTTTCACCTCAGGTCAGTCCCGTGTTTCCAGACAGACGATTTGCTGTGCACCAGAACCGAATAGTCAATTCCCTGAGGCAGTGGTATAATGAATTGCCAAATTTAAACCATAATGTATTCTTTATACGGGCCACATGATTTCAGTTTCCTAGTTTCCTTTCTCTCCAGCCTTCCTACAGGCTGGATCAAAAGTTGTAGCTTAGACTTAAAATTCAAGTGATTTATAATGTAATCATGAAGATTTTATGTTTATACATAGTTGCCAAGGTATTTGCCATCTCTACTCCTAGTTCTGGTCTTTGGGTAAGAAACTCACACACATTTTTAAAAAAATGGTATTTGGTCAGCTGATAAGGTTGTGAGCAAAAGCAACTAACAAAACACCAGATTTTATAAAAACCATTGAGAGGAAGCAAACCAATTATGTAGTGAGAGGGCTAATGACTACAGAAGTCTGGGATAAATGAGTCATAAATGCACAAATTAGGAGAATGACTGCTCTTTGGGAATATGGAGATATTTGAATGTTGTAATTGTTTTTCTAATTTGCATTGGACTATGAGCTTTTCTTGAGAGATCATATTAATAAATTGCCTTGATAATTGCATGTCAGAGGGTTGGTTAAATTTCCTACATGTGGCATCTGTCGGAGGTTGACATTATTAGCAGTTGTTTAAATACCGGTCCCTTGATTTTATTAGAGAGCTCTTGGTCCAGGTGGGGAGGATGGCCGCCTGCTAAATTTGGAGAAATGTCACAAAGGGGTGGCAATCTATAATTGCGATCGAGAATCTCTTCGGGGGCTGAGAGTGCGACTTTTAACAGCTTTATCTTTTCTTAACCCCCTTTTTCCTCTTGGTGGTTAGAGAAACAGAGAGAAGCTTCGAATGACACAAATGAAAAGTGAAAAGACAATTATAGTCAATTACACACTAATCACTGACTATCACCGCTGCCTAAGCACCAAGAGGGCATTCTAATAGGCAGAAAATGAGATTTTAATGGCACAAAGGGTGGCCAAAATAACGACTCATATATCTTCGCCTTCTTCGTTTTCTTCAACTTGTGGTTTGTGTCTTGGGAGTGGGGTTCCTGGGCTCTGCACCACGGTGATAACTCTCAGCAGCTAAAAAGTTCAAAGCTGTTGGAGTTGAAAAGAATGAATAGGAAAGGCAATGAAATAAACATTTCTGCCTCAAGGCAAAAGTTCATAAATCCTTTTTTTTTTTTTTTGGGTAACAGTAAATGTAATTAAGTTTCATAGATTCCTATAGCATATTCTGGGATAAAAAAAATTAAGAGGGGGCTTTAAACCTCAGCCGAAAATAACAACATGAAAACAATGAACGTGCTTCCTATGGGACTTTAGTCCATTTAATTTCCAAGTGCTGGCATTTAGGAATGTGATTTTGCATGAAAACCGTGAACTTATATTAATAGATGGATCTTGAAAATGCCCAGATATGTGGCATATAAGCATCTTCCACAGCTTAGAAGTAACATCAGACGTAGTTATCTCTGCAGTTTTTCACAGGAGTGGTTTGAGGCCACGAAAAAGCTTTTTATAAACATGATTTGGTTGAAAGTTTCCATAAGAGTAAACTTTAAGCCTAACCACTTCTGTAAGGTAAGACCCAGGGATCTGTCAGCACTTTGTAGTGTTCAAGCATGGTAAATATAATGATACAATCTGTATTCTATAAGTGAAATGGCTAGTTTTTTATAAGTGTATCACCTTGTATGTTCTAATAAGTGTATTTTATTATATTAGGCAAGCATTACAAAAGTGGAATTATTAGCACTTGATCTTGAAACTGTTAATCCTTGATTTTCAAGAAGCTTGGCTATGATTCCGGAGCTGGCGGGAGGGTGGGAATCCTTCCAATATCAAGCAATGGAAAATTCCGTGGGCAATTTTTTCTGTATTTCTTTAGTATGCTTTTACATGTTATGTTAATTTCTTCCTTAAAGCATTGCAAATATCCAGGATATTTTGCATTTCTACCATACATTCCTGCCTCAAACGTCCAGTAGGAACCCATGTGGTCTCAGTTCTGGTAGCTTCCCCGAAGAGTTAGCAAAGAGATGAATACTGTGAAGCTTCTTATTTTCTCACACAAAGTTGAAGAATGAAAGACAGTGAATGAATTAGTATCTTGTCAAACATCTTTACAAAACGTGGGAGTAGAACCTTCGGGAATTAGGACTCAGATTTCTATAGCTTTTGGGATGTATCACTCCTCAGGAATGCCTCTGTTTGAGCAAGGGTGGGGGGCGTGCCCCATGTTTGATTGTCTGGCTTTATTAAAAATACTACGAAGAAAATTTGAAGAATAAAAGCCCATGTACCTGTAAACTAAAGGAGAGAAAGGGAAGAGGGGACCCTTTAGGCTTATTGTTTATTTTGTAGAAGAGCTTATTAATATATTAGACTATGTAATATTACAATGAAACTAATCCTAGGATTGCCGTATCTTCTTTTCTTTTCACTTTTTCACTTCTCTGCCTCTATCTGGACACTTACAATGCAGACACATCAACTGAAGCTCAGAGAGCTTGTGACCCTGTTGAAGCCACAGGGCAGAGAGTGAGACAAGTGGGACTAGAACCTGGGATTCTTGGCTTCTGGGCTTCAGTCTTATTTTAAAATCATTTAGTAGGAACTAGATTTCTAAACTTGTCGGGGTTCAGGTTAAATTACACTCTTTATGCTAATACACTATATACGTATATTTTTGCTTTACACACTTTTTCTATTAATCTAACATATACTAATAATCTGTGTGCTTATTGTAGAAAATGGAAATAGTTTTTAAAGTGTTTTTAGAGGAGAAAAAAATTACCTTGGGCAACCACTGTTAATGTTTTTGCTTGTTGCCTTCTAGTTCTTCCTTTCGGGTCTTACATCTTTTAAAAAAACACACCTGAGGTAGCAGTGTGTGTGACTTTGCATCTTACCTTTCCTCTGTCTTTACCTTTCATCACAGACCCTTCCCCACCTAGTAGTTTAAATTGAATGGTAGTGGGTGTTGTTTGAGTCATCATGACCAACTCATTGCAGATCCCTTCAGTGAACGCTGTTTGACATGTTAAAAATATTTGTGCATTTTATTTGACTGTTTCCCTAGTGTCATGAAAACTGATGTGTTATTTGCCATCCCAACTTGAAAATCATGAGTTAGAATGTGTGTGAACTTTTGTACAATGGGCTTTCCAAGTTTCTTGTGAAGGTGTTAACAGACACCAGCACGGGCTTATTATTTCTCTATGTGTGGACCGTAGTTGCTTTTCTTTGGGGGTTTCTAACCTATCTGCCCCTTCAAGCAAAACATCCTTTTAAACCTTGGAATCAAAGTTATTAGCTGAGTGGTGTTGGTTAGATGCCCTCAGCCCTTGTCTCAGGGAAGGTCTCGGCTCTGGGAGGAACAGGTTTGTAAAGCAGGGACTCAGGAAGGTCATACCTGTCCAGCTGCTGAGATTGGAGCAAAAATGGGTTGACATGTACATATGACACTATAAATCTCAGAACACCGCCAACAATTTTTAGGAACTTTGTTCATATCTTCCCTCAAGCTCTGAAAGGGTGTGTGTTCTGCTTAATTGTTGACAAGTTTACCTTGTTCTGAGGAAATCAGTAACTATATCTAGGAGACGGCCCCACTTAACTTATGGGAAAACTGAGGCTGACGCACACAGTTACAGAAATGACAGGGGAGTAACAGCCGGAGTCAGGAGCCTTATCCATCTGTCTTGCAGTTGTTACTAATTCTTCTATAAACAGAAATTACATACTCTACTTGCTGAGGAAGCACAGTGTCCTAGAAAGTTCTCCAGGGGCTCCGGCACTGATGTTCACCCTGATCTTCCTGTAGGCAAGCTGAAGGGCTTCAGAGTGGGAGTGTTTGGCTTCCCATTCCCTCAAAGACTGGATCTGTCAGGGGGCTGGAGGTGGGATTCTCAGTGACGGGTGAGGGAGGGGGGAGACAATGACCTCAAAATTTTCTGCAGTCTCTGAATTGCATTTTGTCTGAACTACATAACCCTTTCAGGAGACAGGGCTTTTGTAATGAATGACGAAACACTCTCTGAGAAGAAAACCATTCAACTCACTCTTACAGAGGGATTCATTCCTCCGGCAGTAGCTGCCTTCTTGTGGAAGGCTGTGTTCTCTTGGTGTGAGACGACCGAGAAAGAACCCAGGGAAACAGAGACCGTGCCTGTTACCAGCACCTTCCTGCACATGCAGGACAGAGAACGGATCGTTGACTTGGAGTAGGGAGTGCCAAGGAAATACTACCACGTGCTCAAGGCATGAGACTAATTAACATGTTCTTCTAATTAACTTTGCAAGAAACACTACCCTCACTGCTCCCCCACCTCCAGAACACATACAGCCAAACCAGAAAAACAAGGCCTTTGACCCGAACAACCTTTTATCATTTCACGCTCTGCCCCCACTCTGCGTCTGCAAACTCCACAGTTCTTGGTGACGGTCTCTAATAATTTCTTGAGTGACATGCTGTATCAGTGGGTTACGTGATTTCGAGGAAGCTTTTGTTTTTTATTGCTATGTAGTATACAATCGTGGGCCAACTTGGCTGCATTTAAGGTTCATCAACCATTGCAAATGATTCTTCAAATGTTTTGGGTTTGGTAAAACGTAAAACACATTTTGCCAAGCACTTTTCCTCCTTAATTTTTCAAACTGTGTATTTTAGGGAAAATTTGATCCATATGGTTTTGATTCATTTACTCATATCATTGACATTTTTTTTCTTATGGAGCCATTTGATATCCAAGAAGCTTTCTAAGCCTTTCTTACGTTCATTTTAAGCATTTCCCTCCGTAAAAAGAGGAAGTCCTCTTTGCAACCTCAGAGGCCATAAATTTTGAGGACTCTCTCAATTCAGCAACACTTAAAAATACATTTGGTATAAATCTGGATTATTATGAACACATTTTATGTTTAGAGCAGATGGGCAGATTTTCGTTTCTGGTTTATGAGTGAAACAAATGACAAAATAAGAAAATAGGCTTAAATTACAAAAAAAAAAGTTTTGTTTGAGAGAATGTTTAACTGTTATTAATAAATCCCCACGGTAAGAACTATGCTCAGAGGCCTCATTTCAAAGTTAGCCCAGGTCTTGGGTAAGATGTAATTGAATAACCAGTACACCTGTCCTATTTCATGGATAATCTACTGAGGAAAGAAAAAAAAATCTCATAAAGATTTTTGTAGCAGGCTTGAAAACGCTTGGATGTTTGCTCCCCACTCCACAACTCAAGAACAAAGAGTAGGTCTGCAGATCTCATCAGGTTTACCGACCATTCATCTGTTAAGTCTGGTTGAATCATCACAGCTTTGTGGGGATGAGGCACAGTCTCAGAAATGAACTCAAGGAAGAGCGGCGAGATCTTTATGTTAACGAGATTGTGGTTAATGGCAGAAGACGCCAGGGTCATCTTTTGTTCTTATTCACATTTCACAAAAGAAAACCTTTAACTCAACCACCCCCACAGTTGCTTTTAAAGAATAATATTAAAATCGAGATTATTAGTGTGTAATGTATGTAAATTGCATATTTGGTGTCAGCTACGCTTATTAAGCAGCTTCTCCATTTCATGCATATATGTATTAGACTGTTGTGGTTCCATTTCAAATTAGATTTCAATTGCTCAGCACAGTTTCTTTTGACGAACATTTGTTAATCCTGAAACTTATTAGGGAGAAGCATTTAAGTGTTAATATGTGTACACAAAATTCAAGACTGCTTTTGATTTTGCTTGTCAGTTGTTGGACCACACTGTTCACAATGATCTCAAATTCCTTAGCTGCCGGCAAGATGGTGGTTCTTTGTCCATGGAGGCAGTCAGGGCCTACGATGCATCAGCTTGGTAGGTGGATGGGGAGCAATCATTAAGAATGCTTGTGATGGGTACGTTTTGGTTTTATATCGGGAGACAATCTTTTTCACCGTGGCATGGTCATTCCTTGACCTTCCCTTGTGCTGCTGAGACATATAAAAGCAGTAAGATCTCCCCTGGTGGCAGGGCCAGCTCCTGGCCATTTCTGAGCGTGCATCCAGAAGCTCCCTGCTGCCAGGCGAGTTGTTTTGTCCATCTCACACACAGGCTGCAGGTCCTGCGCCCTTGGCCTACTTTTATCATTGTGCAGATCCCAGCACGCAGGTGGCCTGCCACCAGCCATTGCCCAGCAGAGCCACTTCCTCATCGTCACACTTTCCAGAAATTCATCTGTGGAAGAGAAAGAAATGATTTTGATTAAAGAGATTGGTGGGGTGTCCGGCAGAGCTTGGACAGAGAAACATTCCAGACAACAGGGGCAGCTTGAGGCTCTTCTGTTTCATTTCTAAAGCAGTTCATGAGCTCAAACCCAGGGCTGCAGAAGCCTGTCATGTTTACGAAGGCTCAAGTTTATGACCATAGTGAGCCCATCTCAGCTACACTGGAATAACCATCGGCCATTTGCATGTTTCCATTCTGCCGTATTAGGTTTTTGAGATGTTCTCTAGGCGGTGAAAAGAGTGCTGCTAATCCATTTGTTGAATCGATGCAGACTGTAATTGACTTGGTGCCATTGGTTTTTCCCTGAAGGCTGTGGTCACTACCCCTAAAGAATATGAGGAGAGCCCTGGTTTATGTCAGCTCTAGCCACAGTCTCGAGTTAGTTACAGATTTGGAGCATTGTGAGAGAAACAAATATGTGGCCAAAGTCTCCTTTTTTAGAGAAAAGGAGGGAGCAGCAGCCAGTGATTGAATCTTACATCATGTCACTGAAATAAGCCACAAGAAAACCTTTCTTGCTGAATTAAAAGTTTCTGGTGTCTGCTGAACTGATTTAAATAGAAACTCCATCAGCAACTTTCTCCCGTACGTTACACAAATCAAATGCAACAACCCCATCGTTTTTAGGCCCATTTGAATTCCTTCAGCCATTGAGGAGAAAAAATTGAGTGTGATTGCTTGGTCCATAACTAAGCTACTAGAATAAAAGTTTTTCTTTGTATTCAATAATACACGGTAAAGCTGTGCTGGATTCTAGTGTGAGGCCAGTGGTCTGAATCAACCCTTTATATGGGGTTGGAATGCAATGTAAAGCTTTTAATTTATTACTGCATTTGCAAAATGGCAATATCTTCAGAAATCTGAATACTTGCATATTTATTCAATTAGGGGCTGAATGTGTGCTTTGTACTGCAGACATAGAAGGCTGGATTCAGTCATTAGTTGTGTACTGTTTTTTTGTTTTTTTTCCCCCTCAAGAATCTGTCTCTGCAAAACAGTCTGGGTTCCATCAGAGGTGTATATTTTTCAATGTACAGTGCAATATTTAAAAATTACTCTTGACATTTCACTAGAGTTTAGTAAACGAGCATTTCGGAAATTAGTGATGGCATTGTCCCTGCTGATCCAAGCGAAAGATGGCAAATTGGGACACCCTAGAGACAGCGCACTCTGTAGAACCACAGGGTAGCAGTTCTACCTTAAAGGGAATATTTCTCTCTTTCTTTTAAAGATTTTATTTATTTATTTTTAGAGAGAGGGGTAGGGAGGGAGAAAGAGTGGGAGAGAAACATCAATGTGCAGTTGCCTCTCCCACACCCCAAACCGGGGACCTGGCCCACAACTGAGGCATGTGCCATGACCAGGAATCGAACCAGCGACCCTTCAGTATGTAGACCAGAGCTCAATCCACTGAGCCACACCAGCCAGGGCTAAAGGGAATATTTCTTATGTGTGCAGCTAGCCCTCAATGCTGAACTAATGAAGGAGGGAGGTATTATTTAAAGAAATCATTAACTTTTTTTTCCTCACACAGCACTGTCTCACTCTGTGCAACTTGCATTAAAAAATTGGATTAAAACTTTGGATCTGTTCTGAGATTTAAAAGCCCTTTATAGAACCAATCCTCTTACTTATATGACTCCATGGCAAAATTTCTAGTTCAATGTCAACCCTTCCATAAATCTCGCAGGCAGAACTTCTTTTAGCCTCTGTGTTCATACCTTGTTAAAACATATGCCACACCGTTTTATAAAGTAACCATTTCCTTTTTTGACTCTGGGCTACGAGCAGTGATTTTCAACTTTTTCCATCTCATGGCACATGTAAACTAATCCCTAAAATTCTGCAGCACACCACAAAATACGTATTTTTTGTTGATTTGACAAAAAAATAGTTATAATTTTGTTTATGCATACCGCATGGCTATTGTTGTGTTGGCTGCTGTCACTTTTTAAAATTTGACAATCTAAGGGAAAAGAGGTCAGTGCCCCTGCCTAAGTAGTCAGGTGTTACATGTTTTAAAAATTCTCGTAACACACCTGTCAAAAATTGCTGTTCTGGAGGAATGGTCCTAAGTCATAATCATCTTTGAATACCCAGAAACCAAACGGTGTCTCATAATCAAGGCTTGATCCCCAAAGTGGGCTCCTTGGAATGACAATTTGGGGGAAAATGAATTCTGAATCAACAGTTTGGCAGATGTTACAAATTACATCCCTTTGTCGTTCAGAGTCTCAGTATACATTAGCCTGCTGAAGTCTCTGACAAGGCTAGCAGTGTGGAGACGTGCTCGTGTGGCTCGGTGCTTTCTGTTTAACTAAGGAGCGCTTTTGCTGAATAGGAAACCACCAAGTTTTGAGGAACATTTCCTAGGAAATGCTGAATGGAAGAAAACACAGGTGGAGACCCAACTCCTGATTTTTCTTACAAGGGAATGCTTCTGTTAAACATCTGATTCTGTGGTCCGAGTCAACATACTGTCACCCCTTTGTATAACAACTTAACAGGAAAGAGTAATTTTAAAGAACCTGTGCACTGCTTAATAATGTTTACTTAGATAAGGCAGATAAGGGAGTGAAGGAAAGAGAGAGAATTCCCGTTTAGTGAATTGGTTGCAGTGTGGGTAAAACTCATCCTTCTGGGCGAGGAGCCCCAAAGTCGAAAGCACGAGTCTCTAGTACTTATGAGCCCCTCACTAGCTGTGTGTCTCCGGACACGCTGCTTTAACCGTCTCAGCTCTGTTTCATCTTCTTGTTAAACTTGGAAGACACTTAAAAAGAGTCGTCTTATAGAGCTCTGCTGAGAAATACAGCACCTCGGAAGTTTAAATGCTTTTTGATAAAGGAATAACACTGTTTCATTTTTGTTTACTTAAAAATACCACGTGAACCTCTGACCAAAAAAAAACACAAAACTTTTCTTTGTCCCTGACAAAGAACAAATGTGGAAACTGAGTAATATCAAAGAAAGGCAGTTTCTTGGTGGGCTGAGGTATTTTCAGGGACTATTACACTGGGACGTTCTAAACAGCTAAGGACTCATATCGCTATCCATTCAGAATACAGCAATTGTAATATGCCTGGGATATGATAGTCCCCAGAAATGCAGCGTAAAACATACTGATTTTGTTTGAGTAATTAGGATCACAATAACACAAGAATCTGCTACAGCGAAAATGAGAGCCCACAACCCTTCATTCCGTGTGGCTAAGTGTGGGGAGGAGAGAGGATTGTCCTATTGTTTTCCTTTTCTCTTTCTTGTTTTGATTTATTGGAATATAATATCACCTGAATTCATTTAAAAATGAGATAGTCCAGTTTCTATGATTCCAGATACTGGATAAATTGGAAGCATGATACTTACTTCAAAGGCAGGACAATCTGATGATTTTCTCACCCTAAAGGATAGAAGCAGCAAAAACAACAGGAACACTAGAAAGGTTTTAGAAAGTAAGGGGCCATCTAAGTAATTTTGAGTTCATTGATTAGGAAGCATTCTTTCAATCACTAAATCAAGAAGACTATTTCGTCTAATCTGTAGGAGCAGACAATTTCTGTAGGTCAGAGACCTGTGTGTGTGGCTTCCCTGTTTGTTGCCAGCCCACACAAAGTTGCCTGTGCAATAGGAGGCATAGCTACCACCCAATTTATGGTCAAGGATGCAAGTGCATTTTCTAGTGGAAAAGCAATGCAACATCGCTACTGGTCCAATGCCCCGAGAATCAGGCAAGGGAGGGAACTAAGGTATACAGGATTTTAGCCTAGTGGAGCTGTAGCTTCTAGTTCTGGGAAGACTCTACGCTCAGACGGTGACCCAAGTCTGTCGAGTTACTGCACATTTCCATGCGTCTGAAATGATTGCTTATTCTTCCCTACCACACAGCCTGTGCAACTGACCAGAAAACATTTCCCAAAGGCTATGGTTATTCTTGACATCTATTCATTGGTTCAGTAGCACTTGGTCTGTTCATTTGGCTCTTTCCTCTGTCCTATCGTCCTTCACATGGAGAGAAGGAAAGGGATGCTTCTCTTCTATAATCTTCAGGCATTTAGTAGGTGGAATCTTATGACTTTGACTTTGGGCAGCCACAGACATATTTGCCTCCTTCACAAATGATCTGGAAGAAAGAAGAAATTTTCTTGTTGAACCGGGCAACTGTTTTCCTCCTTTAGTAAGCTGGAATGTCTGCCCTCTATGTTGTTAGGGTTTTGGGTGGAAGGGAAATTTTAGTGGGATGGAAGTAGTGGAGCCTAATATCCCTTTGGTTAGGAGAGGCAAAATTGAGTCTCTTTTTGCTAAATGGCAATGTGTAGTTCTAGTTTATTATACGATTTTTTTCTTGGTGAAACTCAGAGCTGGGCACTGAAGTTTCTTCAAGGTTCAGATTTATGAATGGTTATTAGGGGGAATGAGTCCTGCATTGCCTTGAATGAAGGTTTAGTTTATGGACAATTAGAGAGAAAGGTTTAAATGCTATCTCACTGAAGTATTGTGGGATGCCCCGGCAGAGTTTTTCCCTTTCTATATTTGGAATTTTAGGTTCCAACAGGTCAATTGATATTTAGCAAATGTGTCCTGCAGTCGTCATGAAATTAAACCAAGATATATGTTTGATTTTCCACAACCATGTGCTCAGACAGGTTTTTGAAACGATGATAGGTTTGAGTGCTTACCCATTAAGAGGGCTACTGTGATTGTGAGGAATTCCCTGATCCAAGAAGAGTTAACAGCAGGTAATGTCATTCCTTCCAGAAAGAGTTTGAGACTCTTGTGTGAAGTGATGAATGAGGGTATCTGACCCACATCTGTTTTGCATTAGAATGGAACATTGCCCTGACATCGTTAGGAGCATTTGTCAAGATTCCCTGGACAGAGCTTCTGTAAATTACATGCTGCAAATGTGTCAGGGTCAGATAAGAGGATATCATTAACTCCCCCAAGTTCACTCAGGGCTCTGTCAGTCCATCTCAGTATGCTATGCACCAACAATTCTCCTTGAGCCGTTTTGTTATATTTTTCATTCATAGAAGGAAAAAAAAACATGTATGTTGTACTCCCCTCCCCAATATTGCACATGTTCTTTCCCCATAAATCATATTAATTGTAGACATGCTCAGAAAGCATATTAAATGCAGGCATGCGTAAATGAATTAAAACATATGAGAACTTTATTACGGCCCATGGTGGGTCTAACATAGTCAAATACCAAATGTATTAACTCGCATACTTTTTCATTTAGATAGAATAAGCCTTTTTTTAAATGGGCCTTATTTTATCGATAATAGATGGACATAATATGAGTGTTCATTACTAGCTAGACGTAAACTATACATATTTGGGTATGTATATATATACATATATATACATACATGCATTTTGCAAGCCTTTTCTATGCTAATTCTTTGCCTAGATTTATATTTTAGGCATCAGTCCCTAAAGAATATTCCTACCAATTTAACAGCTTAGCTCTGTTAAGAAATAGGTATTCTAAAGAATTGATAAAATAGAACCGATTCTGTAATTGGTCACAGGACTGGAGATTAAAGCATATGTGTTACTTAGAGTTTAATGGAGACAGTACTTACTGTATTCTTCACAAATAAAACTTGAAAATATGTGAACATCTGAACCACACTTGTCTGGGACTCACACTCTTTCATCACGCATTAAACATAGCTACTTGTAAAGGGAGCTAATGATTAAAATAAAAAATAATGATGTATTTAGCAGGGTGTGTTACAGGCACTGGGGTTCTGTCAGGTTTGGTAGAGGTCAGCCATGCCCTTTCCCTAACTCTGGTCTGGGTGAGAAGGTCACCCTACTTACCTTCAGAGAAACTTCTGCCTTCAGGCAACTTCCCTCATATAGCTTTCAAACACACAGGGCCAAAAATCTAATTATTTAGATGCTAATCAACTGCAGGATAATTCCTAAGGCATTTGAATCTGAAGACAACATTTTCTGGAAAGTCTCTGCTGTTCCAATGTAGGCGTTTCGGCCTCGGAGATGCGGTCACTGAGGTTTAACCATTAGGTGACTTCAGTGGCACCCGCACTGCAAAAATCATTTGGGTAGATGTTTGAATATTGGTTTGGTTTATCCAATATCCAAATTAAACAAATACATATAGTCACTGTAGTCAGTACACTTTGGAGGGACGAGTAGAAGTTTTTAGAAAAATGCCCTTTATATTTATGTGACATTTAATAATGTGGCCAGTGTTCCAGAGACAGAATTAAGTTTATTTCTTTCCTTTGAAATATATTGTGAAAGGCAGGCAATTGTGTTCCTCCTACTCCAAATCAAAAAAAAAAAAAAAATTCAGGCGAAAGTGGCCATCCCTGTACTAAAAATAACTTACTAATGAATGGTTAATGAGAGGAAAAAAACACACTTTGCAACAAATTAAGATTTTATTTTATGTTTTGAATTACAATTGCTGTAGGAAAAGTATGTACAAAAGAAACCCTGATAATATTCTAAAAGAGAAAAGGACTGGAAGACATTCCATAACCATCCTCGGGGGGAGTGGGGATGGTTCCAAGAAGTTCGTTTACCAACTTCTTTGTGCAGTGAAAAGAAATTTTCATAGCTTTCCTTAAACCACATGAAATATAAAATAGCTTTTAAAGAAACGTACATAAGAGTGTAATGGGACCCTTCCACAGAGATTTGAGGTTTTAAACTACGTCAGGGGAAAGTAATATATTTTGTATTTGTATATTTACTATTTTTTCCAACAGAGATTTCATTTTTAAATTTTAAATTATAAGTTATTACAGTGTACATTTCTCTAGTCTTAGCAATGTGAAATATTGAAATAAATTGCATTAGTTATAATTATTTATTAATTTCATTTTGCAACCAAATGTAGGAAAATTTTAGCATGCCTTTCCTCATCCTCATACAATGCTTGAGACACAAATCACAATTACAGTTTGCGAGGATCACAATGGAAATATGAGTTTGTAGGAGAATGTCTTATTTCCTGGGATCTATCAGGGAAATCAGAGGGACCAAAGGTACTTGGCCTCTGGTCCTCTTCATTTCTTCCCATTAGCCACCGCAAGTATTGGGCTGCTGAGCTAAGAGCTATTGCTAAAGCAGGATCCTCTTGTCACTAGCTTCCCATGTGTGACAGGTGGCAATACTGATAGGAAGATCCAATAAGCATCTCTTCCGTTTCATTCACCCAGCAGCCATTCTTTCTGATTGGGTCATGCTCCTGCTGTCTTAATGACACTGTGCCCTGCAATGTTTGAGGAACTGTCTCTCTATTGCCCTAGAATATGGCTCTGCCTGGTATCTCCACCCACCAATAGATATATTTCAAGGTCTCAGATTTAAATCCTGTCCTACATTTTTTCCAATTCAGCAACTGCAGAAATTTGCTCCATGAACATCAGAAGCAGAATTTTGCTTATAGGCAGGAACATTTCTTCTCTTTTAGAGTCTTCATGGTTCCCCCCTTCCCCCATGGTAAAAGTTATTGCTGCCTTCAAAGTTATGCAAACAAGAAATGTATGGCAGAGGATGAAAAAAACCTTTATCACAAAAATGTACATATAGCTCATGGGAGAGTGTGTATGTTTTGAATAAAATTCTGCTCTTACTCTCCAACTATAACTGTATGTAGAGTATTCCATTTCTTCCTTAAAGTGACATACCATTAACTGAGTTTCAAGTATCTGTCTTCATGAAGGATGCTACTAGTTTAAAATATCTTCCTTTTTACCTAGTACCACTGGGTAATTTTCTTCTCTGGATCGATACAGTCACAGAATTGCTTTTTCTATGTGTTTCTGAAAATTAAGCACAGCTTATTTACAGTAAAATATTTGCACTCTGTGTCATTATCTCCTTTTCATAAAAAAATCACATTTTTTGGTATTTTGATTTTCCATATCCATTCTTGCCCATTAGGCCAGTACACAAAGAGGTACCTCTGATTTAAATAAGAGTGCATTTCACACTGAACAACCTCTATTTTGAAGACTCTTTCCTTCTAATAGACATGTAATTTTGGCTTAAAATGAAGTATTTAATAAATTATTATGTAAATTGAAGTCTATAAATTTTCCAAGTATGCACTGTAAAATCATCTATGCAACTTAAGGAAAGGCAGAAAAAAAACCCCACGTAGCTGAAAGAACATTCAGAAAATAACTTCAGTGCTTTCTAGGTTATGTTCAACTTTTTAAAATGAGAAAATGAATGAAATAACTCACTATAAATTGTAGAGTAGGTCCCCAAGAGAGCCCCAGCTTCTGTGCTTTCCATTCTCCTGGAGCTGTGAATCCTATTGACTCATACTTTATTTTGTGATTTTCATTTCCCCCAAATCACCAATAAAACAAAACTATGCTCTCTTGCATATGGTGATTTTTTAGCATATATGTAAGTTTTAGAGATTTTTAAAAAGATATTTCACCACATGGCTGAAGAAAATCTGGAAATGCCCTTAAGAAGTTGGACGTTATGACGAAGAAGTGGAGACAGGGGTCATCTACAAAAGGTGGTGTGTCTCTGTCTTTCTGTCCCTCTCATCTCTTGGGGCTAATTGAAGATGGATCAGTTTAAAGCTTTCTTTCAAGAAGATTGTGTTTAGCTGTGAGGATTATGCAAACCCTTCCCGAAGGGGATTGTGGCCTCATTGTTTTTTGGAATCTAATTTCAGGTGCTTTCTGGGATGCAAGACTAGCCTCTCCCTCTCGCCTTGCTGGAAGCTCTTGATCCCAGCTTCTAAGGTCTGAATTTCCTTGGAGGGCAGGATGAGGCCCAGAGTCAGGCATGGGGTTTCATTGCTGCCCCTGCCTCCTACTCTTCTGTGTACACTTTAAGCTTCATAGCCTTCAAACATCATAAAACACAACAGGACTATTACGGTAATACTGTACCAGTGTGGGCCCCTGCCTCTCCGTACTTTGTAAGCAGGTGATTTTTGTAAACACACGAGGCTCTTTACCCAACAGTCGAATTTTTCTGCAATTGCTCTTTCAGCCCTGCCACTGAATTGTATGAACTTGAGAAAAATCACTTCCTCTCTTGTGTGACAGGTTTCCAGCTGCAAAATTAATTATCCACTTACTTCTGAAACAAGGTGTTGTAAGGGTCAGTGAGCCTGAGTTTGTGAAGCATGTCACTGTGCTAATCTGAAAGTAGTTCTGTTATCACAGTTTTTTTTTTTTAAGTTCGCTTGCTCTTTAGAGTTATTGACAAAACAGAGTGGACTTTTTATAACATGTTTGCATTTTGGGCTTTTCATTTAACACTTATGTTATATGAAATTTTAGCTTAGAGAAGAAATGGAAGAATAAGCAATGGAAGCAGTTACTTGGAGAATCATTTGCCATTCATTCATTCATCTAGTCATCCATTCATTTGTTCATTCCCTAATAGGTGCTAAGCACTGTGTTAGGTGCTGGGCACATAAAGCTGAGTAGGTTATTCCCCTCAAATCTCTTGCAACTCAGTGTTAGTGACTGATTACGCAGTGGGAGGGGTGAGGGAAGTACAAGGAAGCATCAGGGATGGAGTAATTATTTCTAATTAATGATGGATCCCAAGATAGGGAGGAACTTTGAGAGGGAACACTTTGAAAAAAGACAGAAAGATCTCAAAATAAAGGAAAAGAGTTTGATTTGAATTCATTTAACTTGAAAAGCATACAAGCAAATGCCTGTTCAAAATGACATGCACAACAGATGTAATATATGGTTCGACATTATCCTATATGAGCCGATATAATTTCTCCTTAGCTCTGTCCCTGTGTCCCTTCTTCCCTTCTCCTTTGAAATCCCGGTTTGATTTTATCACTCTCTCTCTTTCCTCCCTTTTCCTTCCTTCTTTTTCTTTTCTCTTTCTCCCCACATGCCCACATGCTCTCCCCTTTCCTTTTGCTGAGACTGCAGTCAGATGTAATCGTTGGGCCTGATGTGATATCTCTGCCACTTTGAATTGGGGTCACCATCTTCCGGACAGCTCTTTAACAGTAGATTTCCAGAGAAATAGAAATGGGACCTGGCCAGTTACTTCGTCAGCAATACCCTATGATCTGGCCCTCCTCACATTCTCATGCCTTCCTAAATCTGCCTGTTTATTGTAGGTAATGGGACTCCTGACCAACCATGGTGGGGTACCCCACCAGCCCCAGACCGATTACGCTCTGTCCCCTCTCACCGGGGGCCTGGAACCTACCACCACGGTGTCGGCCAGCTGCAGTCAGAGACTAGAGCACATGAAGAGCTTGGACAGTCTGCCAACATCTCAGTCCTATTGTCCACCCACCTATAGCACCACTGGCTACAGTATGGACGCTGTCACAGGCTACCAATATGGGCAGTATGGACAAAGTAAGCCTTGCACTTTCTAGGGTGTATGTGCTTCTGGAAGGGTAAAAAATGTCAAGCAAGGGGAGGTGGTGGCCTGATTCAGCCTCACAGCCCAGGATCAACATTGTGGCAAAGCCAGCTGATTGTTCCAGCAAGGACTCACTTGTACAATTATTTTCTTAACTGATGTCAACAACATCTTGCGGTTATTAATTGCTGAGATGTGAAACCTGATTGCCACTAGGTAAAACACGAGGGTTGGCCGAAACGAAATAACCGCTGGCATTGGAAACACATGTTCTTAATGAGGTCAGCTCAAGGATCACGTGGAGAGTAATCCCAAAGACACAGAGTTGTGTCGAACTTGTCTCAGGAATAAAAATATTAGTCTCGATCCTTTGATACCATGGTATTAAATATGACATTGTCAGCCTGTATCTGATTTTGCCCCTTGCTGTGAGTTGTCCCAGCACGACCTAAAAAGCTGTGTGTGTTTTCTTACAGGTGCCTTTCATTATCTCAAGCCAGATATCGCGTAAATGGACTGTCCACTTGGAGCTAAAACTGGCCCTGGTTCCGGTCTCCACAGCCGAGACGTGAAGAATCTTCTCAGAAAAATATATCACCCTTTTGGGGGGCAGTCTTAACAGGAGACAAAGGAGAATGATTGATTTTCTTTCTCCAGTAGTTGGTTTCAAATTCTTTTGAACATGCCGGACAAAAGCAGTGGAGAAAGGGAAGACCCGGAACAATAAAGATGAATGCAACATTTTAAGGCAATGATTTAACATGGCAACTTATCAAATGTCCCAACTCTTTAGTGCTGATGATCAAGGAGCTGAACATTCCATTTGTGTGTGTGTCTGGGTGTGCATGCATGTGTGTGCATGCACATGTGTGTGTGAGATTTATCTGGACTGGTCTGGGCAAACTGAATGTTCTAGAATGTAGTCGGAGATTCTCTAAAGTATAACATGATTGATATCCAATGCTGACACTTGTACAACTTTCAAACTGTTCACTTAATGAAGCAAGAACAGAGGAACCCTTGATTTTACACACTGGAAATTGATATAAAAATAAATGCCACCATTTTTAGGAAGTTAGCCTAGTTGTAAAGGACCTCCCAAATAAATTATTTGTTACCTTATCCTCAGTTGTCCTTCAGTTGTTACTACATGTCCCGGAAGGATACATCTTGCTAATAGGACACGGGGTGACAGGAAGAAAGTGTGCTTTCTCTCCCAGTGTGGGAGAGGTGTGTGCCG
The DNA here is from genome assembly GCF_022682495.2 of Desmodus rotundus. Taxonomy (NCBI): domain Eukaryota; kingdom Metazoa; phylum Chordata; class Mammalia; order Chiroptera; family Phyllostomidae; genus Desmodus; species Desmodus rotundus. The sequence goes on along the minus strand of NC_071388.1, from coordinate 197,428,134 downwards.
TTTCCCCATTCATTTTCGTGTAGAAGCCAACGGGGTGGGGAGGGCGGGTGGAGCGGTGACATGCATTCCCACAGCTGCTTACCAGTGTGCAATACTGTGTACCTCACGGAAGCTTTGGCAATGGCCAGGGTCATATAAACAGAATCAGAACTATATTTTTGCAGGTGCTTTTATTTTCGCAGCTCATGATTCACTATGGTCGAATGCAGTGATGTTTGCTATTTGCTGGACAGCCAACACCCGGCTTGCTCCTTTTGACTAGAGAACGTGTTCGAGAATAATGCTTTTAAGATGACTACGTTTACATTCTCTTTTCTATGAAAGGCAGGGCAAGAACAGAAATGTCCATGTGGCTCTCATGTGCTTTTAAATTATACAATGATATCCAATATGGAAAGATTATAGGACTGAGGTTTACATACGTTTGTGCGGTGACATTTTAGAATGTCAATAAATTTGTTTTTTGAGGTGTTAGGAGGAACAAGAAGGGGGAAGGCAGCGTTATTTATTTCTTTCTATTCTTGGACCCATGAATGAGGTAGGCACAGATACATTCCCTTTAGAGTTAAGAACTATGACATAGTGGGTTAGCGAGACTAGACGTAGTACCGAGTTTAGTTCATACATTGGTCTTAGAGGGTGATGGATGGGGAGAAGTTCTATCTTTGTGTTGCAGCCTCCACCAACAACAACGTGTTGTAAAAATGTCTTTCATGTAAAAAGTGCAGTAAATATTTACTATTTATAATGAATAAACAGCTATGAAAACTTGCCCCACACTGCTTTTTTTGTGGGAATGGGTGGATGTAGTATTAATAAAACCTTGGAAATGGGGAGCCAGCAAAACACAGACTTCACTTCTAGTGGTGCCTTTCAGATTAGGTTATAACATGGACAAATGAAGCCACACAACCCAGAGTAGTATTTTCCTAAAGAACTTTGGTTGGACACACTTTTAAGAATTGAAATTTGTATTTTTATAGAGGTAGAATCTAGAAAAATCCCTTAAGGTCAGATTCTTCTCTCCTTGGTTCTCTCAGACTGTCAGTCCCATCACTGAACTTGGAAGCGTGTCCCCCCCCTCCCCCGCCTCCTCCCCACCCAGAGCACCTAACTTCATCCTCATCTCCAACGGCTGTCTTCACTGAAATTTGTATTAAAAGCGCTCATATTTTATTTACTTTGTTTTAGATGCTTTCTTCACTCTTCATGAAAACCATTACTGCCTCTTTCATTCATTTTTCCTCCCTCCAACACTTATTTAAACATTTATTTAATGAGAGTCTAAATGTGCCATCGTGGCTCTTGGCACTGGTGTTATAGCTGTGCTTATAACCTAGCGGGTACGACAGGGGAGGAAGCACATAGTTGCCATAAATCATGCGGACTGCTTTTATCAGATGAATAATCATGAGTTCTAACTTGTGCTAACTTATTTCTCCCAACATCTAACATGTAACAGGTGATGGCATTAGCATTCCTCTTTGTTAGATGAGGAAACTGAGCCATGTGGAGCTTACGTGAGTTCATATCAAGAAGCGCTGTTCAATTTGGTAGCAACTGGCCATGTGCGACTATTCAAAGTAATTAAAAGTACATGAAATTAACAAGTGAGTTCCTCAGTTGCACTAGCCATGCCTAAGTGTGCAATAGCCCAAAGCTACTGCATTGGGCAGGAAAGATACAGAACATTCCCATCATCACTGATCTAAAGCATGGAGGTCATCTCTTAAAAACCCCAAGGACCTGAAATGTAGTAGGTAAAAACTTCCAAATTCTTTAAATGTCTTTGGTCTTTTTAACTCATACACTTGTCTTTTCAATCAACTACGTTGGCTTTTTTTCTGACAATCATTTTTCCAAGACTCTTATAAGAAGAGAAAAGGAAGGCAATCCCAGTGACTTTTGTTATCTTGCTTCATCCTTACAAAATCCTGTGAGGCAGGCTTTTTTAGCCCCAATTTACAGATGAGTGGACTGAGATCTATACTTGTTCATCAGTTTGGCCAGGGCTGCACACAGCCAGACATAGCAGAAGCCGGCTTTGACTTCTACTCAGGCTACTGGCAGAACCTGTTTTCCTATTGCCCTTTCAAATGCTGCCTGCAATATTCACTTCCCTGTGTCAGCCCATCCTCATGCCAAACTCAAGTTGAAAACAAGCATTAAAAAAATGAACTCCCAAGTCACCGGAGAAACTACGGGATGTGGGATTACACAAGAGCAACTGGTCTTCCATATCACTTCCCTTTCCCTCCCGATCTCAGAACCTGGCATGTGTGGCTCATGTCTCTTTTTGATATACTTCTTTATGTCCTTTTATTTCTGCATACCTTGGACACATGTTGCTTTGCTCATATTTCTCCTGTTGAAAGTCTCTGTAGATCATTTGTTCCCTATTTTTTTGTATCAAATCCATCTCCAAGGGAATGGGGATGTGACTTCCCCAGTCCTAATCCCAGTTGGGGTCCTCACTTCATTCCCTGGGACAAGCAGCTTTAAGGACTCTGAGACCTTGGCATTCAACTGGGCTTCAACCTGATTGTGTCTGGAGAGGTTCCCCTTGTCCATATAGCTATACAAATTAAAATTTGTAAAGTTACAACTAAAATTGAAAATCAAAACTTAAAATTATTAAATAATGGCTGTATTAATGTGAGGTGCTAAGTCATTGCTTGACAGTAACTTTCCTAGGAATGGGGACTGTATTTCACATCTGTGATGGAAACAAACATACTGATTTAGGTTTTTAATTAGCCCAGTTTGGAAATGTACTTTCATAGACATTTGGATATTTGGGGAACATCCTGTGTTAGAAAGGGGCTTCATTAGTGCCAGCATATAGGACCGATGGAATAGACAAAGTCACTGACTTATGGTTATAGTTGAGAAAGAGTCTTAAATGGAGAGGGGACACATTAATTAATACTCATTGTGTGGACATGCAATGGAAGAATCAATCCTCAAACTATATAACTTTCACATGGAACTAGAATGAATATCTCTATAGGAACAAATTCTGTTTGGAGGACAAAGACTTGGGCCTCAACCATTCTGAGTAATTTTGGGTGTTCAATCACTTATGGATAAGGAGAGCTGGTGTCAAATGTTGAGGAGCAGGATAAGTGACAAGTGGCAGTACTTATGCAAAGAGATCCACAAAGCCCGTCTCAGGGCCAGACATGCACTCGTGGGTCTGGAGTGCTAGATGATAAGTGAATGGAACGGGAGAAACAGAGCTAGGCTCAGGCTTCTTGCAAATACCAGTGATGTGAGCTAGCTCTGTCTTTTTTATAGATAGAACTCGTGGGTATTGCCGACCATCACATCCCATCACGTCTGACCCACGATGGGTACTCAGTACCTGCCTGTTCAGTAAAAGCCATATTTCTGTGTTTCTTCTGACTGACGTAGATGACACAAAGTCGATTTTTCTGGATTCACCACCAGGAAGATTAGAACAGAAAAGAGAAATAGCTAGTTAGTTTATTGCTTAGAGCTCTGGTTTCACCACGGCCAGTATAGGATTCTGAGGATTTATTAAGACGACGACGACAACAACAACAACAACAACAACCACAACCAGACTGGTGCTTGGGTGCACCTGGACTGCTGGATTCAGAATCCACAGAGATGGATTCAGGGAGGGTTGACAAAGCACCAACTCAGGGAGAAGTCTTTGGCTGCATTGAAGTCTTGGCCACACTTAACCAGAAAGCTGATTGATGAGTTTTCTGGGACTTGAAATAGTGATTAGGGTCACTTACCAGAGCAAAGCTAAGAGAGGGAAGTCACTTTGGAGTATGGAGACATGTGAGCCTCACATGTCCCCAAGCCCTACCACCAGCTCTCGACCTAGAGGGAGAGATGTAAAAAGCGGCAGTGATGCTGGGGGAAGGTAGGCCATGGAATTCGTGTTTGGTTGACATGTCCTAGTGGATCTCCAGCAGGTCCCCATTTCCCTCAGAAATCAGTAGTGCTGGGGCTTTTCCCCAAGAAGCGTGTTGACATCTTGGCCCTCAGGCTCTCATCTGGCTTCCTTAATCCTTGAAGACGAGCATTAACTCAGCTCCTGGGCCTTGAAAATAAGGCCCCTAGCCAGCTCTTTTCATTATTTGCAGAGTGAGGGAGATAGGCAGTGGTTTTTATTTCCTAATTCATTAATGTGTTTGATATTTATCAAGCTCCTCCTGCCATCAAAAGACCACAGCTCTTAATGAGCTAGATCAGTAAGCAAAGAATTTGAACACAAAGTAACGTGTAAGCAAAAGTTAGTGTGGGAACCCCAGAGAAGAGGGCATTGGAACACTTTTTAGAAAAAATAACCTTTTCTAGGGATAAATATTGGGTTGGCCAAAAAGTTCGTTTCTTTTTTTTCTTTCTTTTTCACTTTTATTTATTTATTTTTTTAAATCTATTTTGTTGATTATGCTATTACAGTTGTCCCAATTTCCTCCTTTTGCCCCCCTCTACCTGTACACCCCATTTCCTTCAGCAATCCCCCCTTAGTTCATGTCTGTGGGTCATACATGTAAGTTCTTTGGCTTCTCCATTTCCTATACTGTTCTTAAACTCTCCTTGTCTATTTTGTACCTGCCAATTTGTACTTCTTAATCCCTGCACCTTTCCCCCCATTCTCCCCATTCTCCTTCCCAACTGATAACCCTCCCCATGGTCTCCATATTTCTGTTTCTGTTTTTGTTCTGCTTGTTTGCTTAGTTTCCTTAGATTCAATTGTTGATAGTTGTGAATTTATTGCCATTTTATTGTTCATAGTATTGATCTTCTTTCTTTTTTTCCCTTTTTTTAAAAAAATATATTTATTGATTATGCTATTATAGTTGTCCCATTTCCCCCCTTCACTCCACTCCATCCTGCCCACCTCCTCCCTCCCACATTCCTCCCCTATAGTTCATGTCCACGGGTCATACACACAAGTTATTTGGCTTCTACATTTCCTATACTATTCTTACCCTCCCCCTGTCTATTTTCTACCTACCATTTATGCTACTTATTCTCTATACCTTTCCCCCCTCTCTCCCCCTCCCACTCCCCTATTGATAACCCTCCATGTGATCTCCATTTCTGTTGTTCTGTTTCTGTTCTAGTTGTTTGCTTAGTTTGCTTTTGTTTTTGTTTTAGGTGTGGTTGTTAATAACTGTGAGTTTGCTGTCATTTTTACTGTTTATATTTTTTATCTTCATTTTCTTAGATAAATCCCTTTAACATTTCATATAATAAGGGTGTGGTGATGATGAACTCCTTTAACTTGACCTTATCTGAGAAGCACTTGATCTGCCCTTCCATTCTAAATGATAGCTTTGCTGGATACAGTAATCTTAGATGTAGGTCCTTGCCTTTCATGACTTCAAATACTTCTTTCCAGCCCCTGTAAGGTCTCTTTTGAGAAATCAGCTGACAGTCTTATGGGAACTCCTTTGTAGGTAACTGTCTCTTTTTCTCTTGCTGCTTCTAAGATTCTCTCCTTATATTTAATCTTGGGTAATGTAATTATGATGTGCCTTGCTGTGTTCCTCCTTGGGTCCAGCCTCTTTGGGACTCTCTGAGCTTCCTGGACTTCCTGGAAGTCTATTTCCTTGGCCAGATTGGGGAAGTTCTCCTTCATTATTTGTTCAAATAAGTTTTCAATTCTTTGCTCTTCCTCTTCTCCTTCTGGCACCCCTATGATTCAGATGTTGGAACGTTTGAAGATGTCCTGGATGTTCCTAAGCCTCTCCTCATTTTTCCGAATTCATGTTTCTTCATTCTTTTCTGGTTGGATGTTTCTTTCTTCCTTCTGGTCCACACCGTTGATTTGAGTCCCAGTTTCCTTCACATCACTATTGGTTCCCTGTACATTTTCCTTTGTTTCTCTTAGCATAGCCTTCATTTTTTCATCTAATTTGTGACCAAGCTCAACCAATTCTGTGAGCTTCCTGATTACCAGTGTTTTGAATTGTGCATCTGATAGGTTGGCTATCTCTTTGTTGCTTAGTTGTATTTTTTCTGGAGCTTTGATCTGTTCTTTCATTTGGGCCATTTTTTTTTTGTCTTGGCATGCCTGTTACATAAAGGGGCAGAGCCTTAGGTGTTCACCGGGGCAGGGTAACGCTGGTTGCTGTGCTGTGATGCTGTATGTGGGGGAGGGGCCAAGAGGGAGCAATGGCGCTTGCTCCACTGTCTGCCGGATTTCAGTCACTCCCTCTGCTACCCACAATCAAATTGGGCCCCTCTGGTGCTGATTCCCGAGTGGGTGGGCTTGTGTATGCTCTAGGACCCTGTGGGTCCCTCCAACTAACACTCTTGTGAGGCTGGGAGTTTCTCCTGCTGCCATCTCAACCCCCACAGGTGTTTTCAATCAGAGGTTTGAGGTTTTATTTCCCCACGCTGGAGCCCTGGGTTGGGTGGTCTGTTTTGCTCCCCCGAGGTTCCTCCTGGTTTATCTATGCATGAATGAGGGGACACAGGGTCTGCTAGCTGTTGCACTGCCTGCCCTGTTTGTTCCGCAATCCGCCACCTCGCTGGGTCCTCCAGCCACTGCCTTGCCACCGGTCCTCCCTGCCCCGGCTGCCCGTTTCCGCCTCTCTTACTGGTCTGGGTGAGTGTTTCTTCTTTATCTCCTTGGTTGTCAGACTTCCATACAGTTTGATTTTCTGTCAGTTCTGGTTGTTTTTTGTTTTTTAAATTTTTCTTGTCCCCTCAGCAAGGGGACAATGCCACTGCCTGGCCTCTGGAGGTTTGTCTGGGAAGAAGTTGTCGTCTCTTGGCACTCACCCTGATGATCTCCAGTTCAGAGGGTTCAGAAGACCTGAGGTTAGGAAATATGGGATAATTCTTTATTCCTTAAAAATGGATTGAGAGACTTTCTACCTCAGGGGCCCAATAAGAAACACATGGGAGGAGGAACATGTATCTGCCATGATTGTCACCTTTCTAAGCTGCGCCCCCCAAAAGCTTCGTAGGGGTATAATGCCAGTTCTTAGTAGCCCAGCTGCGTTTTCATCATTGGGAAGCTCTGGATGCTGTAGTGCCCTTTGTTCCAGGTTGACTGGGATGACCCATTCTTACTAATTACCCAAAGGTGTGTAATTGGCCCCATGATCTCTTTGCTTAGCCTGGATGGACAAAAATAGGAAGAATTGTCTTTCTTATTTTTTGTTTTTAAGCTCCAAGTTTAAATTATTTTGAGGAGAAAACTCTACCCCGCCCCTCCCAAACAAACTTTAGTGTGTTCTTGGTTATGTAAAGGGAAAGCAAATATCCTACTCTAGAAGGGAGAGTAAATAACATATACATGTGTGTACAAATGTTGAGAAATTAAGCAGCTTTGCAGACAGATGTAAAAAATTATCTTTGTAGGTGTTTTATGTTTGCATATTATATTTACCTGTAGGAAATCAGTTCCTTCTTTCTGGGTTTGGAAGAGTAGAGACCTGCTTAGGGGAAGTAAACTGTCCCAGGAGCACAGGAGAAGAGGTCGGTGGGAGCATTTGGGTCTGGGTCTCAGGCAATCATGGGTTGTATCAGTGAGAGTCAACAGGAAACAAATGTCACTCTTGAATTTGGAAATTTAGAGAAGGTCTTTTAAGAAAGAGACTGTTTATAAGTTGGGGGGGGTGTAGGGGAATTGCAAGGGATTATTCGAGCGAGCGGGAGAGAAGGAGAGTGCTATGGGGTGGGGTGGGAGAGTCCTGGAGAGCAGTTGGCTCTGAGAGTGACCTCTAGTGAAGGGACAGAGACATCCAGAGGCAGCTGCAAGAGGAGTGAAGCAAGGGAAAACTCTCCAAACTCCTGCTGGGGCTCCTATGGGCTGAGCCCACTTAGAAGCCAGAAGGCACAGGAGCCAAGCATGTGGGTCTATAGAGCAGTTCCTACAGAGGAGGGGAAGGGTGAAGAGGGGTCTGAGAGGGCCCACAGATTGTAATGAGATTTAAGCTTTCTGTTTCACAGTCGCTTTCTGTTATTCCTGACTTTTCAGAGAAAGTCAGCCTTAGCTATTGCCCTAAGCGAGGAAGGAAGAGTCCTGCCTCAGCTGGGAGAAGTGGTGGAACACCGGCAGATGCTGCCTGAGGAAGGCTGACACAGGGAGGTTAAAAGGTGTCAGGTGCAGTCTCTCCAAAGCCAGCTGGTTGGCTGAGATGGTTAAGTGAAATTTATATGCAAGATGTAGTCATTTACCAAGCATTCCGGGAGCTGTTTAGATGAGAGGAATCTGGTCAAAGGTTGGACTTCTTGGGGTTTAGTATGGGTGTTTGCTTTCTAAGAATGAGAATGCTCTTTGATAGTTATAGAATGTTCTTCTATAGTTCCAGGAGAGATTGCTTCTCAGCCTTTTGGCTAAGATCGAGTGTAGTATCTGTTCTTATCAGTTTAATATAGTTCCAGGAGATCTGGAGCATCAGACTTGCCCATGTAAACAGTTTCATAACTATTTGCAACTTTTCTGTCTCCTCCATAGTTTAAATTTCTGAAGATAAGGACAGTATATTGGTTATTTTTGTATTTCCAACTTTATTTTATTCATTGTCAACCTACTTGACACATTTATTGAATGGAATCAAATGGTTTTTTACCATTTATACTTGGTTATTATGCATCAGATGGATAGTTCTTTCTACCTTAAATACAACACATTCACTTGTTTGATTGATTTAAATACTAAAGTCTATTCTTAATGTACTTTTTTCTTTATAGTTTGCTGATAATGTAAGGCCTTATGGACAGATTGATTGAGGAGGGTGAGGGGAGAGAAGAATCTGGGGTAATTTCCAGGATTCTTGCTTGGGTGATGGGCTTGATGATGGTACTTTGCACCGAGATAAAGAAAGCAGGAGGAAGAGGAATAGGTATGGAGAAGCTCATGTGTTCATTTTTGGGCATAACCTACTTATGGGGAAGTGTCTCAGGGACATCCAAGGAGGGCTGTCTAATAGGTGACTGACACATAAACCTGCATTTAGGAAGTTGTATCTGCTGGAGATATTTGTTTGAGAATAAGAGAGGGATTGGTAGGATGAGAGATTTAACCACATTCATAGGCTGAGAAGAATAGGCTGATGGCATGGGTGATTCTTGTGGGTTGAATTGTGTCTCCCCAAAATACACATTCAAGTACTAACTCTTCATACCTGGGAATGTGGCCTCATTTGGAAACAGAGTCCCTGCAGATGTCATTACTATGTAAGTTAAGATGAGGTCCCAGAGGAGTAGGGTGGGCCCTTAATCCAATATGACTGGAGTCCTTATGAAAAGACAAGAGCCTCAGACAGACACATGTGATGACAGGCGGAGATTGAAATGCTACAGCTACACGTTAAGAAATACCAAGGAACACCAAGGATTGCCAGCCACCGCCAGAAGCTGGGAGAGAGGCATGGGACAGCTTTTTCTCTCAGCACCCTCAAGAGGACCCAACCCTGATATCCCTTTGGGCTTCTAACCTCCAGAACTGTGAGACAATACATTTCTATTGTTATGAGCCACCAAGTTTGCAGCAGGTTGTTACAGCAGCCCTAGGAAACTGGTGTAGAGATGCTGAAGATGCAGAAGAAAAGAGGTCACTGATGGAAGTGAGCAAGTCCTTGCAGAGTACAGAGGGGATGAGAGGGATTTAGGGGGACTGGCTTTATTCAGGACAGAGAGTATACTTTTAAACCTTTTCTTCTTAAATAGCAGAAGTAGGGAAGAACACAGGCATGTTAGCAGGTGGAAGAAGAGGCCACACAGTTGTGACTGGGAGGAGGCGGGCACTTAAAGTGGCCTCAGGGGAGCAGTAAGCACTCTGTCTTGGGACACAGAGGTTGTGGAGCAGCAGGGAGCGCCCAGGGGAGGGAGTGATTTTCTTTAGCCCCACTTGGAGCTCAGGAGTAGGGTCTGAGTGGACTGCAGACTAGACTGATTTTTTGGGAAGGATTTGGGAAGGCATTTCCACCACTCCAGCTAGGAGGGAGTGGTGGAAATGCCACTGGTGAGGATGTCAGAGGCTGGCTTTTGCAGGGCTTTGAGGGGCATCATAAGGGTTTCCTCCTAAGTGCACGTGAGGCTGCTAGATTAGGGTTTCAGAGCAGGGAGGGGCAGACACAACCTACAATACATTGTTGGAAAGAGCATTTTGGAGAGCTTCTTTTGGAGCTGGGGACAGTACCCAAGATGGGAACTACTGCATCTCCACCCAGGGATTCCACGGATAGGCTGAAAAAGACCCCCAAGCTGCTGAAATTCATAGGATTCCAAAGTAGGGGCTATGTTCTTCTGAGACAACCCTCTTTCTACTCCTTTGCATTATCAAAATCCTTAAAAATGACACATCATTCTGAAAGTGGTGGCTGTGTAACCTAGTGCTATAGACCTTGGGGGACTGAGGACCTAAGTTTTAAATTCTGGTTCAGCAAGTTAAAATTTTTTACTAGTTCTATAATTTTGGGTGTTATCTTATTTCTCTAAAGTAATTTTAAATTCTATAAAGAAAGAAATGTGGTTATGGTGCCTTTATTGACTCTGTTGAGGGTTAAACGTTATCTTGCAATGTGCTTGGCGGGTGATGAATAATCAATGTTAGTTATTAATATTATTATTTAACCACATTAATCATAAGATGCAGATAGTTAAATGTGTTTCTTGGCTTTTAAACTTGCACATTAATCTTCCAAGTTGCTAAAATAATGGAGGGATTATTTGTTTTTTAAATTTATTTTAAATTATAGTTGACATACACAGAAGGATTATTTTTAACGGCCGTCTATGGAGAAGTCACAAAATAGCTCCTTCATGTGAACGTAGTATGTTGAGAAGATGTATTCATAGTTTCTTTCTTTTGCCATATAGGGTCGTAGTTTGAAAATGGACTCCCTCTTACCACCAAGAGTTCCAAAACTAATGGGACTGAAGTTACAAACAATAAAATAATAGGCTGACCTCTGCTCCAAAGAGTCTTTACTGACGGCGCCTTATTACTGCAGCTGTTGCCATGAAAACAGGTCTGTTTCTAAGGCCCAAAGGAAGCACAGCAAGGGTCAGTCCGAGGCAGTGGCCCCCAGAGCCCCCCACCCCCTGTGCTCACCCACGGAGGGATGTTTGGCTGCAGGACTGATTCCTAACAGCTGCAGGACTGATTCCTAACAGCACTGGGGATGTCAAGAATCTCTTGGAGAGAAGCATTTCTAGTTTTCATTGGGGAGACACTGTGAGCAGATTTTGCTGCAGACACAGGACTGTGGGCTTTTAATCACGAGGTCCGGGAAAGGAAGTGATCTATTGTTTGACTCCCCAAAGGGTCATTCCCCTTTGTCTTCTTTGCTGAAAGAGTCCCAACTTTGGTCAGTTGTGCAGCAGCCATGTATTGGGTCAGACGGGTCCAGCGGAACCCAGGGCAAAGGTCAGGAGGGAAGGAAGAATCACTTCCCAGTAATGTCACTGACACGGTCTTGAAGATAAGAATGAAGCCAGTGCTGACTGATGGCAGAGCCAGACCCAGTCGGGCCAAACGACCTTTGGAATAAAAGTGAAAAATTTTGTTAACAATTAGAATGTGAAGTGGGGGCCTGAGATCTAATTTCTTAATTTATTTACATATTTTGCTGAGTATAGTGCACACTTTTTTGCCCAAATTTTTGAGGGAAAAATAAGGATGCACATTATACATGGGTATAATGACTACCGTATTTTGCTGTGTATAATGTGCACCCACATTTTTGGCCCAAACTTTCAGGAAAAAAATCTTTTGTTTTAATTTTTTAATTCAATTATTTACTTATTTATATTTAGATACTTGTTTTTTGTGTTATAAAGGAATTTTACAATTTATTTTTGAACATATTATGATACAAGAAATTTTATGTAACAAATAATTACAAAACATAAGATACAAGGTATACCTAATGTATAGTGTGAACCCTTATTTTTCCCTCAAATATTTGGGTAAAAAAGCACCCATTATACACTGCAAAATACAGTATTTGGTAAATACTTTTTGAGAACCTTCTTCTAGGCAGGAATTGTGTTAGCATCTGCGATGTGTTGTTCATCAAACAGACTTGGTTCCTGGCTTCTGAAGCTCAGGTAGGGAGGATATATATAAATGGGTAAAGAAACACAAATATAATTAGCAATTGTGCTGAGTGTTGGTCAGGGAGAGAATAAGATGCAAAGAGAGAGTAACAAGACCTACATAGACTGAGGCATCAGGGAAGGCCTGCCAGAGAATAAGAAATCAACTTTGTGAAGTGAATACAGGAGCTTTCTAAGTAGAGGGAACAGCATACGCGATGGCCTGGATTTGAAAAAGAGCTTTGCTTGTTTTGAGATACTGAAGTTAGGTCCTTACATCTGGTATGTGAAGGGGGAATGTGGCCCAAGATGAACCTGGCCTGGGGTGGGTCATGCCACCCCACCTGTAGGCCACAGGAAGGATCTTAGGTTGGGTTCTGTGTGCAGTGGGAAGTGACTGAAAACTTTCAAGTGCAGGAGGAATGCTCTCTCATTTCCATGCTCTGTGGAGGATGTGTTGGATGGAGACAGTACTGGAAATGCTGGGAGGGTAGATGATAAGACTTGGCCTGTGTGCACCATACTGGAGAGACCACTGGCTGTGCAATCAGTCAGATGTGGGGTTTGGATGCTGATTTGGTCTCCTGGTATTAGTTTACTTATGCCCTTGAAGCAGTAGCTTCTCTGAGCTGCCATTTTCAGAATTAAGTGACAAATACTTAGCTCACAGGATGGTGAGATTAACTGGGTTAATTTTATGTGTTTTAGCACAGCTCCGGCTCATAGTGAACTTTCAAGAAATATTAATTCTTTTTCCCTCCCTACTGGGTATAGAGATAAAAGACATGTCTCTCTGCTTCTTAGTGAAGAAGAGTGTGTGGTGTAGAGGCCAATGGGTTGGTGAAAATAAGACCGAGAAAAGACCTCAATTCTTGCCTTATGGGGTCAGCTATGGGAATAATGATGATTGTTAGTATTTACCTCAAATGTTGACAATTCTGTTTTCATGGCGAAAATAAAAAAGGTCCATTAAAGAAAATTAGAAAACACAGAAAAATATTGAAAGAAGAAAATAATTCATTTGAAGAGCCATAACCCAAACACAACTACTGATGATTTGGTTTTTTTCTGCTTCTTTGCATTGGGGATTATGATACTAGGCAGTGTCTACTTGTTAGAGATGCTGAAAGAAAAATGAGATAATGTTTGTGAATTTTCAAAAAAAATGTTAAATTGTTGGATGAAAGATACATAGAGTGTACTGTTGTATCATTGTCACTTTCAAAATGATTGTCACAATGATGCAATAAAAATTTAAATATTGGGGTCCTCTTTAGGATTAGGCAGACTTTTTGAGTCTCAAGCATCACTCCAATATTTGGGAAAAGAAGATATCTTGACTACAAGAAATTTGGTAGCTTATAAATTAGTATCTGGCAGCTAAATGGATTTTATACCTCCTGTAAAGTGTTGACTGTGGCAACCTGGAGTATGTGATTCCTTATGCCTGTACAGATGAATTGGAAGTACTTGCTTTTTCTATTGATAATCAGTTAAGTTGTGTTTTTGACAGCTGGTAACTGGAAGATTTTTTCAGGCACCAAAACAAAAAAAAAGAAAAAAAGAAAAGGAATTGGCTGAGTTCTTACACATACCAAGCATCGTATAAACCCCCATTGTCTAAGTGACTAATATCACACCACAGGAAATGAACACTTGAGCATAAATGTCTTCCAGTCTTTGGAAATACAGTGTATATAATCCAGTTACTCAGTCTGTGTCATGAAATATGAAAATAGATCAGGAAAGACACATCCTTCTTGACCTTTGCAGAATGATTTAATAAAGTTCGCTTGATATAAAAATATAAAAGACTAATTGCTGATAAAAGCAGAATTGTGGCTTCCTTCTTTCAGATCCTCCTTTCTTTGGAAACACTTCACAGGCTTTATTAAATCTTTAATGTTGTTGTGATTGGTGGCATTTGTCCCTGAGGCCCTGTTACCAGCCCTGGTGTTGGGTTCCATTGGAGCAGAGATTTCCCATCTCCTAGGTTTTCATCTCCTTTCAGCACTGGTCTTGATATCTTTGTCTGTATAATTAGGCAAATATGTTTTCAATTGTTTTTACGTGTGTATGCATTTCACCCCTTTTACTGCTATCTTGATTGATGTTTTATGGGATACGTTTTCGACTGGAGGCCTCCCCACTTAGAGAGGTGCCAACATTTGCTTCTGTCTCCACTTAGGATTCTATCGGTTCCATCTGCAGGTGTAACTAAATATGGTCCCACACTTTCTCGGTGAAAGCAGGACCTCCTCCTGGGTTTTCTACTGAGGACTCTATTACCCCATCACTTTATCTGCTGTGAGGAATTTATTTCATGGTGTTATTCTGACATACAATGAAATGTAGGCCTACTTGAGAATATTTGGAGGCTGTGGAGAAGTTTAAAGAAACTTCTTTGTGGTTTTAGAACTATCATTGTAATGCAACCATCAGCTGAAGTGATTTCTTCCCAGAGGCTTCTCTGACCACCCAGCCTTGTCACCCAGTCCCTCCTGTGACACCATGTGGCTTTTATTTTCATCAGAGCCCATATTATTACCTGATCTCTTCTTCCTCATTTATTTGCATTAATTGCAAGAGTTAGGATCTTGTCTGTCTTATTTAATGGTACTTCCCTTGTGCTTATAATTGCCTGGGACATATTTATCCCTCAATAAATATTTGCTTAATGAATGAATGAACCAATTTATTATTTTAGAACACATTGTTCCCTTTAGTATTTAAAAATACTAAAACATTTGAATGTAATTGCTAGGTTTATGTTTCTTTATACATAGAAATCTTGACTGTACATTGCATCCATCAGAATAGGCTGTGCCATGCTGCCATAATAAGCAACCTCCACTGTTAGTGGCTTAAGATAACATAGGTGTATTTCTTGTTCTCTCTACATTTGTGAGAGAGACAGCGAGATGTGGTTTGGCAGGAGAACTCTGTTCATCGTGGTCACTCGGGGACTCTGGATGGTGGAGGTTTTATCTCTGCACTTGCTTTTAGTGTGGCTGGGACGGAAGGGTGAGTTGGGCATTGAGCTCTTAAGAGCTCCACTCAGACATGACTCCTTTTGTATCTGCTCACGTTGTATTGACCAAAGCAAGTCATGTGATCTAATCTCAAAAAGGATTTGGGGAGATGCATTCCCACTCTTGTGCCAAGGAAGGGATCTGGAATTACTCTAACTATATAGCACTTATGATCACCTTGTGCTTTAATAGCGCACTTGGTAAATCATGAAAAGACCCTGAGTCCTTCTCTACAGGGGCAGCCACTGTTAAAAGAACTCTGCTATATTGTGCTCAGAATACGTAGACATATGTAGTAGGTATATGGATATATGTATGCATCTCTTCTTTAGTATTCAGATAAGAATATTTAATAAACACTATCCTGTGTTTTTTTCTTGGTTGTTGGATTGTTTTATTTCTGCCTAATATATGTTGAAAACCTTTCTATATATATCATATAGTTCTCCTGCATTAGTGGCCATTATCGGATGTACCATAATTCACTTCACCACTCCCTTTTTGACTGAGAAGTCAGGTGCTTCTGATATTTTCCTTTGACAGCAACACAAACAGTGTATCTAGATAAAGTTGCTGTAATGTAATGCAATAACATGCAGAGTGACTTGGCTTTAGAAAGATCTGGCATGCAATCCCATGTCCCACTGATTAGCTGAATAGGTAACTCATTCAACCCCATGAATCTTGGTTTTCTTAGCTATTAAATAGAGATATTAACTCATCCTTCTCAGGGTTGTCATGAGAAATAAACAAGATAGTTCTTTTCTGCAAACTAGTGGCTGTTCAATAAATATTTGTTGGGTGAGTGTTTCAAGTCATTGAAGTTGAATTTAAGTATTTGTTCACATGGAATCTTATTATAATAGTAGGTATCAGTTAGCAAGCATTCAAATGTATGGTCACCATGGAGATTCTCTTATTCTTTTTTGTATTCTCATGTGTGAGGAGAGGCTTGGCTATAAATGCACAAAATGACACTACCATCCAGATCATTGAGCACATCCAAATATAACCATGGAAGGGGGGTCATGACTGGGCCTTTCAGTCCTATTGATATTTTATGTCCCAGCTGAGTGATAAACTGCTATAAAGAAAGACAGCAAGGCAGAAAAGGGGCAGGTCTAGCATTAGGTTGTGTGACTTGGGGATTTTCTCTATGGACTTATTTTCACTTCCAGTATCCTAACTAAACATATGGACAATGCTATCTATCCTGTTATGGTAAACCATCGCCCACTGCAGAGGTAAATGAGATGCAGGTTAGCAAAGATCAAATATTGTTTGCCAGTGCAGACGTTCCTCACATCTTTCTAGCTAACTGTCTCTCTCACACAGCTCAGCGTAACTGGCCACAGTTTTATGACAAGGGTGTAGTTCTTGTTCTTTGATCTATTTTATTCTATTCTATTCTATTCCATCCCATCCCATCCCATCCTGTTTTATCTGACCCTCCCCTATCCTATTCTGTTAATTTGATTTCATTAAAAAATCTGGCCACAACCCCTACATTAATTTCATGGCTGAGATTCACAGCAGGAAAAATCCTGCCCTCAAAGCTCCTATTTGTTCTGTGCTGTACTAGCTAACCATGTAGACAGTGATGTCACTTAAATTTATGTCTCTGCCACAATGACACACTTCATTTCTTACATTTCATTAGCCAACACAAGCCACGTAGCCATTCTAACTTTAAAGGGACCACTCAACTTTTCCAAATGAGTGTATAAAAGACAGCTCAAACTTAATGTGTCCTAGGTAGCATTCTTAATTCCCTTTGTCACCATCTGGTTCTATTATATTGCTCAACTATGTGTCAATAAATGGCATCATCAGTAACCCAGTGGATTATGTCCCCAAATTGAGAGTCATTTTTAATTCTTCTCTTTCTCTAATGCTGTACATCCAAATTACTGGAACATTCAAAGAGCTTTGCATTATAAATATATCCTTAATCCCATCACCTCTTGTTACTGCTACTGCTAACATTCCAGTGTAGCCACGACCCTATCTTAGCCAGACCAGTACCTCAGTACCTACCAACAAGACTCGCTGCTCCCCCTCTTCCCACCCATTCACGAGTCTATTTTCCACCTAGCTGCCAGACTGATTCTCTAAAATGTAGGTCAAATCTTGTAACACCTCTGCTTTCGGTGACTTTTCTCACACTTAGAATGAAAGTCAATGTGGTTTTCAAACTGTGATTTGTGTGTGTGTCACTTGAGTGTGTACATAGCCATGTACTGGTTTGTAACGCAGAAGTGTTTTCTTAGTTTGAGTTGCAGTAAATTTGTTTGTAAAACCCATCTTTTATAATCCGTCCCCTGAGTCCCTTTACAGCCGCTTTTGTTCTAAACTTCCTGCTTACGCAGCCATGTCCACATTGGCCTCCTTATTGTTCCTTACCACTTCAAGCACCTACTACCCCCGGGCCCTTGCACGTGGTGTTCATTCTTCCAGAAACATTCATCCTCCAGTTATTCTGCAACTTCAGTTTCCTTTACCTACTTGGGGACTCTCCCTCATTCTTCTTTGTCATCTTCAGAGGCCTAAAGGTTGGTTCAAAAAATTAGAGCTTAGAAGAAAGATTTTTTAAAAAAGTGGATAGGGAATAACAATGTATTTTTGTCCTTATAATCCTTCTTAGACTATATATATAGTCTAATATATGTTATAAATAATTTATTAATCAATATATTACATATAATTGATCCTATACTTCTTATAACCAAATCAGAAAGAGGCACATAAATAAAAAGTTTAGGTCTGCAGATCTCCCTCTAGTCTCCCAATCTTAACAGTATCCTTTCACTGATTCCTAACGTTCACATACAACCCACATTTGTGGTTGCTTTTTGTTTTGTTTGTAGCACATTATTTTTCACTTTATTTTTTCACATAACAGTTGATATGATGGGCATCCTATTACATAATATTGCAGAGGGTGGATCTGTCCTAATTTATTACTCTACTTCCTGATGGATGGAAGAATGAAGTCAGATTTTTTTCTGCTAGTAAATATACTGGGGTAAACTGTATATACCCTTTCATGTTGGCACTTTTATTTCCATAGGGTGGGTTTCCATTGAGATTGCTGTGGTAAGCAACTCTAATTTCAGCCAGCTTCTCATTGGCTTTGGTAACCGGTCATCCTTCTGGCCTTGGCTTCAGCGTGGCGCCCACCCCACCAAAGCGCACACAGGATGGAGACCGCAGGCAGTCAAGTGCCCACTGTGGCTCCTGCCCTGAGATGTTTGTTTCTCGTGACCTTCCTCAGAAGTGACACTCCACTCCTCTTGACAGCTGACAAATGGGTCAATTAATATAAAATTCTTGCACTTTTCTGGGTTGCATTCTGTGCTACCTGTCTTTTAAAAAAAAATGGAATAAAATTAAAAGCACCTAGGATTTAGGAAAAATTTTACGTAGTTTATAACAGAGGGGGAGAAAAATGAGATGCTGCTAAATCTATTCAAATTTCCATTAAATTGCATTCTTGATATATATACATATATATACAGGTGTATATGTATGTATATATGTCTATATATACTGAGTATTTAAGAAAGAATATATTAAGTACATATTAGAGTACCAAAATGCTATAAATAATTTCTTATATAATTTTATCTCATGCTTTAGAATTTAAATCTTTATTTTATTAGAATTCGTTTGGTATTAGTATAATATAATGATGTTTTAATTTTTCCCTTCATTCTAGCTTCTAATTCATGATTTACTCTTTCTCTGTTTTATGTTTTAGAGCTTCTAAATTATTTGATTTTCTGTTTTTAAGCTATTAATATCTGGCAATTAAAAACATCTATAGTTAAAAAACAACCCCAAACATGTTTAGCTTTGGATTAGCTGGAGCACAGGCAACCACCACAACAAAAGAAGCCAAACCCAAAGGAAATATGTGGACCAGAAAAAAGAATTGAAAAAATATTGCTATAAGTTCATCAGAAATAAAATAAACTAAGTGGTCTGAAACACACACACACATATTCAATAATAAAATGTATATTCCTTTTTAAGATGTGTGAGATCAATTTTATCAAATATATAGAACCTGAAAAGTGAATTTAAATGATCAATTTCTGATATCAAAATGATACCACAAAAACCCCCAACAGGTAATAACATACAAAGACCATTACTAAACGACTCTCCATGACAGTGTGGCTACCTGGTTTTACTATGTCTGTCAGAGACCTAAACTCAGAACTCGGGCGCTGATCAAATACAAATCAAGAAATGAAAGTCAATTTCTTGACTTCATTATTGTTGACTACGCTCTCTTAGCCTGGGGTTTCTCTCCATGAGAAAATGAAGAATTTGATTCTAGAAAGCAGTGGGGGGGTGGTTTGCAGAAAACATGCAACTACAGTGCTATCGCTTCTATTCTGATGTTGCTCAAGTTCATCAGAGAAAATTAACCTTGGCAGCTTATTCAGTGACTAAATCTTGATATTTTTCTGGCTTAATTCATAACATAACTGTAAGCTATTGCTCCATGTTTATATTTCCCATCCATTTCTCACATTTCCAAAGCATGCCGATATGTGATCCGGGCAGTTTAGCTACCATAATTGGCATTTTTCTTGGGCCAAAAGGAAACAAATTCCTTATCCTCCATACTTTTTTAATTTCTGAAAAACAACAAGTAACGTGGTTAATCCTCTTTTTGATCTTTTTTTCCTTTTGAATTTTCCTTATTTCTTTTCCTCTTTTAATCTTTTACTCTCTTTTTAATCTTCTCATTTTGCCCCACCCCTTTTATTTGACTTCTTGTTATGTATTTCTTTAAAAGAATTGGGCCAGTCTATGGAAATGGGCCTTTGGAGTCTGTTCAAAGAGCCATTATCCACATTTAGAGGCCCCACTAGTTCTTTAAAGAGTTTTGTTGCAGCATTTGTCAAGATGCCCCAACAGACTATCTTTCATAGTATTAATAGACCATAAATCTCAGGGACAAAAAATAATGCTGAATGAAATTACTTTTGTGATGGAAAGTTTAGAAAAATCAGACTTGTCATCTTCTGTGTATATGTGTAAGACAAAAGGTTATCTTAACAGCTCAGAAACCCTGGTAATGGATTTAACAAGCCACTTAGCTTCTTCAATCGGAAGCACCATATACGTACAGCCTTTTCTTTGATTCTGTCAGATTACTTTGGTGACACTGATGGTGGTAGAAGGACAGGTAAGTTTCAGATAAAGGCCTGTTGGAGAGTCAAGCTTTATTTTCTTAAGCAATGACATTGCTCTTGCATAAGGCACACTTTAAATAGTAGCCAACTATTTGGAAGGAAAGGAATCAAAGTCAGCGAAGTTAAGAAACAAAAACCTATAGACCTTCTATGTAACTTGAAAGACTTATTTCAAATGAGTTGCCTATTTCTCTTATAAGTCACATTTTCAAAACACACTCATAAGATGTTTGGCTGCTGGTCTAATATTACACCTTTCTCTTTCATCTTTCTTTTTACTACAAACCCTTAATGACAAACGCAGGCAAGCCAGTGATACCGATATACCGCGAGCTTAGCATGTGAATTAGTCATCAGACAATCAGTTCAGGGGTCAGGCTTAGAGAAACAGCACAAAGTTTGCAAAATGCAGGTCGGCAGAGGTGCCCTCCACTTCAAAGGGGGCGTGCTTGGCCCTGAGAACTCAGATCCCAGGCAGAAACAGCTGCGATTGTCGTTTGTCCAGAGATGGAAGGTTTGTGTGTGTTTGCGCATGTTTGTAGCTGAGATAGAATTTCACTACTTTGTAAAACAACAATTTACTTTAGATGGCTGTGCTGGTAAAACACAATAGGAAGTTTGAGTCCACAGAAGCCTGGGTCACTCATATCAAACAAGGGGACCCGATCCAGGACAAACTACACTAAAAACCCATCTGAAATTTCCCCAGGCCATTGACTGGCCCAGGACAGTTCAGGATTTCATTTGCTGAGAAACTTAGGAAAGCAGTTCCTTTTCTGGGGGAGAGTGAAGTTAAAACATGGTTTTGTTTGTTTGGGAACTACAATGAAAATATTAAATTTGGAGTTGATTCTGAAGATTTAAAATTGTGCTTTTTCTATCCCTTACTTTTTCAAGGGCAAGTAAATGAAATGAGAGGTATGATTCAGACTTTTATTTAAAAATAACAGACACTAAACCAATGTGTCCTTTCCAACTTTATTTTTCCTCTAAGAAAGAGAAGTCAAGCCTGCATTTTACCCCAAATACTAAAAGTATTAATTAAAGTTGCAATGAACATTTATATTTATAGTCAGTCTGCAAGTGCATTTTAGTTTCTGTTTTAGAAACGAGTTTTCTTCTCAAGGTACTTAGGGTTGTAGGGCAAAACACGATCCAGTAGCTAGAACTGAGCAAGTAGGGAAGTTGCCTTCTTATGAAGGAGGAAGCAAAGAAGGAAATGAACAGGACACCAGCTTGATCTGAAGCTGAAGTTACCCCTCCCCCCGCCTTCTTTTTTAATTCTTGAGAAAGGCTGCAGTATAAATCAAGAGAACTGGCTTCTCAAATCTTTCAGTGTTTTTTTCCAACTACTGGGAAGAAAACTGGAAAGCAAAGTAAAGAATGCGACAGAAGAGAAAAAATCCCAAATCCAAACCATATGACAATGCCTATTTCTTCGTCCCCTCTGTCATGTTGTTTTGCTCTTTCCTGGCATTAGCTGTCTTTTTGGGTTATAGCTGCTCCAAGCAAGCCCTTTCAAAGAAAGATCTGTACCAGTGCAGTGAGGGAAGCACTGCCCTGGGAATGTGACCGTCTACAGCGGTGAAGAGTGGCTTTGAAGACCAATGCATTCTTTGAAAGAAGGGCACTGTGTTAAGTAGTTGTAGAGGCTCCTCTCTCTTGGGGGTTGTAGATACCTCATTCAGCTAATTCCAGCCTGATAAGCCAAAATCATTGCTAAGCTCAGATAATGCCTGAAGCAAGAGAAAAAGCCCACTTCCTAAAATGCTGATTTATTTACAAAAGGACTTTCAAGAAGCAATGTAATTTATAATGACTTTTTCTCCTTATAAGTTGGTATTCACATGCCATTAATTTATCATGGAGCATGAGTAATGGAATTTTTGGATTGTGTTCTTTTAAATTATGGGAAGAAAAACCATTTGAATCAAATGGTAAATAGTTCCAAGGAATTTGTCACTCATGATGTTATCTGGCTGGAGAGACCATGGGTTTTTGCTTTCATTGGGCATTAACTCCGAGAGTATGTGTGGCATAGCAGAACACGTTTTCTCCTTGCTTATGAGCTAATACCACTGAATATGGAAGTATATCAATTCCTTTCCTGCCCCCCTCCAACCTGATTGAGTTCATATGCTATGGGAAAATTATTAGCACAACATCTGCAGAACATAATTATGGTGCTGTTTTATATCCTTTGACTGGAAAGCTAGGAGTTGAAAGCTGACATTTTTGCTTTCCATGACTTGGAAATGTTTGTAAATCTTATAACACTAGTGTTTCTCTGATTTTCATTGGTGTCTATTAATAGTCATTTATTTCCTCAGGTTACTCTGGTATATGTAAAAGAAAAACAGATATATTTTTAATACTAATTAAGTTAAGGCAAAGGCACAGTATATTTAATGTGTATTTATTTACAATTATCAGGTTGTCTAACTCAATGATTTCTTTAACATTATAGACTGATTTAGAGGCTCTTTGTGTTTGTTTTCGTATCACGATTTTCAGTGGCCCTCTTGAAAGGGTTATAAGAATGCTAACAACATCATCAATAGTAACAGATGCCACATTGCAAACATCATTAATGAATAAGGGCGGCTCCCACTGTCTGTGAAAGCATCAAAACTATTGCATTTTGTCACTATGTTATAAATTCATTAATTGAGTGTCAACTGTGTGACAGATACAACTCTAAGAGCCAGGGACAATGAGTAAGTGCCAGGTTAAGCTGTAATGGTAAGGAGAAAAATAAAGCAGGATAAGAGGCTAGCTAGGGTTAGGAGCGATGTTTTAGGAACAGGGTTAGACCCAGTATGTCTGGGTAGGTGGTATTTGAGCAGCATTGAATGACAAGAAAGAGTTACAAATGTGATGATCTGGGGCAAGAAGATTCTAGGCAGAGGAATCAGAGAGTGTGAGGTCAATGCAAAGGAAAGAGCATGGCATGTGGGAATGTAAATTGAGCTGGGGAGAAGTCGGGGGACCAGAGTCTAGGAGAGTAGGCCAGGTCCAGATCATGCAAGGCCTTGCTGGTCACAGTCAGATCACTAGATTTCGTTCTAAGCATAAAGGGTTTTGGAAGGGCCCTTCCAAGGCACTGGAAGGTTTTGATTTGATTTTAAAGTTTCGCTCTGGCTGTTGTGTGAAGGACAGACAGTAGGGAGGCAGGAGTGGAGTCAGGGAGATCAATGCGGAAGCTACTGGGATGGTCCAGGTGAGAAACACTGTGTCTGGGACCTACGGCCGCTTGTATAACTGTGCAGGTTGTACACAGGCCAGAATTCCCGAACGGCTCTGCCCTGCCATTCTCCTGTGGGTCAGTTCTGTTCATGACCCAAAACTCAATTTTGTTTAATCTTAGTGAGAACTTGAGCTATACGTAATTAGGATGTGGAATCCATATTAACGAGAAGCGGCAATTTAGGTCATGAAATTGTCATTCGTTCTTTTAGTGCAATATGCTGTAGTGGGTTGGATCTTTGGCATATCATAACTATTAATTTTTCAAATGTGATGAACTCATTTAGGAGAAAAGGAAATTCATTAAATGGATAAAATTGAGATAGGGAAAGATAGATAAATAGCCAAGTACCAATAGAAGGAAAGTTCTCAATAAATTTATCAAATCATTGTTTCTGTAGAAAAAAAGTCCCCCAAACTTTAGCAAGAACCATTGTCTCAGCTGGATGAAATCATAGTTCTATCCTGGAATTTTTTTCTTAAGCTTTAAGCTTTGAAATAAAATACAGATACAAAAAAGAACATGAAACAAATACACAGCTTCGACACCATCCCACCCCCCGATCTAAATCCTCATGTTTCCTCTACAGTTGCACCCTCGGCGCAATTCCTTCTTGGGAACAATGGGAGGAATATCTTTCAGTGTGATTCTTCCTCCACTGCTCCCTGCCTTGGATTGGGTTCCCGAGATGCTGAGAGCCCGAGACAGGGATTCTTTTTTTTTTTTGTTTTTTAGTTATAATTTTTTTTATTGTTATTCAATTACAGTTGTATGCCTTTTCTCCCCATCCCTCCACCCCACCCCAGCTGAACCCACCTCCCTCCCCCCTCTCTACCCTCCCCCTTGGTTTTGTCCATGTGTCCTTTATAGTACTTCCTGTAATCCCCTCTACCCACTGTCCCCCGCCCCCACTCCCCACCCCCGCCATGGCTATTGTTAGATTGTTCTTAACTTCAATGTCTCTGGTTATATTTTGTTTGCTTTTTTCTTCTATTGCTTATGTTCCAGTTAAAGGTGAGATCATATGGTATTTGTCCCTCACCTCCTGGCTTATTTCACTTAGCATAATGCTCTCCAGTTTCATCCATGCTGTTGCAAAGGGTATAAGCTCCTTCTTTCTCTCTGCTGCGTAGAATTCCGTTGTGTAAATATACCATAGTTTTTGGATCCACTCGTTTGCCGATGAGCACTTCGGTTGCTTCCAGTACTTGGCTATTGTAAATTGTGCTGCTATGAACATTGGGGTGCACAGATTCTTTTGGATTGGTGTTTCAGTGTTCTTAGGGTATAATCCCAACAGCGGAATTACTGGGTCAAAGGGCAGTTCCATTTTTAGTTTTCTGAGGAAATTCCATATTGTTTTCCACAGTGGCCTCACCAGTCTGCATTCCCACCAACAGTGCACGAGGGTTCCCTTTTCTCCGCATCCTCTCCAACATTTGTTTGTGGATTTGTTTATGTTGGCCATTCTGACTGGTGTGAGATGATACCTCATTGTGGTTTTGATTTGCATCTCTCTGATGGCTAGTGATGCTGAGCATCTTTTCATATGCTGGGCCTTCTGTATGTCTTCCTTGGAGAAGTGTCTGTTCAAGTCCTTTGCCCATTTTTTAATTGGGTTGTTTGTCTTCCTGTAGTGGAGTCGTGTGAGTTCTTTATATATTTTGGAGATCAGGCCCTTGTCTGAGGTATCATTGGCAAATATGTTTTCCCATACTGTTGGTTCTCTTTGTAATTTGGTGCTGTTTTCTTTAGCCATGCAGAAGCTTTTTATTTTGATGAGGTCCCATTTGTTTATTCTTTCCTTTATGTCCCTTGCTTTAGGGGATGTGAGACAGGGATTCTTGAGCAACTGATTCAGGAGGCAGCGGTCTCAAGTGAATACTATCAGGGAGTAAGAGTGGCAGAGACAGACAGAAGCCCAGCAAAAGGTGGCTGTAGCTGAAGCCCAGCCTCAGTCTGATCACACGTGGCAGAGTGCAGAATGAATGACCCGAGTCATCCCACCTTGAGGAAAGGGAGCAGGCCTTTGGTGCAGCGCTCTCTCAACCTGGCCTCTGTGGGCGGGGCATCTCTTCTAGTCAAGGATGATTCTCAGGTGAAGGGCACAGCCATGCACTATTAGCACTCACCTTAACCTGGCATTGGGAGCGCCAGTTCTGTCTCAGGGTTCTGGGGCGGGTACCAACTGTGTCTGCTACACTCAAGATCTGGCTTCATGTGTCAAGCGTTTTCCTTCCCTACAGGTGCATTTACAGTATCTATAAATTCCACGTGTGGACATAACACGTGGACAGGTGTAGGGGTATACATGTGTATCTATGTACATCTGTATACTTACAATGTATATGTATAATATTATGCATTTGCATATCTGTATGCTTATAAATACATGCCTTTTAACTTTTGTGCTTTTTCTATTCCATTTTTGGTCAATTTAGACAAGTTGTGGTATAGGTAGGTAGTCAGCTTGAATAAGGAGTGAGGCAGAGATTTGGTTACTGGATATGGTATCTGGGGAGTCCTGTGACTTCTACTAGGAAGATGCTCCTTTAACAATTGGTACATTTATGGCTGGGACAGATGGTAAGGTGGGGATCTTCCCAGGGAGGCCAAGGGGGCTGAGGGTTCCTTAAGAAGGGATAGCCCTGGGACCTGCGTGTGGAATCAAAAGGGGCAGGAAGTAGCCATTTAGGTGCATAGGTCACTTCTAAGTCAAATGTTCTCTAAAAGGCAGTTGTTTTGGAAATTTGTGGTGTCTCATATTCTGAGGCTTAAAATGAGAGCTATTCCTTGGGTTGTGGTGTGGGATAAATGCGGAGGCAGCAGGAGCAGCTGAGTGATGCAGTAATTAATGTCTCAAGGTCAATTTCGTCTTTAAGATCTGCGGTTCTGTGGTTTCTCTTTGATTTTTTTCTTTCTGTAGTAAAACTTGTTCTATAAATATTAGAGTTATATGGACCTTTTTATGAGATCTTCAAGTCCATAAAAAGCACCATTAAAGGTCTTTTGACAGTTTACATCATTTATTTCAAATGTGTATTTCAAACTTCTGTGGTGAGAAATCATAGATATTTGACTTTTTAAAGGGATGTTGTATGGGGCCTCATGACATCTGAAGACCCCCCAAAACTGTTTTTTAATACTTGTGTGTATTTATTAATTATCTGTAACTTGCAATGTATGGAATCCCGTGTTCTTTATCCAAATGGGTGGAAAGAGAAAAACATGCAAAGGCATTTCTTCTTTGGTATTCTACTTTTTAAGAATCATCAAAACCTCTTTGTTTCCTTCCCCAGCATGGACCCTGCAGGCAGAAGTGATGGTAATTTTAGAAATGGGTGCTCCATAAGGAGGCCAAATCCAGGAGGTCACTGACCTCTGGCTTCTATAAGTGAAGAGTTTCTATTTTGAGGGAGCTGTGTTTGTGATGTTCCCTGGTTATCTGCAGATCTGACAGCACGAGGTGTCATAATTGGCCTTGGGCCTCATTTTCCTGCTGGCCTTCTGGAGACCAAACACAAGCAAGGTCTATCTAGTCCTGACGATCTTTTTCTGTACTTGCGCGTTCCTGTTTGTGTCATAGTCTCACTTGTTTTAGGATATTTTGTGTGTGTGTGTGTGTGTGTGTGTGTGTGTGTGTGTATATATATATATATATGTATATATATATATATATTCACTAAAGACTGCTGAAAATTTCTAGCTGATTTTGGTGTGTGTATGGTGGATTTTTTTTTTTTTTTTGGTGATTTGATACAGATCCTGATTTTTGAATTTCCTGAGAGACCCTTGTTTGAATCTCCATAAAGGGCATTGTCTCTAGAATTTCCTTTCCCTTCAGGCTTTAGGGATCCAGGGTTTTAACTTTCTGGCTATTGGGCAAGAGCTATGATCCCCTAATTAAAAATCAGCTCATGTTTAATAGACTTTTCATGTTTGAAGCTAGTTGAAATTATAAGCTGTTGTCATTTAAGAAATCCCAACAGCCAAAAATGTCTTAATCCAGCATGAAACTGAGGTAGGATATGTACTCTGAAAGGCTGTTGGGGCAAGGTGACATTTTAAACAAAGAAGTGAAATAAATTAGAAGATGGTAGCTTCCGGAACCTAGAAGTTATCTTTGAATCACGGGACATGAGATAACGTCTTCCCAAAGAATGGATCCATTGAGGCAATGAGATGACCCTGTTTCCCACGAGCAGAAAACACTACACAATGTTTCCGATCACATGGCTTCATAAATATATTTCACGGCTAAGTGTGTGGGACTGGAATTGGGTGGGCACGGTGTTCGTAGTTTAAAGCTGACAAGGCATAGAACTTGTTTTCTCCTGTGGTTGAAGCAGGGTTCTCAGACACCGATATCATAGTAGCCAGCTGCAGGCAAGGAAAGTCATGAGTTAGATTCTGTAAGACAGGAAATGGCAAGCGCTTTTCTGTGAAGAGCCAGATGATAAACACGTTAAGTTTTGCAGGCTAAGAGGGAAAATCAAAGATATCAGGTAATTTCTTATATAACCAGAGAGAAAACATTTTCCACAAATTTTTATTGAAAAGATTAAAATATAATAAAAAAGATAATCATTTGTACAATTTTTGTAATGCAGATCTAAGGAGAAAAATGTTTTTTGGGGTGGGTAATGTTTCACTTAATTGAGATTCAGAGTTAGTTGCCCATCATCAAATCAATTATTTATGTCCATCTGTAAAAGCCATGCTTAGCGGGTGGGCCATACGCAAACAGGTGGTGTTCTGGATTTGGCCCACCGGCCACGTGCTAAGAGAACCCATACTGAGCAGCCCTCTCTGGGTGCTGTGTCTGGTGTATATTTCTGCTGCTTGAGGAAGCATAATATATGTGTTTACAAATGCTTATATATAAAGCAAAAATTGTAGTTTATGTCCACATTTAAAAAAAACTAAGAATTATGGTGCTCTCTGCATATGTTCCTAGTGATAGATTTTTAGCTCCTTTCTATTCCAATGAGTGGTCAATCCCACGCTGCCATTCTGCTAGGCACGACCTTTGGCTAGATACACTATTGTGTATTTCTTAAAGTTTAAAATTGTCTAGCATATGTCAGGTGATGGGTTTACAGTGTCGAGGAGAAGTGACAGGTTCCACCATTAGGAACTTGCATCTGAGTGGATAGTTGGACAGCTGTCCTTTGCTAGACATCTACCAGTGAGCCATGACCAGGCAAAGTGCTCCATGCTTATCATATTCAGTTTACACAATAACCCCTTGATGTCCTGTTTTTATCCTCATTTACAGATGGGAAGCAGAATTTAGAGTAATAGCTAATGATAACTGGGTACGTACTTGCTATATGCAAGCTCGGCTCTAGGTGCTTTACATAAATTGTCTCATTTAACCTCAACTCTAATTCAGTTGGTACCCTTGTCCTCATTTTACAAATGTGAAAACTGAGGCATGAAGAGGTAAAGATATGTCTGGTAAGAGGCAGAGCTGGGATTAGAACCCAAGCAGCCTGCCCTCCAGCACCCAGGCACTTAACATTATGCTTTTTTGATCTTTGAAAGATTGTTATATGCGCAAGATCACACAGGTACTCGATGGCAAAACTGAGATTTGAACCTCAGGAGTCTGACTCCAGAATCTTTTTAATTTACTGCCTGTACCCAATGGTCCCCATTTTTGCGGATTGTCATTGGGATTGATTCCTCATTCATGAGTGAGTTGGTTCCAGGGTAAAGGAGGAAAGTGGAGCTCCTTCACCAGTTGATAAATGCAGGAAGCTGGGATGACAGCATGCTACTCTATGCCGTTTCCCAATGGACAGAGGAGTAGGAGTCACACAGGATGGGTGTGCTCTGTGGATATTGAACTTGAATCAGGGAGGTTGGGTTGACCTACTTATTTCCTCACTGATATTAGGTAAGTCACAACCTCTCTAATCCTCAATTTCCTTATCTGTAAAATGGAGCTAATAAAACTCCCCTGGAAGGAAGCTTAATGAGAAAGTGTTTAAAATGTTCTTGTCCTCTGTGATGCTCAGTTTTCTGGGTCAGCTTGGCTAGACTATAGCACTGTGAGTTAACCAGACATTAATCTGGATGTTGGCATGAGATGTGAGGGTATTCCTAGATGTGGCTCACATCTGTTACCCATTGACTTTAAAGTAAAGGAGATCACCCTTGCTAATGTGGGTGGGCTTCTTCCAATCAGCTGAAGGCCTTGAGAACTGAGGTTCCCCAAAGAAGAAATTGGACCTCAAGGCTGCAACATAGGAATCCTGTCTGAGTTTCCAGCCTGACCATCTGTCCTCCAACCGATGCACCTTCTAAAGGCACTTCATACGTGGTCAATAGGTAACTGCAGCTATAGATACTCTGAGGCCCATAGAAAACCTTTGAACCTCGATACAAATGATCGAAGTATCCACATTTACTTTCATTTAGCTTGCACATTTCAGGCCTGCAAAATAAAAGCACTCCTACCTTTGAATCTCATTCCAATTATGAAGTGTATTGGCAGCACAATTTTCTTTGAGCAGGTCTGCTGTGGTACAAATGCAGATATGGTTCCATCATCAGAAAGCCTGACATGCTGATTAAAGGGGAACGCCATGGTGAATTGAAAGACGTTTTAACTACTATATCTAATTACAAAGAAGAACATGTTACTTACCAAAATTTGAATGCATTCTATAATAAAAAACAAGGGCAATTAACAATCAAACAAGCAACTGCTTTCTTGACAGGCAGATGACACAGAACAGGACTAAGAAAATGCAGAAAGGTTTCACTTGACGAGGAAAGCTGAGCTGTCCCTTTAAATTGTAAGGTTAGATCCCCCGAAGCATATGACTTTGTGGTTATAAGGCCAGGGAGGGCCTCAGGAAGTACTGGAATTGCTAAGCTTGGTTCTGAATTACTGAAGCAAAGTTTTATTTATCTTTAAGATGAAGGAGGGCGGACATGTATTTATAAGTTCTCAGAAATTTCGATATAAAAGACACTTTTTGTTTTCTATGTAATTTTACCTGGAGATAAACTAATATTTATTTTTTTAAGCTTATTTAAATTTGTATATTTCTTCACTGTGTTATCCTTTAGATATTTTGTTTTACATTCTGAATTTCAAAGTCTCCTGAAAATCTCTTAGTGATCTGTATGGTTAAGAAGTTAACATCCCTGTATTATCATGGGCTCTAGGAATGAAAAGTCCTAAAAAAGTTAACAAAATTCTTAATAAATCTAATTCTCTCCTCTTACAGGAAGGAATATGCAATGTGTTCTTTTTCTGGGTATTTAACTGCTACTTCTCTCCACAATTATTCTTAGTAAGTCTGAGAATGGGCTAATGGACTTATCCTTGTCAACCAAGAGGGCAGATGCTTTATACTCAGTTTTAAGGTATTGGAACACAGAACATATATGAAGGCTCAGAGTCAGCCATGACTTTCTTGATGAGAGGCCCTGGCTTGCAAACTGTAGCATGCAGAGGAATCACCTGAAGAGCTGCCAAAAATGTAAAACTCTGGGCTACACCTCCAGAGATTCTGAAGCAGTAGTTCTGGGTGAATTTTCATTTTTAACAAGCCCCCTAGGTGACCCAGAGGCACATAGTTCATGGACCACCTTTAAAAAAATATTCATCTGGAGTGGAGTTATCCACTTCTCACATATCTATTTTAACCTGTAGCCCCTAGTAGTAGATGCTTGTACACTCAGCCCTAACATTTATTTATTTATAAATTGCATACTGATCTAATTTTTTATATACACACATATTCTATGCATTGTAAAACATATGTAAGAATGAAAGCTGAACATTTTAGAATGCTCTCAAGAAGAAACACATAATATTTTATAAATATTAAAACTTTTTTATTCATTATTGCATATACTCTTTTGTTCTCAGTAAAATATTAATATATGTAACTCTTTGCTATTACTAATTCTATTTTAATAAAAGCTGTGGGAACAACCATGCCTCATTATTTTGAAAATATGGGTTAAATATATTATGTAGCAGTTACATAAAGATCTGTCTCAAAGTTCAGTCTATTTTAATGTTCAGTTATAACAGCTTTTATGGCTAAAAAAATACCTTTCAAAGATGTATAGATTCACATGAAAGACATGCATCTATGGCTGGGCTTTTTAAGCTATGGTCCTCCTCCTCAAATTCTATTCATCAATCATGCGACATGTTTACTGAAATTTGGCTGGTAAATTTCTGTATTGTCTGTCATTTAGGTTTTTCATTTTTCAAGTTAATCAGAATATGCTAAATTTTTATATTAATTAAAAAAAACCCTTCTAAAATTCCTTACTTGAAAAATTTCAAAAGAGGTCTGAAGGTTCTTTTCCAGGTTTGAGCACACAGGTCTAAATTTTTATAGTGACATACATTTTTTCCTTCCATAAGTCATATAATAGTGAAAGTTTCTAAACTTCTATTTTGAAATACTTGAAATTCACAGCTTAAATCTCTAAAAACAATATCATTATTTTCTATTGTGATTCAACTGTCACCTTTATATTGAAGGGATAGATGAAATTTAAATATATAGATAAGCATATAGATATGTATGATATGGATTTGTCAGCTATCATACAATTGAGAACTACTAGTCATCACGGAAAACGTTGGCAAATTTGGAACATTTGTGTTACAGTCAAAGAAAAATCCATAACTCTTTTCTTTTAAGTTGGCAAACTCACAAATACCTTGCTAAGAGATAACCGGGGAACGTGTGGGGTCCCAGAGATTTTCAGGATTACTCTGTCTCACGACAAAGCCTGGTGGACATTCTGTCATGGTGTCAAGGGCCTGCTCGGGAACTCGGAGCTCTTCTGGTTATCACTGTGTAGCGTTGGCTCTGAGTGGGGCAGGGTGTGAGTTTCAAGTGGGATAATCTCTCTGTAACCTTAGCCTGGGATTGTTTGTTTGTGCCACACAAACATTTTTTGTTTCTCATTATTATGCAAGAAACCTCACAAGTGACTACAAAACATCTTTCATTAATTTTCAGAGAACTTTTGTCCAACTCTATTACATGACTTTAAAAATTCCAGGAAATATCACAATTTGGATTTCATGAGAAATCCTTTGAGACTGAGGTATTTTTTAAAAAAATTATTTATTTATTTTTAGAGAGAGGAAGGGAGGGAGAAGGGAAGAGAAACATTAATGTGTGGTTGCCTCTTGAGCACCCTGTACTGGGAACCTGGCCAGCAATCCAGGCATGTGCCCTGACTGGGAACAGAACTGGAGACCCTTTGGTTCGCACACCAGTGCTTAATCCACTGAGCCACACCAGCCAGGGCGAGGCTGAGAATTTAAATGCCTTGCTCATCACTATGACTGAAACCATTCCTTCATTAATATCTCAGGTTGCGTCATACACACCCTTAGGGCGAGGTCATACTTCAAGGGTTTTTTTTTTTTTTTTTTTTTTTTTTTTTTTAAATTTATTTATTGTTATTTAATTACAGTTGTATGCCTTTTCCCCCATCCCTTCACCCCACCCCAGGTGAACCCACTTCCCTCCCCCCTCTCCACCCTCCCCCTTGGATTTGTTCATGTGTCCTTTATAGTAGTTCCTGTAATCCCCTCTACCCACTGTCCCCGCCCCCACCCCCCACCCCCGCCCTTGCTATTGTTACATTGTTCTTAACTTCAATGTCTCTGGTTATATTTTGTTTGCTTTTTCCTTCTATTGCTTATGTTCCAGTTAAAGGTGAGATCATATGGTATTTGTCCCTCACTTCCTGGCTTATTTCACTTAGCATAATGCTCTCCAGTTTCATCCATGCTGTTGCAAAGGGTATAAGCTCCTTCTTTCTCTCTGCTGCGTAGAATTCCATTGTGTAAATATACCATAGTTTTTGGATCCACTCGTTTGCTGATGGGCACTTCGGTTGCTTCCAGTATTTGGCTATTGTAAATTGTGCTGCTATGAACATTGGGGTGCACAGATTCTTTTGGATTGGTGTTTCAGTGTTCTTAGGGTATAATCCCAGCAGTGGAATTACTGGGTCAAAGGGCAGTTCCATTTTTAGTTTTCTGAGGAAATTCCATATTGTTTTCCACAGTGGCCTCACCAGTCTGCATTCCCACCAACAGTGCACTAGGGTTCCCTTTTCTCCGCATCCTCTCCAACATTTGTTTGTGGATTTGTTTATGTTGGCCATTCTGACTGGTGTGAGATGATACCTCATTGTGGTTTTAATTTGCATCTCTCTGATGGCTAGTGATGCTGAGCATCTTTTCATATGTCTCTGGGCCTTCTGTATGTCTTCCTTGGAGAAGTGTCTGTTCAAGTCCTTTGCCCATTTTTTAATTGGGTTGTTTGTCTTCCTGGAGTGGAGTCGTGTGAGTTCTTTATATATTTTGGAGATCAGGCCCTTGTCTGAGGTATCATTGGCAAATATGCTTTCCCATATTGTTGGTTCTCTTTGTAATTTGGTGCTGTTTTCTTTAGCCATGCAGAAGCTTTTTATTTTGATGAGGTCCCATTTGTTTATTCTTTCCTTTATGTCCCTTGCTTTAGGGGATGTGTCTGTGAGGATGTTGCTGCGTGGAATGTCTGAGATTTTCCTGCCAATGTTTTCCTCAAGGACTTTTGTGGTGTTACGGCTTATATTTAAGTCTTTTATCCATCTTGAGTTTATTTTCGTGTATGGCGTAAGTTGGTGATCGAGTTTCATTTTTTTGCACGTAGCTGTCCAGATCTCCCAACACCATCTGTTGAAGAGACTGTTTTTGCTCCATTTTATGCTCCTGCCTCCTTTGTCAAATATTAATTGTTCGTATAGATTTGAGTTTATTTCTGGGCTCTCTATTCTGTTCCATTGGTCTATGAGCCTGTTTTTATGCCAGTACCAGGCTGTTTTGATTACCGTTGCCTTGTAATACAGTTTGATATCAGGTATTGTGATACCTCCTGCTTTGTCCTTCTTTCTCAAAATTGCTGCTGCTATTCGAGGTCGTTTATGGTTCCATATGAATTTCTGCAATGTTTGTTCTATATCTGTGAAATATGTCATGGGTACTCTAATAGGGATTGCATTGAATCTATAAATTGCTTTGGGTAGTATGGCCATTTTGATGATGTTAATTCTTCCAATCCATGAACATGGTACATGCTTCCATTTGTTTGTATCTTCCTTAATTTCTTTCTTCAGTGTTGTGTAGTTTTCTGAGTACAGGTCTTTTACCTCCTTGGTTAGGTTTATTCCTAGGTACTTTATTTTTCTTGTTGCTATATCGAATGGGATTTTTTTCCTGATTTGTGTTTCTGCAGTTTCGTTGTTGGTGTACAGGAATGCCTTTGATTTCTGGGTATTGACTCTGTATCCAGCTATTTTGCCAAATTCATTTATTAGGTCGAGTAGTTTTTGAGTGGAGTCTATAGGGTTTTCCATGTACACTATCATGTCGTCTGCAAACAGTGACAGTTTCATTTCCTCCTTTCCAATTTGGATGCCTTTTATTGCTTTTTCTTGTCTGATTGCTGTGGCTAGGACTTCCAATACTATGTTGAATAGGAGTGGTGAGAGAGGGCATCCTTGTCTTGTTCCTGATCTTAGTGGGAAAGCTCTAAGTTTTTGTCCATTGAATGTGATGCTGGCTGTAGGTCTCTCATATATGGCCTTAATTATGTTGAGGACTGCTCCCTTTATTCCCACTTGGCTGAGTGTTTTTATCAGAAATGGGTGCTGTATCTTATCGAATGCTTTTTCCGCATCTATTGATATGATCATGTGATTTTTGTCTTTGCTGTTGTTGATGTGATGTATTATGTTTATTGATTTGCGAATATTGTACCATCCTTGCATCCCTGGGATGAATCCCACTTGGTCATGGTGGATGATCTTTTTAATATATTGCTGGATGCGGTTTGCTAATATTTTGTTGAGAATTTTAGCGTCTATGTTCATCAGCGATATTGGCCTGAAGTTTTCTTTCTTCGTTGTGTCTTTATCTGGTTTTGGGATTAGGATGATGTTGGCTTCATAAAAAGAGTTTGGGAGTCTTCCATCAGTTTGGATTTTTTCGAATAGTCTGTGAAGGATAGGGGTTAGTTCTTCCTTAAATGCTTTGTAGAAATCTCCTGTGAAACCATCTGGTCCAGGGCTTTTGTGTGATGGGAGTTTCTTGATGACTGCTTCAATTTCCTTTGCTGATATTGGTCTGTTCAGGTTTTCTGCTTCTTCTTCAGTCAGTTTTGGAAGATTATATTTTTCTAGAAATGTGTCCATTTCATCTAGGTTTTCAAATTTCTTAGCATATAGGTCTTCATAGTAATTTCTTACGATCCTTTGTATTTCTGTGGTATCAGTTGTAATCTCTCCTCTTTCATTTCTAATTCTGTTTATTTGGATCCTCTCTCTTTTCTTCTTGATAAGCCTACTTAAAGGCTTGTCGATTTTGTTTATCTTTTCAAAGAACCAGCTTCTGGATTCATTGATCCTTACAATTGTGCTTTTAGTCTCTATGTCATTTAGTTCTGCTCTGATCTTGGTTATTTCCTTCCTTCTGCTTGCTCTGGGCTGTCTTTGTTGTTGTTCCTCCAGTTCTTGTAGGCGTAGGGTTAGGTTGTTTGTGTGAACTGTTTCTAACTTCTTAAGGTAGGCCTGTATTGCTATGAACTTCCCTCTCAGGACTGCCTTAGCTGTGTCCCATAGGTTTTGGGTTGTTGTGAGTTCGTTTTCATTTGTTTCCAGGAAGTTTTTGATTTCTTCCCTAATCTCGTTCTTGACCCATTCATTGTTTAATAGCATGCTATTCAGTCTCCATGATTTTGAGTGTTTTGGGTTTTTACCCTTGGGGTTGGTTTCTAGTTTCAGACCCTTGTGGTCAGAGAAGATGCTTGATATGATTTCAATTTTCTTGAATTTGTTGAGGGTTGCTTTGTGTCCTATCATGTGGTCTATCTTTGAAAAAGATCCATGGACACTTGAAAAGAATGTGTATTTTGCTTCTTTGGGATGAAAAGCTCTGTATATATCAGTTAAGTCCATTTCCTCTAGGGTATTGTTAAGTGACACAATATCTTTGTTAATCTTTTGTTTGGAAGACCTGTCCATTTTTGATAGTGGGGTGTTAAAATCCCCTACTATAATTGTGTTGCTGTCAATATCTTTCTTGAAATCCTCCAAGATTTTCTTTATGTATTTGGGTGCTCCTATGTTGGGTGCATATATATTTATAATGTTTATGTCTTCTTGGTGGATTCTTCCTTTGAGTATTATGAAGTGACCTTCTGGGTCTCTCTTTATGGCCCTTCTTTGGAAGTCTATTTTGTCTGATATGAGTATTGCTACCCCTGCTTTTTTTTCCTGTCCGTTTGCTTGGAAAATTTGTTTCCAGCCCTTCACTTTCAGTCTGTGTAAGTCTTTTGTCCTGAGATGGGTTTCTTGTAGGCAGCATATGTGTGGGTCATGTTTTCTTATCCATTCAGCTGTTCTATGTCTTTTGATTGGAGCATTTAATCCATTTACATTTAAGGTTATTATCGATAGGTAGTTATTCATTGCCATTATTTCCTACCTGTGTTCCTCTGTCTTTCTCTTTTCCTTCCTTTCCTTAAAGCAGTCCCTTTAGCATCTCTTGCAGAGCTGGTTTGGTGGAGCTGTATTCTTTTAGACTTCTTTTGTCTGGGAAGCTCTTTATTTGGTCTTCTATCTTGATTGAGAGCCTTGCTGGGTAAAGTAGTCTTGGTTGGAGGCCTCTGGTTCTCATTACTTGGAATATTTTTTGCCATTCTCTTCTGGCTTGGAGCGTTTCCATTGAGAAGTCAGTTGCTAACCTTATTGGGGCTCCCTTGTATGTTACTTCCTTTTTCTCCCTTGCTGCCTTTAAGATCCTCTCTTTGTCTTGGAAATTTGCCATTTTAATTATGATGTGTCTTGCAGTGGGTCTCTTTGGGTTCCTCTTGTTTGGGACTCTCTGTGATTCCTGGATTTGGGTGACTTTTTCTCTCCTCAGATTAGGGAAATTTTCCATCATTACTTTTTCAAACAGGTTTTCTATCCCTTGCTCTTCTTCTTCTCCTTCTGGTATTCCTATTATACGGATATTGTTACGTTTCATGTTGTCCTGCATTTCCCTTATTGCCTCTTCATTCTTTCTGAGCCTCTTTTCCTTTTCTTGCTCCTTCTGGGTGTTTTTTTCTACTTTATCCTCCAGCTCGCTGATCCGATCCTCTGCTTCATCAAGTCTGCTTTTAATTCCTTCTACTGTGTTCTTCAATTCAGAAATTGTATTCTTCATTTCCTCTTGGCTCTTGTTGATATTTTCTATTTCCTTTTTCATGTTGATATAGTTTGCAGTGAGTTCATTGTAGTTTCCTTGTAGTTTCTGGTAGTTCTCTTTGAGCTCAGAGAGCTCAGTGAGCTTCCTGATGACCATTGCTTTGAACTCAGTATCTGATAGTTGACTTGCCTCTTTTTCGGTTAGCATTCTTTCTGAGACTTCCTCCTTTCCTTTCATTTGGGAATTGTTTCTTTGTCTTCCCATTGTTTGTGAGGCTCTTCTTGTTGGCCTCTGCTTCTTAAATTGCTTTGTTCTGAATCCCTGGGTTTATGATATGAACTTCTATGGTAGAATGCCAATGGGATTCGGTGGTGCTGTCTCCTTACTCTCCTGTGCTCACTGGTCTTGAGCTGACGTTTATGTGTTTAACACGGTCTAACTCTAGTCTTTTCAGCACTCCAGGTTTTGTTGTCGCACCTGTGGGAAAAATAGAAAGGGGGGGAGAAAGAAAAGGAAAAAACAAACAAACAAACAAACAAACAAAAAAAACCAAAGATGGGAAGGAGGGAAAAAGGAAATAGGAAAGGAGGAAAGGGAGGAAGGAGGGAAGAAGGATTAAAGAAAGATCGGAGGCAAGATAAGAAGGAATTTTAACAAAAATTAAAACATAGAAATAGATAAAAGAAGGCAGGAAGAAGACATAAAAATGGTAAAGGATGGGAGGAAGAAGGAATGAAAGAAAAAAAAAGAGAGAGAGAGGAAGAAGGAGTTCAGGTGGAAAGGAAAAGGGAAAAAAAAAAAAAAAAAGGGGGAAAAAAAAAAAAATCTTCTGTTGGCTTTAAACCGTTCAGGTTATTTCTGCTGTTGTCCTGTCTGTGCAACGGGAGGGGGTGGTTGGAAGGATTGGTTTTACTTTTCTTCCTTCCTGGGTCACACTCTTCACTGTTTTGTAGGTGTGGTCCCTGGCAGGCAATCAGGCCGTTGATCAGCCAATCCAGCAGCTTTGTTCTTGGGACTCTCGAGTGGCTGCTCCAGCCGCTTTGGCTCCGGACGCGTGCGCGCGCAGCAGGGGAATCCAGCCGCTTCGGGTTTGTGACGTTATTTGGGCTCTGAGCGCGCAGCCGGCCGACCAATCGAGCCGCCCAGGCTAGGGAGGCTGGCGCGCTGCAAGCTGCTGGTTCAGCCGCCTTGGTGTTACGACTCTCGCCAGCCCCTTTGTGCTTGGGAAGTGCGCATCCAGCCGGCCCTACGCTTGGTGAGCGCGCAGCCCGCCGCCGAGCCAGAGGCTCTACGCTTGGGAGCCCGATCCAGCCGCCCAGGGCTTGAGACTCTCGGGTGGGCGGGGCCGCCCTGGGACCGAATCACGCGGTCCTCGGTTCCGAGGTTTTGGGTCTGTGGGTGGAGCAGCTAGTCTCTGCTCCAAAAGATCTCGGAGGTTTCAGGTGTGGGCGCCCCTCCGGGGTTTCACGTATGGGCCCCGTTCGCTAATCTGCGCGCGCGCTACCGCGCGCAACCGGACCTCAGGTGAGCGCCGGTGCTGCTTATCCCGCGTTCCCCGTTCGCAGTCCGGGGGCGGAGGGGGGAGGGGCGCCAGGGGCCTCGGCCACCACCGAGAGTTCTCTAACTAGCCCCTGAGTGTCTCTATTTTCTTTTTCTTTTTGAGAAATTCCTCCTTTTCAAGCCCCCCTGGTCCAATCAAGCACCTGGCTGCTCACAGCGCAGCCTGGCCCTCTCTCAGGACTCCTGCAGCAGCCCCTGCGCCAGGGCTGGCGCCTCTGCAGCCCTTGTACCGCGCGGTCCCGGGTCCCGGGGACCTTATTGTCCTTGAGCACTCTTCTTACCGTCAGATCTTTCAATGTCCTCTATCTTTGGTCTCTAATCTTCGTATATGCTGGAGTACTGTTGGCTGTTCGCTCTGCTCCTCAGATCAGCTAGGTATTTCCCTGGCGCTGAGTGGAAGTGGTTTCCGCTCCCACCTATGTTGCCGCCATCTTCCTTATCCACTTCAAGGGGTTTTGATAATGCCTAGTTTTGCTGGTCATTGTTTTGTCAGACTTGACTAGATTGCCATTTTTCTTTACCTATGTCACTGCAAAGAGCTTGTGTTATGGTGTGGAGAAGTCTCAACTCTGACTATTTTTTTTTTGTAAATTGTTTACTTGTATTTCATTGTATGTATTATCTTCAATGCCTTTTTTCCAGACTCTTTCTACTTCATTTGTCCCTTTTGTTACTCATTCAGTTACAAGCAGAGAATAGCACTTCTAAAACCATTTAGTCTGGCACTTGTAAACTGCAGAATGTTCTAGAGTGCTGTACGTGAATGCAGGAGCGCAGGTGTCTCTGTCAGGCCCCACTGTGTTAGGGATTTTCTGCTCCTCACTCCGGTCACCCCAGGTACAAGGAACAGGTGGCAGATAGTCGAATGAAAGGCACTAGTGCCAACCTGTGCATTAAATATTGAGAAAGCATAATTTATCTTTTTACTATTATAAAATGTAAGTAGAATGTCTGAAATCGTCTTCTTCCACCGCAGCTGTCGCTTTGAGCATTCCCTGGGGTGAGTCTTACCACTCTTTAGAAAGCACAGCTGCAGAGGGTCACTGGGATGCTGCTCGGGATGCAGGTGTCCACCCCTGACCCTCTAGATCCATCCCTGGGGCTGTGTGTGTGTGCTGAGGTGCACAGCACTGGGCACTCCACACTCACTCCAGTGAGCTCTGTGCGTGTGTGCTTCCATCATCCTAATCGTGCGGATAGAGGGCACACTGCATTCTACATTCCTTACGATGCTGCAGATTATTATAGATTGCCCAAGTGAGAAAATTCATCCTAAGAATGTATATTTACCTATCTGTGATTTGAAGATAACACATCAAAAATTTGGAGATGACTGTTAATGTCTTAATAGTGATGGTAGTTTACATTATACCCCTCATCTTTCCCAAATACACAGGATTGTATATTCTCTGAATGCGGGATCATGTGTCTTGTTCAATGCACTGTACACCGCACAGAGATGAGTGCACGGTAGGCATTTGGTAAATGTTTGTTGATTGAATGAATGAAAGAACAAGCAGATAAGTACTTACCTCTTTCCTGGCCTCTTACTATTTTCTTACCCTTGTTTTTTTTTTTGCACTGGTTTACTTGTGCATTTCATGTATATTTGTAATCTGCTTTAAGTTAAATAGTGGTAAGATGATTTCTATTATTACAAATACAGGTGCTCTGTGCTATCTCTCAGTGCTATCGAGTGCTGGGCGTTTTGCTAAGTACTTCGCAGACACTTGCATATTCGTTTCTCACGCAGCTCCACCAGGTAGGTACAGCAAAACTGAGGCTTGAAAGAACTAAGTAACTTGCTCAAAGTCACACTGATGCAGTTTCAGTTTTGGAATTTTAATATTGATTTACCTCTTTTCATAGCTTGTGCTTTTAGAGTGTTTATAACTCACCATGAGATTACTTAAAAGTTTGCGGAGAGGGTAAAATAGTAAAACTTTTAAAAATGTTTTGCAAATCCATGTTTTTCTGACAGCATAAGTCTTCTTGGCTTTAGTGTTTTGGAATATCTTTTAAGATTTTCTTTGCATTTGGACCAAGGTGCGATGCCACAGCGTCTGTCAGACACCTACCTGACATCTGGCCTGATATCATCACTTGAAACTTCACATATCTGTGAAAACACATCATTTAATCTTTCTTAGGAAGTATTTCAAAATCAGTTTTGGTTATATGAAGGATCGTCATGGTAGGAGAAAACTAAAAATTCATCCTTAATTCAATATGTGAATCGAGTGGTCACTCCATAGACCCGCAGGGAAGCAATCGCGAAGCTGGGACACTGGGCAGCATTTTATCTGGGGTTCTCCAGGTCAGAACACGTTTAGTTGTATCTTCCAAATCTGAGTGGAAAGGATTTCCTAGCTTCTGAGCGTGAGCTTTTGTTAATAAGATTATTTCTAGTGTTACTACAGTCTCGTAGAA
The DNA here is from genome assembly GCF_022682495.2 of Desmodus rotundus. Lineage (NCBI taxonomy): Eukaryota > Metazoa > Chordata > Mammalia > Chiroptera > Phyllostomidae > Desmodus > Desmodus rotundus. The sequence goes on along the minus strand of NC_071388.1, from coordinate 197,386,374 downwards.
ACAATTTGTCTTTTTGTCTTTCAAAAGTCTGCCATTCATCTCAGTTTTCCTTAATATAAATAGCTTCTTATTTTGAAAAAAGGAACCTATGCCTTTTCTCCATCTTTCCCACCTCCTCAAAATGTGAAGTCATTTATAAACGTTAAGAATGTCGCTGAGGAAATTACTCGCCCTTAGAGCATTCCATGGTAATAACCACAGCCACATTCCAGATCAATTAACTGCCACCCTGACGCTCCACTCATTCGGCACCTTCCATTATGCGGTATGTCGTCAGCGTATCGGATGTCAAATCTTCCTTAATCCGGAGAGACACACCTCTACCCAGGCCTGGGCGGTTTCAAGGCAAACCCGTTTTTGTGTGTGTGTATTTAGATGAAACTCTAAGCCATTATAAACAAGTTTATAACTTCTCCAGTAGGTTCTGTAGGGTTTTAAAGTGGGAATTAAGTAGCTTTTATTGTGTACATGTGTTTGAAAACATAAGGGAGATATCAAAACTAGTTACCTGAATGGATCTTGAAAACTTGGGTCATGTGACCTGTCCCTAAAGTTCAAAAAACACGTTAGCTGAGGCAAGTATGGTTCTTTGAGAAAGAAATCAAGTGATCTAATTATGGGTATGCAACTGTTGAGTGATAGAAATAAGTTTCACTGGAGCAACTGTTTTAAGAACATGTCTTCCGTGAAATTTGCTTGAGGCCAAAACCATTCTCATTTATTTTAAAGAGTTAAGTACTGGAAATAGCGCTGTTTCCCTGCGTTAAGATTCATGTGACTTATCACATGAAGAACCGAAAGGATAAGATGAGTTTCGTTGGGGAACCCCCATTTCCCTGAGTATTTCTGAAAAGACATGTTTTCCAATGGTGAGAGAGGCAAATCAACAAACGCAGAAACGGTTAAATTCTGATTTGGAATTCCATGGGAATTAGCAGTCCGCAGACCAAGGCTCTGGCCTAAAACGTCATGGTTGGACCATGACTTCCTATGGGCCTGCTCTTCACGGCCAGTTTCTTGTTTTTCTTTCTTCAATGTGTACTTATGCCCAGAGGCTGTTTGTAATGGGAGGATTTTAAGAAATTCATAAATTCAAAACACCCCACACATACAAAAGTCTTTCTGAGTGTGTCATTAAAAAATTCTTGTCCTAAATTCACGTAAAATAAGAAAGCACAATAGCCATTTTCTGTACCAGTCTGTTATGTTTAATTTTTATTGATCTTTACACAGTACTAGGTAACATCGCAAGTAGAGGAATATAAACTTGGCCATCTGAGTTTTAATGGACAAAAGTCATTTTTTTGATGTTTATCTCTTTGAAATAAATGATCCTCAAATTTAATTGCAGAGCAAACATAGTCTAAAGAAATAATGCAAATTTGCAAGCCTTGACAAGGAAGTTTTAACATGTACATTTAAAAAGTGTTTATGTGATATGAATTAACTTGCTTTGTATATAGAAGAAATACAGACTCCTCCAAGACCGAGCCTCTGATCCTCAAGAACTGAGTTCATTGAGGTTAAATTGTGTTCAGAGAGTTTAAGGTAAAAAAGAAAGAAGGAGATTATACCTCTCCTTATGGCAGGAAGAAGCTCATTTCCAGGGTAGAAACCCCTGAAACCCATAAAATATGTTCCAGATCCAAGATTTGATAAATTCATGCATTCATCTGGACGCTGCACTTCTGCTAGAGAGAAATTCGGGACCAGCTTCCTTTATTTACCGGATAGGATGCCCAAAGTATATGTGAGAGATAAATTTGAAACATTAAATTTTGTTTTGTTTAACACTAATGATTTCCTTTTATAAATTCAACCTTTCAAACATTCCCAGCCCAAAACTACAATGTGGGATAAACCCGGAAACACAGAGCATTGATGAATATCTGCTACACCAAGGGCAAGACAGCCCTTAAAATTCAAGAAGGAGGTGAAGGTACCTGATCTAGAGGTTCTTACCCTTTTTCTGTGCCGTGGACGCTTTAGCAGTCAGGTAAATGGGCCCTGCCTCAGAATATTGTTTCTAAATGCCATAAAACACAATGCACAGGATTGCAAAGAAAACCAATTAGATTGGGATACAATACTGACCCAAATATTTAAAAACCAGCAACTTTGTGACCTAGTAATACTTGTGTTTTTATTAAGCATTGAATATCAAGTTAGCAAGAGGGTTGACGACAACTGTCATTTTGGAGTAGGTGTGATCATAAATGATACATTGAGATATCTGCAGTTATAAAGTGGTATGAAAATACCTGTGATTCCTATTGGTGACAGTGTCATGGAACCTGCTAATCATACTGTAGTTTGTTGAAGGGAAGCTAGATTTAAGTTAGAGGTTAATGGCTTTGAACGTACAATTTCTTCCCATTCAACCTCACAGACCTCCCTGACATCTATTGGAGAACCCCCTGCAGGACTGCGGACCCATGTTTGGAAGCCTGTTCTAAATTTAAAATGTAAGACCATGGCTACAAATACACTGTTCAATGGGCTTAACCTTGGCCAAGATTTAGCCTAATATTTTTTTGGTCATCTTGGTAGGTGAGCAGTGTTTATGACAAGGCATTGACTTCAAGGCTATAAGAAGCAGAAAACCCACAACTGGCAAATGGCTTCTTTGTTTGGCTTGAGGTGGTTTCTTCAAAAGTGCAAGAAGAGAGACGTCTCTCCTTTAAGGACCCCGACCACTAAAGTTTACCCAATTTTGTCTATGATTATACAGTGTGTGGTGAAAGTAGGTTTACAGTTGTAAGTATGAGGAACACAAACTTTATTCTTATATTGTTATATAGTAATTGCTGTATTATTTTCCATACAAATAACTATAAACTTACTTTTGCCTTTCCCATTATTCTGTCAAATAGCACCTCTTGCTTTGTATTTTTTAACTTTTTATGTGCATACATCTGAGCAAGACATTGTTGCATATTCTTCAAGAGAAGGGATATAGTTTTATGCATACTTATTTTTTAATATTTAGAAAATGTCTAGCAAAGAGCTGTGCACACAGCAGAAATAGTACTTGCAGGTTGAAAGGAATGAGAGGCTGTAAAATGCCAATATTCACTGCACACCTTTTAAAATGCTTTCCCTCATTTACTGATGGACACTTAGGCTGTTTCCAGCACTAGGCTATGCTGTGGACATCGGGGTGCATAGGTTCTTTTGAATTGGTGTTTTAGGTTCTTAGGGTATAGTCCCAGCAGTGGAATCACCGAATCAAAAGGCAGTTCCATTTTTCATTTTTTGAGGACAACTGTAATTGAATAACAATTTTAAAAATAGCTTTCCCTAGAGAAGTTAGAGGTTATTTAAGGTTTTTACCCCATTCACCTTTTGAGAAATGAAGAAGTAAAAGCGAAAGATGACAAATAGAATAGGTACAGATAAGTTATTCTATAGAAAAGTTGTTTTATGAAACCTTATCACTGAAGATTAAGAACAGATTGTTTTGCCCGGCTACCTGCCACATCTTCACTAGATGGCCACCCAGCATCTATTTTAAAGCCTTGTGACAGGAAACTCAGTACTTCCTGAGACAGTTCATTCATTTTGGGGTAATCATCTTACTGTTAGGAAGCATTTCCTCAGAATGAGGAATAGTTGTCTTCCCTTTGCTTTTAAGAAATGTTTATGATTTGCAGAGTAGCAGGAGGCAAGAAATTTGCCCCGAAGGGCTCTCTCTGAGGATTGGAGAAAAGAGAAAAAGACATTGATTCTCACTGGAGCCACAACTGAAATGATGGCAACAAAATAACTTTTAATGATCCCATGTGACAGAGCGACCATCTTTTGAATAAGCTTCTATTGCAGAGCTTATCATATGACAGGTCTGGAGTCAGGCTTAATAGGTTTGAATCCTAGTTATGACTTCATAAACCGGCATGAATTACTAATGCTTTATTAAGCTTTAAGTCCTCTTCTGAAAAGTAGCAATAATTAATATCTGTCTCATAGAATTTGCAAGAAAAATGAAACATGATAATGCAAGAAAATGATCAGTTCACTACTTAGTATATTAGTAGTAATTCTTTCAGCTGCAGTTAATAGAAAGATCAAAATCAAAATATCTCAAATGATAGGGGAATTTGTTATCCACATAATAAGAGGTGTGGAAGTGGGAAATTTTAGAGTTTGACTTGTAGGATACAACCATGTCATCAGACATCTAGGTTTTCTCATCTTTATGCTTTATCCACCAGTCCTTGGCAGTATATGATTTTGGACAAGTCATCTACCCCTTCAAGCCTCAGTCTTTCCATTTGCAAAGTGGAGGTGAATAATTATGCCTATTCCTCAGGGTCACAAGAAGATTAATATATATGAAAGACATTTATCAAAAGAGCTCTCTTCAGTTTTTATTTAAAGTTAAAAATAGATAATACAGTATGATGATATTGTGACTTCTTTTGAAGAATATAAACATTCAGCTTTTCAGTCAAAGCTAACTACTGAGCCTGGCTCTCTTGTAGTTTCACATATAATCTTGAGAAAACGTTCATGTTTTGTACTATAATAACCACACAAAAAAGTGCATAAAATATAAAGGAATAGCTTAACAAGGTTATTTACAATGAATACTTGTGTAATCCAGGACAAGATAATAACACGGCAAGTGCCCCAGAAGCCCTGTGTCTTCATTGAATCTACCATCTATCGGTCTAAATCTCTGTGTCATTTATTTTGCACAATCAATAATCTTTATGTCTAGTAGTTTGACAGTGTCTCAATGATCTCAAACTATTTTGTGCGTGTGTTGACTGTTCTTTGCTATATTCTCCTGCAGTCATCATTATGACTGCACAAACATTGATAGTGTATATGTTAGACCCCGTGCCAGGCATGATTCTGTGTCTTCACGAGGGCACTCCTAAGTGTCGCGTTCTTCCTGGGATCAGAAGATCAAATTTCTGTTCGTATGACTTCTTCTGTTAAATACCATAGCTCAGAATTTCAGATTATTGTGTGAATTTAAGCAAATCTTTCCCAACATTTGCAGGAAAGACGTGCCTCTAAGGAAGTCCGTGTTATTTTTAACCACAAAGATGTGTCAACTGTTGACGAAGAAATTTTTTAGAAGATTTAAGTTTTTCAGCACACTTTATTCATGTGTGTTTCTGTTTTGCCCTTAGGACAGCACCTCCAAGTTCTGCCGTATGCCTTGCTATTCATTGCTTTATAAATATTTAAGTAGTTTAACAGTGACTAAATTTGAGGGCCTCTATTTCCAATCAAGATGGAGTAATAAGAACTGGATTTACCCTCCCACCTGAAACAACTAAAGGACTGGACAACAAAATGACAACACTCAAGATATTGGACATTGGGCCACCAAGGCCGGTGGTCCCTAATAGTTAGGAAACTAACAAAGTGACACTCAACGTTGCCTTAGTTTATTTTCTTTAGGACAGTTTCCAACTTCAGTGCACCAAATGGAACACAGGAAGGTACACATCGTCTATCTGAGTTGAGAAGACAGTCTGGGAAAGACCAGGCAGCTAGAGTGGGCCGGGCAGAACACCAAACGGGAGACAGTTGTACAGAGAGAGAATGGAAGAGACCTGCAGGAAGTGCCCTATCTCCGAAGTACTCACTTGAGTGCTGATCATCACTAATGGGTATGAGGGAACTCCTGGAGGCTGGGAAAGAACCACTTAAGAGGATTGGAGAACACGGTGCCTAAAAGTCACACAGGGCCAGGAATAGTGCTAGTTCCCAATGGCCAGAGTGGAAAACTTCATAATCTCAGGGTATCAGTTAGATGCACTAAGAAAGGTAGAGGTACAAGGAAGGGTTTTTCCAAAGTATTAGGGAAATAAAACCAGACTAAACACTGCTATAGTTCTGCCTAATCAAGCGAGATCTGAAAGGCTCAAATTATTTCTGAGTAATTTAACCATGTCACAGAATAAATTTCAAGAATATTTATAGGAATACAAAAATAATTAACACCCAACAAGGTGAAGTTCAAATGTCTGGCACCCAATAAAAAATTGCCAGGCATTGCATTCTTTGCAAGAAGCAGGGAAATACTACTAATAATGAGGAGAAAAAAATAATCAAAACTGACCCAGATTGACACAGATGATAGAATTTGTAGACAAGGATGTTAAAGTAGTTGTTATTACTGTGTTCCACACATTCAAGAAGCTGGAAGAAAGACTGCATGGGCTAAGTAGAGACATGGAAGATATACAAATGATTCCAGTCAATCTTTAGACAAAATATCACACTGTCTGAAATAAAAAAATAAAAAACCTCCACTGGATGGGATTAAGTGTGGATTGAACATTACAGAAGAAAATATTAATTAATTTGAAGATGTAGCAATAGAAACTGCTCAAAATGACGCGTATGCACACACACATACACGATTGAAAAAGAGAAAGGACCGAACATCAGTGAGCCATGGGAAAACTTCAAATGGACCAGCATATATGTAACTGTAGCTTCCCATAGCAGGGGTTATGGGATGAGGGAGGGCAGAAAGTATATTTGAAGAAATAATGGTTGGAAACTTTCCAAATTTAATAACTATAAGTTCACAAATATAAAAAAACTCAACAAATCCCAAGTACAAGAAACATGAAGAAAATTACATCAAAACAGACCATAATTAACTTGCTTAAAGCCAGTGATGAAGAGAAAATATTAAAAGTAACAATTGAGTTTGAGACTTGACTGTTTTATGCACCTCATAGCACATAGGTACACCCATGTTTCTCTCTCTCTCCCTCTTTCTCTTTTTCTCTCTCTTGCACACACACACACACACACATACACACTTTAATAAGTTTGAATTTGGTCTTTCTGTCCCCAGCACTTGGTTTGATTAAAACTAAGCATTTGCTTTGTGTAACTACAGAAGGACAATTTTTATTTTAAAAGCCAATTCATCTCATTTGGAAATTGCCTATCCCCTTAATCATAAGAACTTAAACTCAAGTGAGACAGCTGTTTCCACGTTCTTGCCTGGGAACCCGGGTCCCCAGCAAATGTTTCACATAAACGTGCAACGCCTTTAAGCTTGTGGTGATTATCTACAGCAATTAGGATGCTATGACATCTGGTGTCTTCTTGATTAGATCTTTCATGAAAGTTCTAAGTGTTAAGAAATAAAATGGTGAGGATGAGCAGCCTTTTTCACAGAACAAAGGGCCTTTCTTTGAGACAACCACTTAGGAGTAGGGCAAACATTTTCCACCATGGATGATATGGGGCAGCCTTG